>NW_027175976.1:6112500-6485000 GCF_023055335.1 Clinocottus analis
CACACACACACACTCACACACACACGCACACACACACACACACACACACGTTTATCGATCTGACCAATTTCAGATCCTCGCAGACTTCCTGGGAGTTTGTAGCCGCTCTCGAATCATTTCATCTAATAAGTCATCTGTGTGTGGTCAGCAAATCTCATTTATCACCGTGGCTCAGGTCCCCTCACCGCCGCTCGGTCCCACACGGCGAGCACCCGCAGCAATATGGAGGATCACAAAGGAGAGGAAGCGCACTCATCTTTGCCGAGCCAACGATCCATAAAGCAATATGGGAGTTTATGAGCTCTCAATGTTGTTCAATATCGGGGCGAGTTCAACTATGCAACGGCCCGTTGGTTCTTTTCCTCTTTCTGAAATTCCTGTTCTGGGATATAAGCTTTGACTTCCTAATGCCGGTTTATTTAAGGGGCATGTCCACAGGTGGAATGCTGACGAGGCTCCTGCAGACAAAAATGATGTGAAACAAAATATGTTGCGCGCGTACATAACATCCAGCACGACATCTATCCATCAACCAATCTGTAACTGGAAGTTTGTGTGACGCCGAGGATTTGATTTTAAATCCCTCTCGGAAGTGTCCAGCTCAAATATACCTTTATATACAGAAACTAGACTTTAAATGTGTTCATTACCCTTCATTAATCATATCAGCTTTCATTAATTCCAAGCCTACGGAACAGTACAACAACATGAAATAATGTTAAATACATGTTAACACATTGAATGAAGACCAAACATTACCCATTCAAATCCTTTAATTTCTTAAATTGTGCTGGTGTTTGCGTCTCCATGTATTCAGGGTGTTTGGGAGCTGCGTGTGTTCACTGCCCTCTCTACAGACGGGTGCTCGGATCCCCCGAGAGTGGAGGAGTTTGACATTAGAGGTGTGAAAAGAGAGAAATATCTAAAGAGCAGCCGACGGATAACCTGATAAAGACAGAGGGACCTGGAGTGTAACCGCAACACTTTGCGATAAAGGACAGAGTGATGCGATGTAAACACTGAGGTAAGCAGAATGCAGCGAACACATTTATTTAATCTACCACTAACAATAAGCTACTTCTCAAGACGCCGGCCTCCAGGCTGTAACGTTGCATTTCTGGGCAGTTATTACTCGCACAACCACAAGAGGAAACTCTTGGAAACTGCAACAATGCGTTGCGTTAAGTGTTCAAAACAAATAACTGAGTAGAATAACTCCCCCCCCCCCCAAAAAAACTGTGACCAGACCTGTTCAAAGTTGAGCCGCTGACAAACTTTAACGAGCGGTTTAATTACACCGAGCCAAGCTCCATCCCCGGTGCCGACGCGCACGCAAACCTGCAGTCGCGCCCGCGGTAACGCGGCGGCGGCGGCGGCATCGGCGGTGCCAGCCGAGAGGAGCAGATGGCGGCGGAGCGGAGGCTGGGGAGGCTGACTGACTGGTGGAGAAGGGCTGGCAGGGACGGAAAGAGTGCTTGATGGCTGGGAAACGGGGCGGACTAATTACAGTGGTAGCCGCCGCGCTAGCCCACTGCCATGCATTTATTAGTAGCGGCGGAGGATCTATGTGTTTTAACGTCGGTGTTTTCACGGTTGTTGGCTCTTTCCTAATTGCCTCACACCAAGCGAGCTGTTTCCACTCACTATATAATATCTTCAAAGTCTCGTAATCTCGTCAGCAGACTAAAGTCTAAACCCTCGGTGAAGGTCAACCAATGCAATTTGAATATCTTTGATTAAACGGTGTGCCGGTGCCAGACCCAGACTGTAGGTCACTGCCTCAGAGAAATGATATCCACCCCTCTCACCCCACTTGTCCCTCCCAAAGTCTCCACGCCAGCAGCGGCCTCATTGTCAAAGCTGCAATTTACGTAATCTCCCGACCCGTTCTTTCTCCACCAATAGTCCCTCCGCCCTTCAATCCCTCTGTTTGTGTCTCATCTCCGCACAATGCATCGTTTTAATCCTGAAATCCCGCCTGAATGTCTCTTCCTCTGCCCTCCTTCTCTGATTCTTTATTCATTATCTCACTGATTCTCACGTTTTTTTCTTCCTCAGAGGCGGTGCTGCACAGCGGTCACTGAACCGTGCATCTACACTCTGGTGTTTTACTTAAAACCTCCGTTGGTGCGGTCAAAGAATCAGAGTTTTACTGGCCAAATAACCCCCTAGGGGACAGAGTTTACCACTGAAAGAGTGATGCCATTTAACACAGGTTAGCTGGCTGGCCTTTAAGCAGCAAGCAGCTACAGTGTAGTAAGTCGCCTGCTGTATGTGACATTTCAATTTCAATGCCTGAAAGGCGCCGAAGTGTACTTATATTCAAAGCACTTGAATTTGAAATCGGTCCCACCGAGGTTGGACTTTTTTTTAAAAATGTGTCATCATATTTCACCCGCTCGCTCGCATGCCACCAATTGCCTTCTGAAGTGACACTAACGTTCCTGTGGTCTGTGTCTCCAGTTTGTCCCGGCACGGAGAACAAGCTGAGCACCCTGTCCGACCTGGACCAGCAGTACCGCACCCTGAAGAAGCTCTACGAGAACTGCGAGGTGGTCATGGGCAACCTGGAGATCACCAGCATCGATCGGAACCGCAACCTCTCCTTCCTCAAGGTACGAACACCTCGGTCGCTCTCGCTGATATTCACAGCGTCGCACTGTATCCGCATGGGGAGACAGAGACGGACAGCCGTGAGAAACACGGTCGTTTCAGCACCACGGACAGAGACAAAAGCTCCATCACTCGTTCACTATTTTCTCCATTGAACACATACATTTCAGCACCACGGACAGAGACAAAAGCTCCATCACTCGTTCACTATTTTCTCCATTGCACACATGCATTTCAGCACCACGGACAGAGGCTTCATTACATATTCACTATTTTCTCCATTGCACACATCGTTTCAGCACCACGGACAGAGGCTCCATCTCTCATTCACTATTTTCTACACATGTATGTCGCTGATCTGCAGGCAGAACTGGTGGATGTTGATTGAAGCTCTTTCACCAACACGGCCACCCACCGCCATGCCACGCCACGTACAGTGGAGCTAATTATAACAAGTACAGGTACTGGAAGTACGGCGGGAGAGATGTCCTTGAGTCAATGCGGGCAAATGAGCAGCGCTGTGAATGTAAAGTGCCGTTCCTCTCGAACACAGGGCTCTCTTGGGGGGCGTCGCTGCTCTCTGGATGTGTCTCCTGATGTGTGTGTGTGTGTGTGTGTGTGTGTGTCATCGGGACAGTGCTTTAAAATTCACTCTGGCTATATGTTCACATACTGTACCTGCCACCAGGCGCCGCGCCCCCCACTCCTGCTGTTTAATGAAGTGAGGTGTAGTCTAATTACTGGGCCAGCGCTATCAAATGAATATCATAAACAGTCCCATTAGGCCTGGCGTCATTAGGGAAACAATTAGGCATCTGGGGGATTGTTAAGTGAATGTGAGGGGGGGGGGCGGATTTGAGAGTCATGTGGTTGCCATGGAAACTCTGTGGCTATCACGCGATTGGTCGCGAGCAAGCCGAGAGGCCCCACCCGACTGCTTGCATGAGCCGGGAGTGCCACACGGTGATAGTTTGATGTTTCAATTTCACGGACAAACCTTTTCATTTTCGGCTGATTCTGAAAGAATGACATTATGGAAACTATAAATCCCAATTAAAATTCGCTGTGAAAAAGAAGACGTTTAATTTCATTTGGAGGCATCGAGCTGTCGTGTACATTAATTCACCACTTTGAAGGCATAATTGTGGGAAAGCTTTTCTAGCCCCTCTGCAGCTCCGTTGCATTTTGTCTGCGGCGTAAAGCGACACACAAGCGGGTCACGCAAAGTTCACCGTCAGCACGGCACACATATTATCTACACCCATGATGCACACATTCGCACACCGGGTCGACTCAGACACTCGAGGTGCTGCGTACAGGACGTATGCGGATGGGAAGGAGTGAGGATGAGAGAGAAGAGGAGGAGGAAGAGGAGGAGGGGAGCAGAAGAAGAGCTGGAGGGTTTGTCGCTTTTATGGCAGGCAAAAAGCAGCTGCTGTGCTAAAATTACAATGTTTAGCTGCCGTGCCGCAGGGCTGTGTGTTTGTGTCTGCATATGTGTGTGTGTGTGTGTGTATAAAGAGGGAGCGGGGATAGGACGCGAGGGCAGAGGTAGAGGAGGAGGAGGAGGAGGGGTGAGGGGACGAGGCCAGGGACACACAGGAGGACTTTAGCCTGGCGAGATGCTGACAGTGAGATGGATGAGACGGCGCCGCGGCCTCCTCAGGTCCAGCTTTCCTTCCAAAGCACATGTCTCTGATTTTGTCCGCTTATTCTCTGCCTCCTTTCAGCTGAGTGCGAGAGGACCGGAGGTGTGATAAAGTTCGTTTTATAGCCCGGTGTGAATCTAGTCTGGTGCAATTTATATTCTCAAATGCATGGGAGCGTTTGTTTTATCCAGCTATGAGGAGCACACCAGGAGGGAGGGGGTGGTGGGGGGGGGGTTGTCACTATAAAGCAAATCTTACTGTCTGGTGGCATTATTTTACCTCGTCTGACCCGAGTCCACCAGCGCTGTTCCTTTGACACATGAGAACCTATTTATTATTCATATTGAATTAACACACAGGCAGAGGTCAGAGGTCACAGAGAAGGGAAAGAAACCATGTCATAATTTAGTTTCAGGGCTCCTCAGAAGTGCTTTTGCTTGAGAGATGACATGTTTTGTGCATACAGACACAGGTGTGGGAAGGGCATCCTCCCTCTGTCTGCTTTGCTGGCCCGGCTCCCCCTGGCCGCTATCTGTCTGTCACTCAGAATGACCCATTTTCCCAGAAGTGAAGCGGGGAGGGGAGGGGAGGGGGGGGGGGGGGCCGTGCCAAGTGGCCTGCAGTGGCCCACAACCAGCTAATGATGTCACCTAGGCTGAAGGACTCTTCATTAAAGCCGGATCAATCTGCCGGGTAGCGCCGCAAAACACGTGGCGCCATGCCAGGGCTGCAGCTGAGAGCGGAGGGACGGAGGAAGAAGAGGAAGGGGAAGAGGAGGGGGGGGACATGCTTTTTAAAGTCTCAAACCTCTCTTCCAGAGGAATCTATCACGAGTTCGGGACAGAAACACACACACACACACACACACCACTAAAGAGAGATGAATGACACGGTCACTGTGGTGTGGACTCTGTGTCGACATGCAGACAGAGACACTCTTTACAGAGCTTATCTCTGGCAAACACCAGCCCAGAGAGACGGGAGGGAAAAAACGAGAGACACTGCTTTCTTTTTTATATATATATATATATATATTTTTTTTTAACAAGCACTCATTTCCAACATGTTCTAAAGACGGGGTACTGTGGCGCCGCCAGTTCAGTTTCGGCACAGCCCGAGCAACAGAGATTGGGAGAGAGAGAGAGAGAGAGAGAGAGAGAGAGAGAGTCCTCGTATCCGAAGGCTTCCCCCGTCCTCCTTGCGCTATATTTCGGCTGCAAGTGATCGACTTGTCGATGCCGCCGCGTGGATGTTGTATGAGTCAACGTGAGGTGACAGGATGCACCTGCAGAGGGTGACGGTTGCTCAACCGAGAGCGGAGATGTTCATATATTACGGGCCAAACCTTTCATCCGTGACTTCGACGGCCTCGCTTGCGCAATCTCTATTTTTTTTCTTCTTCTCCTCCGATGTCCTTGCTCTAACCTGCTGGGATCAGTGTGTTAGTCAGAGATTGCTGCCTCTCCGGGTGTCATCATTCAGCACTCATCGCGTCGCTCCTCTCTGACTCCGTGCTATTAATTCAGACTCGTCTCTGTCGCGCGGGTTTCAGCGCGTCCTGCCCTTCCGGGGCGTCTTCCACTCGGCGCTCTATGTATATTTATGTCGGTATGGTTTCCCGAGTTCGGCGCCGAGGCCCTTGAGTTCAACCGCTTGATTTCAAACACCTCCGGGAGGATTGGGGCCGGAGGCGAGCCGACATGAGTGGTTGCGGCTGATGGGAGCAAAATCTCAGCTGCCGGCGTCCAACATCTTGTGGGAAGTAGAGCGGAGGCTGTTGTGGCAGCAAATTAAGCCCCATGGTTTTGGTTTTGGGAGAGTTGAACAAGTGGAACTAGAAGCCATATTAACGCGCACACTAAACAGTCCCCCCGGACCGGCTCCCTCCAGCCCAGTGGTCACATACTTTTAGCCGTGTAGTGTATTGGAAAAGGGATGTTTTAGAGTGCCGTCGCTTTTTTCCGTGTGTCTGTTCAGTTGGATTTCCACCCCGGTCGGTTCCCCGTGACAGATCGGAGCCCATCTCTGTGCTGCAGGAGACAAAGAGCGGCGGATAGAGGACAAGTCCAGCAGGGAGGTCGAGTGCTCCTCCTCTCCCGTCTCTCGGTTCCTGCTCTCCAAAAATGTGTCGCACAATAGCCGTCACCGAGCCTCTTCAAACTAATGGCGGGGGGCGGGGGGGGGGTATTTGCGTGTGAATCTTACAGTTGCGTTAGCCTCTGAACCAGCTGAGGAGCTCGTAAAAGGTTGGGACTGTCGCCTGGAACGGGAGGCTGTTAGCGCCTCGCGGGCGCCCGGCAGCGTCGGCATAATTACAGCTCTTAACGCCGGGGAAATTAGCACCCTGCTCGCTCCAGCCAGCACCCTGCCAGATCACCGTGGCACCGCGCTGATGGATCTCATATCCGGTTAATTGCGGGGTAATGGAGGCGTCCAAGTCCCGGAGAGAAAATACTTCACGTTTCACTTTGTTACCGTTTGTTTTCCAGTTGTTTGTTAACCGGAAGGGAAGGCAGGAAAACCTGTTTTTATTAGACACCGCTCAGATCAGAACCACGACTCCACGGATGTAGGACTCAACCAGCATTGTCGCTTTCCAGCATATTTATTTATGAGGCGGATTAAATATATATGCGGATATTTTGCAACAAACTTCCGACATTCTTCTCGTGGAAAACTTTTGTCATAAAAAATGACATTTCACCAAAATCCTTGAGATTTGACCATTTCTGCTGAGCTGCGTGTGCCTGTGTGTGTGTGTGTGTGCGTGTGTGTGTGTGGATCTTCCACCCTCTTGCCTCAAGCCATCCAGAGCGACAAACAAACAACCTACAGCATCCGGGTGCCTGGCAGATGAACCCAGACGGATCCGTCATACCCCTCCCTCCCCTCCCTCTTCCTCTCCCTCCTCTTCCCCCCTCCTCCCCCCCCATCCCTCTTCTGTCGGTGTGATTGTCCATCAGGCCGGGGGCCACTGTGTGCCGAGCGTCGGCCTCCGAGCAGCAAAGGGCCCGCTGCAGCTGTCCCATCTTCCGTTTTGGTTTTGAACGTTGAAGCGTTGACAACCCTCACCGTGTGGATGTTCGGGTGTCTTCTGGCCTCGGGCCGGAAACGCGTGGACACTTTGAAACCCGCCGCCGCCGCCTCGCATCCAGGATGCGGTTGTGCTGCGTCGTGTTTTTTTCTTTTTTGTGCGTCGTCTGACTCGGCCTGATCAGAGCAGACACGGGGCGGAGCAGAGGTCTCGGAGGTGGAATTAAAAGTCTCGCTGCCTCCGCGACGCGTCGGGGGGGTGGAAAGTGATTACCGTTAAATTAAAAGGTACGACCATAAAAACCCTCGCAATCCATCAAAATGATCCCACGGCACGTCTTTTGCTTATCAAATTGTAAAATATTGTCCATGACACCGGCGTAACAGGGGCGTAATTAATGCACTAAATCAATTCAGAATCACTCCGCGCAGAGTGGCCCTGCTGGGATGCCGTCATTATCGCAAATTATGGTGGCAGATGCACGGGGCCGAGAGGAAGGGATGAAGCTCGCCGTGGCTTTCTTTCCCTCCTCCACAACCAATCCGGTTTGTTTCCACTCGCTCTGAGTCACCCGGTGAAGAACAGCTCCACCTGTATTACCTGGTAGTGCCAGTGAGATATATCAAATTATTATTGCTAGAATTTGCTGGTCAAAGGTCATTGTTTTTAAGACACATCTCAAGAATCCGTTTTCTGATTATGGCAATTTCTCACAAATGTCTGCGCGGATGTAAAGTGCAACTTCACCGGGTGGAGGAGGATAAAAAAGTGTGAGTCGTGATGCTAGTTGTGTTCTCCTCCTTTCATTTCTGAGGATGACGGACACATTGTTTATTGCTTTAAAGGTTATTTACTCCCACGCAACTGAGAGTGAGGTTCAAACCTCACCAAACAGCAGCTCGTCATGTTTGTGCGAAACAAATTATTAACATCTAATGCCCTGTTGTATCGCTGTTTTGTGTAGAAAGGAAACATCAATATGATGTATTGTTGTAATAATGGATTTCAACAAATTCCAACTCATTTGCCTGTATGAAAATATGTTTTTATCTGACCTGAAATCAAGAAAACTGACATAAAAACGTACATTTCCTACGTCCAAATGTAAATGTCATGGCTACGACTTTGTCTGTTGGGCGACCGGCAACTTGCGTCCTCTAAATACCAACAAGAAACCCAAACATCCAGACAAGCGACAGCCTCAAACTTCCGCAGAGCATAGTGGAATAAATGATGTCTGCATATTACATCAAGTCATTTCCGAAAGATTTTTGAAATTGAATGTTTCACACAGTTCATCAGACAAAAGTTGAACGTCCTCAATTCTGTGGCGTTGCATTGTCGATTAAAGCGGCGGGCTCGCATCCGAACTCCGAGTTTGCACGTGACGCGCGTGCAAACCGCGTTTGATAGTCTCGCTTTGGCAAACATTGTATTATCCCGGAGGGAGCGATAGAGAGAACACACACACAAAAAAAAAAAAAAACGCTAAGAGAGAAAATCACATTTTCGGAGAAAGTCGGAGAGTTGTTTTCCTCTTTTATAGCAGACAACAACATCTGCATCTCTGTTATGTAGTCTGGTGGATGATTTTAAATCAGCCTCCAAGACAACGTCGTCAGTGTAACATGAAGCAACACACAAGAGCTCCAAATCATGCGAGTGTTTGGTGCTGGGCTCCATCCTTTGAGGTCAATCACTCGTACTTCACTTAAGTATTCTCCTCTCTGACGTCACAGAGGGAGATGTGGCACTTTTTTTTAAGCTCTAGCAAAGATGAACTTTTCATATAGTGTGCACTTTGCAATAATCTACATCCTGCTTTCCCTAAAAGTCCTCAAAAAAAAAAGAAGTGCCGTGAGATTCAACATAAATCATCTGGTTTCATGTGTCTTTGTGAATTAAGTGTCTGTTTTCTCGGCGATGCGAAAGCAGCCGTTCCTCTCGCCTCTTCTTTCCTCACTCGCCTCTAAACAACGCCGACAACCCGTTGACTCGTCAATAACTAATTAGGACTTTGCAAGATGGGAGCTCTTCATGGTGCGCAACATTCAAATCCCCCGTAGAAAGTCTCTAAAACGTGCTTCACCTCAGACCAACGCGAGGACGCGGCTCGCTTACGCGGCGTGATAACAATCCAATAACACTCACACACACACACACGTCGCACATCACGAAATGACAAATCGGAAATGTCACGGAAGCAATGTTTACGGCGCCGCCGCGCTTATACGAACCGGCTCCGGTCGCCAACAGCTGGACCGCATGCGGACTTTGATGGATGGAGGAATACATGGGGCTCTAAATGCCACCTCCAAATGGCATTAGGAGAAGTGAGCATCAAGTGCGGGACATGTGTGTGTGTGTGTGTGTGTGTGTGTGTGTGTGTGTGTGTGTGTGGGGGGGTGTTGGCCTTTTCTCAGAAGCGGGACATGTTTCCCTCGTGCCAGGTGGCGCTTGAACTGCTAAAGACCCCGAATGTTTATTATCCCCGCCCATTATACCGTACTACCCGTCTTTCCATCTTGCAGATTACTGCCATTTTAAAAAAAAAAAAAGTTTCTTAAGAGACACTTGTGGCGTGCGTCACATCGGTCCCTCTTGGCACCCCTTTCACGTATATATATATATATATAAAAAAGCGTCTTAGCGGCAGATTAATTCCTGGGTGTTGTAAATTGTTTCTCCCGAACGCCTTTTTAAATATCTGCCTCTCGCAGCTGGCTTCGGAAGAGACGCCGGCTCCCGCTCCAGTTTGCCGAGTGGAAGGGAGCAGATTGCGTTCCTCGGTGACATTTGCACCGCGTGTGTGTGCGCGCGCGGGTGTGTGTGATAGTTATGCATTATGCCACACATGATGTCTTTGTGAGCCTGTCTCCGTGTTTTTTTCTTTCTTTCCCGGCTTGTGTTAGTGCAGGGTGATTGACTGACCCTTTGTTCAAGTTTGTGTAGAGCAGTGAACATTTTTCCACTTTTTCTACTTTGCGAAAAAGAACAAGGAGAGTGCAAAAAAAAAAAAAAAAAAAAAAAGTTGAAATAGATGTTGCAAGAGCCGACTTTAAATTGAAAGCGTACTGTAATAAATGGCTGAAAGGCCGCGTGCGAGGAGGGTTCTGACAGTCTTTGGCGCTTTGGTGTCGGTCGTCCGGCCCACGCTTTGGTGCAGCCTGAAACGTCTCGACAGCTATCAAATGTATCGAGGTTCATGTTTGTCGAGACGTTCGTGGGCCCTGGATAGTGGATGCTAATGACTCCAGTGATCCGCTGAGTTTTCATCTGCGTGCTAGCTTTGTCACTGGGAGCATGAACAGCTGTTAGCTGGGTTAGCTGGGTTAGCCTGTGGCTGCAGGACTGGAGCTAACACCACGAGCCGGAGGGAAGGGATGGCACAGGAGAACCAGAACCGGGTCCGAGCGGCGGACACCGTCACACCCGGATGTTTCCTGGAAGCGGACCTGTCGGCTGCAGATCGTTAGCGTGTTGGCGCTAACACTGCCAGAAAACTGATCCCAGGCTTTTTCCCTTTCTACTCGAGCCACTCTGCTGGATGCCCACAGTGTGGAAAGTACTCACTGCGAAGTTAAAAAAAAACTCTACAGATACTCTACAGATAATATTACATTTTAGTGCTGTTGTATTTATTTTTGCAGGCTCTCAATGCTCCGGATCCAGCTGGGATTGCAACCAAAAGCCCTGCAGACTTATATCACTCAGGTCTTCAATATGTCAATGAGGGAGAAGACAAAACAAGAGGAGAAACATTGGACTTCATATGTATGTGTGTGTGTGTGTGTGTGTGTGTGTGTGTGTGTGTGTGTGTGTGTGTGTGTGTGTGTGTGTGTGTGTATATATATATATATGTTTTAAGGGCTCTTTCAAGATTGACAACAAGACACAAAGTGCATCCTTGGATGTGTCGCCATGTGGCCTTTCACAGAAGTCAATAGTGAATGCTCACAGGACTGAAGTGTGGGAAACCCTGTAGACGCATGAATGAAGCTCTGAAAGGACGAACGCCTCAGGCAGCCATGGTGATGAGCTTCCCCTCCCGACGGGGAAAGGAAATGATATTTTGTAATTGCTGGTGGTCTGAGATGCCGTCGCATCTGCACCGGCCGGGAAGCGCAGGGACCACTTGGCTGAAGACGATCCTGCCTCCATCCCCCGCTGCAAAGGTGCGCTCCGTCTGGTTTCCCTCGGCCAGGTGCGTCGGGCCTCCGCCTCGCTACGTGTCGCGCGCGATGCGAGCAAATTGAGCGATCTCGTGTCACTCGTCACGTGTGATTTCATTATGTCGGCAAATTGATTTATATTGCCAACCCACCCGCGTGGGCACGCATGGATGCGCCTGTGACGTGCACATAACCGCAAACAGGTGCACGCAGGTGCACACACACACACACACACACACACACACACACACACACACACACACACACACACACAACTCTCGCTGCCACAAATCGGGACATCCATCTCTGATTAGGGGAATTTGATTCCAGGGTAATGAAGTAGTTTAGCGCAGAAAAGTGGTGCGCTTCATAACTGCTGATGATGCCACGGGCCTCATTTTCTACTGAGGCAAAATGGCTGACAAATACCCTCCCTAACCAATACACACACACACACACACGTACACACACATTTTATAAAGAGACAAGACAGATGAAATCTGACATGGTTGTAATCAGTCCCACAGCTGCGTGGTTACCTGGCTGGAATATATTTGCGGTCTTAAGTCTGTGAGAATAGATGTGTATGTGGAGGAATATAATGGTCAGGGCCGCGCACGTAGGATCGCGCACGTAGGAGTGTAAGAGCGATCATGGTGCCTCTTGTGAGAGAAAGTATGATTTATGTCCCCATGACCTTTCTTCTTTTTCTTTTTTTTTTTTTTTAACACAATCATTACCTGTCTCTTCTGTTTTCCATACATCCACAGTTTTCCACTCCGGGAATTCATATGTATTTGTCGTCTTTCCCATCGGCATAAATTGATTATCCAAGCAGAGTCTGGCATTGTCTCCCGTTGGCTGCATCGCGGCTCTGCAGCGGGGCCCCACCCCCCCCATCATCAATCACTTGGAAGGGCCGTTAAGCACCTTTTCTCCCCCAGAGGAGTGAACTGACATTGGTCCTCGGAGGCCACTCGCCTCCCCGTTCCTCCCGCTCTCCCTGGAGGCGTCGACCGGGGAGGTGAGGGGAGGGGGGGGGGGCGTCCCGATGCAGCAGAGTGGCCCCCTCGCTTCAGAGACCCTGCCGGCTCTGAAAATCTGTCCTAAACTGGGATGAGCATGAAAAACGAGGGACTTAACAATGAGATACGGGGAGCTAGGTGCTATAGGAGATAACATGGCGCTCAGCTCACTTTTTTTTCTTCTTCTTCTTCTTCTTTTTCCCCCACTATAGCTACTGTCAAGCGAGCAGAAGCCAGCCTGTGGCTGACATGCACTGGCTTTGTCACATAACTGCATTATGGAGGGTCCCCAAAGGCTACAGCATAATGCGATACGCCACACGACTGTTGCTGGGATGCTACAACAGCCCTGCCTCATGAGTTATGTATTAGTGTTGTCTTTTTTCCACCGCGGCTTAAGGATTAGATACTGTACCACGCTGTCACTGTTGTAGTTTTGCCTGCTAATGTGCGGCAAAACTTTCCCCCCTTTGGTAATTTTGATTTCAGAGTCAGGGTCTTAAGTGTAAATGCGTCTTGACAACACAGACGCCTCACGGACGCCGCTCATGAAACGGGCTCATATGAGATTGTCGGGCTGTCCGAGACAATAAATATCAGCGCCGAAAGCCAGAAGCACAGCTGCTGCTGAAGGCACACCCCTGGACACACACACACACACACACACACACACACACAGACTTACCACCGTGTCATCTCAAAGTCATTGTCAATGAGCTGGCAGTATATTGTTTGGATGTGACTCTGAAAACTCGCCTTTCAACATGTCCAGTGGCAACCTGGGTAATTGTGATTCAACATGAGAAAAAAAGAAAAGAATATATATATATATATATATATATATATATATATATATATATATATATATATATATATATATAAAACCAGTGTTTTTAATAGACTTAATTGCATGTATAAATCAACGTTTCTAAATTGAGTTTAACATTTTAATTACTGAAGGAAATTGCACTTCCCTTCCTTTTGCACCAGCAAATTTGGTCTCCGCTCTCTCTCTCTTCTCAACATCTAAATTAAGAAAATGAAGAATACTTGAAGATGAGTGAGCTCCAGGCTTGCATTATTCAATAAATAATGCAAAATCACGAATGTTAACGTAGACGAGGCTTCCTGGAATCTCTTCCACAATAAGACTCGATGCTCCTCCACTGAACGCTCGTCCAACCGAAGTCTTTTGATTGAGCCGAGCGAGACATTAACTTTCCTTTTTCCCCCTAATGTGCTAAAATACCTTCAAGGGAGTGGATTTCAAACCGCTCCGCTGCGCCGACATGAAAAGTGCTGTGTGGGTTCAAACCGCTCGCTCGTTCGCATTTGATGTGGTTTCCCTTTTTTGATGTGAGCGAAAAGAAAAAGAAGAAAGGGAAAAAAAAGAAAGAAAAAAAAGCCCCGCCCTCCTCCACCTGCACACTTTTCACCCTGTTGATTCATCTCATCGGAGCACCTCAGGGTGCCTTCGACAGCACCCGAGACGTTACCCACAAAAGGAAACCTCCCGAGCTCTGCGCAAATACCTGCGCTGAAGGACTCAGTCGTTTTCACGGTGACATTTCATGCAGCTGGATTTTCATTTATTTCAAAGTCAATGGCCCTTCTCTCAAAGGCCTTGATTTTTTTTTTCCTCCCCTTTTTTTAAAAAAAAAAAACCAAAAAAAAAACAGGATTTCTCAAAATCTTGAATGTCACGCCCGAGTGCTCTCAGCATACTTAGCAGCCAAACAGTCGCACGGGGTGAAGGAGTGCACGCCGCTCGCACGGAGCCCATTGAAGCGAATTGGTAAACAGGTCCCGGCCCGCCCATTAACTTTGCCGCCGCGCCGAAGGAGTCGCATTGCGCCGGCGCTCCGCTCGGATCAAAACTTCCGAGAGCCGCGGCGCCGTCGCCGCTGACATGCGCCGCTGCACTCTCCTTGACGCGCTGGCAGAGTGCTCTATATGTATGGAAATGAGCCATAATCACCATAATATGTGTCCCATCTCTTGTATTTTATAATGGCGTCGTTATACTTTTTTTTTTTTACCTTGCATTATGCCTTTTTCCTTCCCACTTTCCTCTCCTCCTTTCCCTCTATGCTGTCGCCCCTCTTTTCTTCCCTCCTTCACCCAATCCTTCCTCCCTCTCACGCCATCCACCTCATTTACGCTCTCACTCATCCAGATGACAGGAACAGGTGCACTATTAATTATGCTTTGAAATAAATCTCCTCTGTGCTCCACTTCCCTCCCTCGTATCATTGTGCGCTTCCACCACGCTGCACCTCCTAACCCGAAACTTCTCTCTCGTTCTCCTCCGTCCTTTCACTTTCCAAACCTCCTCCTCCTCCTTTTCCCCTCTTGCCGTCTAATATTTGCTTCCGACTATATTTTGGGGGTCTGCTTTGCCGCGATTACAAGTTATCTGTGTCATTACCTGGAGATCTCAAACTGTTTTCACATGGTCATGTCCGAACTATCTCATTATGTCAACACAGCAACTTCCCCGTTTGTAGTGCTTATGTTTTCCACCCCGAGATAACAATTGAATTACATCGTTATCTCGAGGTATCAAACGTTGTTTTTCGCGTGAGCATGACTTAAATACCTCATTATTTTGAGATAACAAAGGCGTGCTCTCTTTTTGTTTGGGGGGGCCGGGGGGGGGGGGGGGGATCCAGCGGTTTCACCCCACTGAAGTTGTTTAAGAGTCTTTCCAAATCGGCTTAGCCTGATGAAAGCAACACTGTCGCAGGGAGAGACGAGAGTAGATTACATTTTAGAAAATAAATAAGAGAGAATTAACTGTGTGGTGGATATAAACCCACTTGGATGGAGCCCTCAGCGGCAGCATGTTGGATCACAGAAAAGCACAAATCAAGACATAGTGATTTGTGTAGGTTGTGATAGTGAGACTTACAGATGGGTGCCAAATGATATCAATACAAGGGTTTGAGCTTCAGTGCTTCTTGTCATGGATTCTACGTTTCAGTCTGTTTTCATTCTCATTGATGTCTTCCAGTTTACTTTTGTTTGTATCTGTGCGTTTTAAACCTAGAGGTGTAAAGTACATTTGTCGTCTCTTAAAGGTAGAGTGTGTCTGGGTTCTAGGGATTTATTAGCGGAGACGCAATATGATAGTCATATGTTTTCATGAGTGGTTAATCATCTGAAACAAGGAATTGTTGTGTTTCGGGCTTAGCATGAGCCATGTATTTCTAAACACTGGCACGAGAAAGAGCCAACATCCCAAGTGCTTTTCATCTAAGTGTCCAAGGCCGAGAGAGAAAACTAAATGAAAATTGTTGATGCTTAAAAAAAAAAGAAGAGGCAAAGATTCAGTCCAAAATCCAAACAATAAATATGAATTTGTGTTGCAGAAGTTACATTTAGTTCTTTCTGACCTTATTGATGATCACAACTTGACCTGGAGGGGCCATGAAGCGCTGGATGTTCAGCCATGGCTGCTCTTTACTCCATACAAGCACACAATCTTTTCTATCTGAAGACTTTATTATATTTGATCATGCTTTCCCTTTAAATGTGTTCACCTTGATGCTCTTGAATGTTGACCAATCGGCGGCATGAAGAGAGGAAAAAAGGATCAAATGAGTTTTTCTCTTCCAGCAGGTGACATAAAAGCTCATTCACAACACATGTAACATCCAGGAATCCAGATTCAAAACGTGCAGCAAATCTCTCTTAATTCTTCCCCTTAAATCCTCTAATGGAGCGTTTTCCCTCTGAATCTGGGATGAAGCCCAAAGGCGAATCTCTGGGAAAAATCACGACAAATTTGTATGCAAATCTATCGTCTGCGTTGGCACGGGTTTCCCGAGTATCTGCAAAGTAAGTTGAATGAAACAAATGATGGCGGACACGCAGGCTACCTAAAAACATCACACAGTTAGCTTACATAAGTGTCCGTTGAGGCGCGTTTGCGTTATAATTGGTGAGCCACTCTTCTGTTTTATCGTCTTCAATCCGGCTTCAGCGCTCACCTCTGGTGCTTCTCCTCTGTTGACTTTGCAAAGCGAATTCATGGGTTGATTTCAAAACAAATATTCCTCCTTCCAAGTCCCAATCGCTGCGCAGCGCCCAGCCGGTATGTCTCCAGACTGCGCGGCTCTGAAAAACATATCTGGAAGGGTTGCAGGTCGCTTCCAGCCAGCTTCTGCTTCCGAGGCGGCGCAGCGGCCGCCGCCTTCTGTCATGACTGCGATGCGCGGAGTCGATACAGCCGCCCTGGCCTCGACGCCGTGCACCCCGGCATTGGGAAAAATTCCCACACAGCCGCCCCAGGGGTGGAGCGGGAGAAGAGAAGGAAACGAGCCGGTCGGGGGGGCTGCGAAGTGCTCCACGCCGGGACGCTAATTGCCCGCGATTGATGGAGGACGGCGCGAGAGGAAACGTTACACTTGCGCTGCATCATGGGTAGCTGACCTATGTCGACTCACTCTCGTCTGTGCCTCGTGGCGGTGTTCTCTCTTCTCTGCGTAGGTGGTGGTGGTGGTGGGGGGGTGGTGGGGGTCATCGGCACATCAAGAGGCTTGCGTGTGCGTGGGGATTGGGTTGCGTGTGCTCGCGAGTGGATTTCCGCACCGCGGAGAGCACGGTCAAGCCGTCAACCAAAGGATCCGGTTCAAATATCTAAGATAATAATCCGGGACTGTGAAGAGACGTCGATGCTCACCCCCCCCCCCTTCACCCCACCTCCACTTCCCTTTTTGAGCCACTTCTGGGCCGTGATGTCACAAGCTAAGAGTCATTTCTGAGGTGTGTGTTTGAGCGATCGATGGTCGCTGCACCTTGTTGCTGCAGACGAGTCCTCCCGATCGCCTGGGTAGTTGTGTATTTCTGGAGAAGCTTCCACCGCGTTGGGTCTGACCACGACGCCCGCAGGTCAGCGGCGGGCAGCGTCTCCTTCAGCTTCTGCGTTAGCGATTCTGAAACTGAGCGCAGTCGATGCGGACGGGGAAATGCAGGTGTTTGTGTGTGTACTTCCCCTCCGGACCTCACTCCCTCCCATCTTGTCTCCCTGCTCCCTCCCTCCCTCCCTCCATTACAGAGGAATGCACATAAATATTGATTTAGAAAGCTTTCCGAAAAGAAGGGAAAAAAACAGTATTTATGTCCAGGGAGGGAAATTGAAGAGTGCGAAAGCGAAAGAAAATGGCTGAGAAAGGGCAGAGTAATCCTTTAATTTAATTAGGTAAATTACAACAAAAAAAAAACCCTTTCTAAGACTTGTTTTTTCTCCTTTCCTTTCCTCCGCTCTCTCCCTCGTCGCTCTCCCTCGCTCCCGCTGGAAGGCTTTCCTTGGGTTGCTAAGCAACACGGAAACAGTTTCTTTGCTTTCGCCAGTGGGTCCCGGAGGTTGGCGGGGAGAAGGGTGCACAGAGGATGCTCTGTGGCGTCTGCCAGCAGCCGAGTGCATGCCTACAGCTGGGTCGGGAGGGGGGGGGGGGGCGCGGAGGAGCCGCTCCCATCGCCCCCCCCCCCCCTCCAGATCCAAGTCACAGCGCCCCCAGCAGGCGCCACGGGCGGAGCCGACGGCGGCGGTAAACGCGGGGGGTCGCGGCGGGGGTCACGCCGGGGGTCTCGGTGACGAAGCGGCCGACCCCGAGGGCCCTGGACCAACGAGAGACCCCTGGAGGAGTTTGGCCCGCACGTTATTTTTAGAGGCTGAGTCACGAGTTGCATGAAGTTGCGCAACCTGCTAACTCTCGCAACAAACAAGAAGAAGAAGAAGAAGAAGAAGAAGAAACACAAAACACAGGACGGAGGGCGATTTTTTTTTCCTTCGTTTCTTTGACAGGCAGCGGAGTTCCTCACAATAGAAACTCTTTTTCGCAATAAGTATGCTAATCAAACCCTCGGCTGAAATGAATCCCACTGCTCTTTTATTATGTCGTGCGTTCCCTCGTCAGGTGATTGACACGTTGTAATCTCGCTAATAAGCACCTCCGGTGTCTCTTCCCTTCCTATTGTGTTGGCGCCGCCACGCGCCGGCGTGGCAGGTGCGCCGCGCTCGCCGCGCGCTCGATATAGAAGCAAAACCGCGGTCGCCTGCGATTATCCTGAGATGCGGGCCTTCCACATGCCGCGGCCTCGCTGTCAGCCTCCGCTAGCGTCCCCTGAGGGGTCAGCAGCCAATCGCACCTCACGCCGCTCACCCCGCTCCCTCCCTCCCAACCAATCATCTGGCCTGTCTCTGGTCATTAGGATGTCTCCGTGGCTGCCTCATAACCCTTTCCGCTGAAACTGAAAATATGCTCATGAGTGTTTGAAGGCATAACGGCGTTTTGGGGCTTTTTGCGCCGAGCCGGCTCCATCGTTCTCATTTGTGGGAAGCCGGTGAGGGATCACAGTCCTTGTCGCCGCTCTCAAGACCCCTACAGGTTGGTCGGGCCACCTGTACAGCAGCCATGTCTCCAGATAAGTGTGTTAACACACAACCAAGCTGCATTGTCCCTGCAGAATAGATTCAGTTTCAATTCTGTTTATTTTGTATAGCCCAAAATCACAAATATATATTCTAATTATGATATATTTATAGGGGAGATGATATATTCTATTTCACACCCTCTTGGTGATTCCCACACGTGGAAACAAGCGTCAGTCGGCAGCGTGTGAACCGGCAAAACTCGAGGAAATAAAAGAGACAAGAAGAAGAAACGGCTTCAAACCGAGCCTCCATCGTACGAGCCGGTGTTGAACCGTGTAACCAGATATGTTTCCACCCCCCACACACACTTTGAAATGTGGAGTTCTCATTAGGCTTGTCGGTGGTGGTCGGTAAAATGTGTAATCGTGACATTTAACAGCTGCTGCACGTGTGTTTGTGAGTTTCTGTGTGTGAGAGTAAGCCCAGGCTGCCGTTTGAGTGACTCAGATGAATATTGCATGGCCACAGACATGGGGCTGTTGCAACAAGGGAATAAGTTATGTTTTAGAAGGCACACACACGCACACACACACACATGCACATACACAAAAGATGTGGCAACGGTGCTGTATGTGAAGACGCTGCCAGAATGATGGATATGCCCGTCAGCTAAAAGAGGTTCTTTCTCAGCTTTCGTCTGTTGGACTTTCATCTGTTGATGGAATAACACGATGCTGTGTGTCGTTGACCTTTAACCTCGCCGGTTTTTCCTTCATTTTTAAGGACAGACACTTTTCTCCGGAATTGTGACCAAATATATTCAACACTTCTCTCCTTGGCCCCGTCTTTCAGCCCGACTTTGCAGTGAATAACAGCGCGGCCATCAGGCCCATTTTTGGTGACTTTTGAGAAGGTCAATTGATGCACGATAGTCGACGTCTGCCATGTTCTTCAGCAAGGCACTCGGCACACTCAGGCGCTCTGATTCTGCACTGTGTGTCTGTGTGTGTGTGTGTGTACCAACCCTTTTTGGAACCAACGCCAAATCATTTTCCTCCCCTTTGTTTTACATCTCCACAGAATCCATTCACACCTGACTGGGAGTTGCTATAATGGTGCCTTCAGCCTACAAGACATAAAATCTTAAACCAATATACTTGATTTGGATTTGAAAATATTGTCCTGAACGGTAGGATTGCTTATTGGCTTTACAAATGTCATATTTGCTCGTTCCACGGCCTCTCAAGCCTTCAAGAACAGCTGTGAGATCGTAATCAGAGAAGGAGTGTAATCAGTCAGCGATTGAGCTGACATTTGAACCACTTTGGACTCCATGTCCAAATCTTTCATGAGCTTGACATTTCCAAATGCAAATAACATGCTCTGTGCACCGAAAATGAGAAGAATGAATTACCGCCTGTTCCAAGAGGCGGACGTGGCCAACGACTGAGATCAGAGACAGAAGTTATATCAGTGTTTTCTACAACAAGTTTTCTGATTTGTGTTTCTTTTTCACAACTCTATCATGACACAATAAGGTCAAGGACTAAAAAACAATTGATGGATGTTGTTGGTCCATATCTGGCGGTCCAGGATTGCTCCCACGCTCGTATTCAACATGCATTCTTCTGTTTTTCCCCCACGCAGTCCATCAGAGAAGTGACCGGCTACGTGTTGGTGGCTCTCAACCAGTTCGACTACCTGCCGCTGGAGAACCTGCGGATCGTCCGGGGCACCAAGCTGTACGAGGGCCGCTACTCTCTGGCCATCTTCCTCAACTACAGGCGGGACGGCTACTACGGCCTGAGGCAGCTGGGGCTGCGCAACCTCACAGGTCAGAAAGATTTCCCCAGGAGTAATTTAACAACGAATATCGCCGCAGGTGAATGAAATCCTGATCAAATCACTTGTATGTTAGAGTCATTTTGAGAAATCATGAGAGGGAAATGCACGTTTTTACAATATAAACACTCTATATTTGGCTTGTGACATCCATGTGGAGGAAGCAGTGTCCAAAATGAGGGTCCAAAAACTGCTTTCACCCAGAAAATGGTGCAGGTGATTAGGGACGACGTTCCTAATTTAGTCGCATTATCAGAGGCCGAGAAGAGTTAAGAAGAGAACCAATGTTTCATTTTATTTGTGTTTCCTTTTGTAAACTAAGGATCAAATTTCTCTGCCCTCTGCAACAAAAAAAAAAGCATTTCCTTTACTGAAAATGCTTGGGTTTGACTTGTTTTCACACCAAAATGTGCCGCTTTAATAGGGCCTTTTTAATTAAGTCACAAATTTGGAATCCAACTTTTGATGCTGTGGATCTGCTGCCCTGGCAAATTAATCTCCTCCGTTGTTGTATAGAGAGATCAAATGTCTGTGAAAAAAAGGCCTGTTTTCTCCATTAATTACATTTTTGTTTACACACTCAAAAAATAAGCTTCTTTCATGGAGCAAGACTTCGAAAGTGGTTGTTCTATGTTTTATGTAACAGCTGTTTTCTTTATTTATATTGCTGTTGTCATGGGGGAGGCAATACGCCGAAGTGGATTATATTTGTAAAGGGTAGCTTTTGTCTGGCGTTAACTTTATCTTGGTATCAGACCTTTGAGTCATGACCTCTGCATCATGACCCTTTGCCATTTTGGTGGAGTGACCTTCCGACTCCTGTCAGAATAATAGCAGCAAACACTATCTTCTGGAGCCGGCTTTCATATCTCCTTCTCGAGTGCCTGCTTCACCGTCTTCCCGCTGAATCCTATCGCCTCTATCTGCCATCTCGAGATAACTGGATAGCTCATACATGTAATTCTCACAGCTGCTGAAAGGCTCCAGGAGTCAGGTGTTGCCTTTTTTTGGTACCTCCGTCTCGGCGGCAGCGTTACCATCGCTCCGGGAGGAAAAAACACGCGGCCTGTCGTCGGCTGAGGGACGACTGTCACAAGCAATCTTGAGGAGAAGCAGTGGCGCTCAGTCAGGGTCACTCTTTTTCTTGCTGCTTTATTTGATGCCGCACTGTCTCGAGTGACAGCGAGGATGGTAAACAGAGAGACGCCGCGATATGAAATAGAGGTCCATGAAAAGTTGACGTGTCCAAGGCCGTGCGAGACGCTGCCAGCACTCGGTGGGGGGGGGATGTACTGAATGTTTGAACATTGCTGAGAGAGTCAAGCAAGGAGCTGTTGGACTTGGAGTTTTCTCTCCATCACCTCGCTTCCTGCCATATCCCTCCACTCCTCTCATTACTCCCCACATTGGACATGTTTGTTAATTACTTGTCGACAAGACGATGGAGCCGAGAGCGAGCTTTTTTTCTCTTTTTTTTTTTTCCGCGAGTCTCATTCTGTTCATTCGAGTTCTGCCGGATTTGTTCCGTGGCAGGAAAAGCAGGAGACCAGAGCTCTGTTCTTGCGGCGCGATCGGAGCTAAATCTTTTTCGAGCGTCCCACAAAATGGCCAACGGGAGAGAAATCGCGTCCAACGCGTATGTCCTCCGTCGCGCAGCCAAAGAACAAAGACGAACGCTGCCAATCCTCCCGACAGCCCGAGTGTCGGAAGCAATTTGTTAGCCTGTGATTGTTTAATAAGGTGGAGAAAAAAAACGCTACACCTTCATCGGAGGAGAGTGCCAGCGGATGAGACAAGGAAAAAGGGTAACAAACCGGGCTCAATCCCGCCGTGGACCGACCGCGTGGGACTGCATGTGCCCGAAACTGCCAAGCCACCAGAACGCCTCGGCCGCACCGCCCTTTGTTGTGTTTAGCCGGAGGCTTCTTCTCTGGCATCGATCGGCCCGCTTTACACCGCTCTCCTGTGGGCATTGCAATCCATCCTCCATCCATCCTGCCCTCCTCCTCCACCTCCTCCTCCCGCGGCCAATTCTGTGTCAAATGTTTCACAGAGGAGCCAAATTAATTTTGTTGTAAAACAGGAGTCGTGTGTCTCGCAGTCCTTGACCACCCTTTGGAACTTTTTTTTTGGGGGTGGGGGGATGGATATCAAGCGCCCAGAACATCCCGGGCGTCCACACGCTCAATGAGTTAAAACCATCAGTGTTGAGAAAGTTGGACGTCGGAGATTCATCCCGGGCTCTGACGCCATTGACTTTGCCGTAGTGTTTTTGTGATTGATGGTGGGGGATCAAACTGTGATCCATATTAAAGCGCATGACAGGTTTAGTGTAATAAGCAGCGTTTTTATGGAGTCTGAACACGGCGATAAAGGACTCCTGGGAGTTTTAAGGGCACGCTGACGCCCTAATCCTGTCGAGCAGGAGGCCGCCTTCCACTTGGACTAAGCATGGGAGGCCCGAGAGGATCTTTATTCCTGTCCGACTCTTCCTTTTTCTGTTCCTCGTGTTTTGCTCGGCAGGCCAAAGACTTGGACTGAAAAGCATGATTAGCGTCCTTGTTGTGTTTGCTAGTTTTAGCCCTTTCTTTCTGGAGTGTGCTCATCTGTGCTCCAAGGTATGTAGTTGTCTCTTGGGGGGGGGGGGAATGTTGCATGATCAGTGTCCTTCAAGAGGCATTGACGCGCAGCTCCTGGACAAATATCCATTTTGAGGCATCTTTTGTTGCATTATTTCTGTCCACAGCGTATAATCTACATCTCTTATTTTCCTTCAAACCTTTCAGAGGCCGCTTTGATCGTCGTTATTGCTGAATTTGCTAGAGCTTCACCCCCCACATCTCGGGTTTCAGCACATGCTCGGGATGGGGTGCCTCACACCGCTAAGCCTTTCGTCCACGGCATCTGATCCCGGTCCAACGCTGTAATTTAGCCAGATCCAACTGTGCGTATGGATCCTTCCTGCATTCTCCTGACTGGGACAAAATAAAAAGAAGAAAACATCGTGAATCCTCACTTTTTAAATCAGCTCACCACCCGCATATTATATTTCCCCGTTCCCGATGATGCTGCGCGAGCTGGCCGCGCCCCTTTGCTTAGATTCATTTGTAATTAATTTAGCAGGCCATGTACGTGCCCAACTGAGAATATACTCCGCATTCCTCACTGCACACAATACATTAAACAACAGCTTCATCCCTCTGTGGATTCACTGCGCAGTGGGAGTCCACCGAACGTGCAATTCAATTTGGCTGTGGAGTCAGAAAGCCCTCCGCTGTGCAGCCTCGTACAGTATGGGATATATAGTAATCTGTGTGAAAGAAACTCCCCTGATATCAACTTGTTTGGCCTCCCCCCCTCTGATGCCCCTCCAGCTTCTTGTACGCCTTAATAACCTCACACACACACACACACACACACACAACACATGGACTCCGCAGTGCTAATTATGGCGTGCTGCGCCGCAGTGGCGATAACACCAAGCAGAAGACTCTCAGAGCTGATGAGGTGGTGTGTATGAAATGGTTTTCACCCTCTTTTCTTAGCTTAACTTTTGCTTTGTTTGTGAGCTTTTTTTGCTCGTTGTTTGTTGGTCTTCTTCTTTTTTATTTCCAACCCTGTGAAATTGCCCATTTGGACGGGAGCCAAATGGCTCAGCGTGCCCCAAAGAGAGCTCTGACTCCAGCTTCCCATCTGGCAGGAGTGCCCCCCCCGCCTCCCTCTCCATCCTCCCCCTTAGTGCTCGTGTGCAGAAAGCAAAGCACCGCCTCTGCCATCCCCGTTTTTTCCCCCGCTCCCACCACCTATCTGCCTCGCTCACCTGTTTTGCTTTCCTTAATGCTCACTGGGACTGTAGCGACGCCGCCACGGTTTCACACCCTGGCAGCGGCCCAGCATCCCCCAGTTTAAAGCTAATCATTAACTGCGGCTGTCTCGCTAATTGCCGCGTTTTTGCGAGTATTTGTGAATGCGTTTAGGGGCCAAATTACCAACAGCAGTTGCTGCTGAGATGAATTGATTAATGGACTTTATTCTAATTAACCCCACGCGCATTTTAATTTCCCGAGCATGACTATTGATTTACCGGCGCGCGGTTATGCGCAGCGGAATCAGCAAAATAAATGGAGATCTTAATTCTTGGTGTTTAAGTGAGATCACACTGATATCTCGGCATGAAGTGATTAGGATAGACACACACACACACACACACACACACACACACACACACACGCGCATGCGACGTGGTTTTATAGAGGCGCCACCAATTGTCGAAGGCAAATATTTCATTTAAAAAAAGAGAAGGAATTGTAAGACTTTTTTTTTGCTAAAGTGTTAGTTTCAAAAGTGTCATAAAGGCTGAATTTGATCCGGACAGCGAATCCCCTCAGAGGAGAGTATAAAGATCCTGCACATCAAATATATTATACCCTCTACTCATTTGAAACGAGGACACACCTGAAAGGAGAAGCCAACGGCTCACATGAAGACAGACGACTGATGTTGCCTTCATACTTCTTAAATCATCACTTAGGGGCCTTCTGCCCAGGTGGATACATCGCAGACAGTCAGGTGGGAGAACAAACTCAGATTCCCTCTTTTTAGAAAAAAGAGAAAGGGGAGTGGAAAGTAAGTGTAGTAATTGTGTGTGTGGAATTTGTATAGAAGGGGAAAAAAAACTTCCAGGGCCTCTTTATTTAACATAAAGCTCGTGGCCTGATCTCCAAAAAGTGGTGTAATTACAGGAAGATCAAATAGAGCAAAAGCGGCTAATGCTAATACCCGCTCTCACTCCGGCCTGTTCTGTGGGAGAGGGAGAGTAGAGGGATGGGGCCCATTAATAATGAATTCAGTGTCATCATTAAGGCGCCAAATGATTAAAACATATCTCCCAGCTTCAAACGCTGCTCTTCTACTCCAGAAAGTGCTGCAGTCGTGGATGTGCGAGGCGAGCGAGCCCCTCAGTCTGCGTGTGAAATAAAGTTCTTCTTCTTTTTCTTCCCCTCTTTCATCTTTTTTTCTGTAGTGTGGAAACACCAAAGCACCAGCGTTCCTCTTTTGAACACAAAACAAAACAAAATCAGTCAAAAGTAATGCATCGCAACCCGAAGACGCTTCTCGGATGAACTTTCATGCTCAGCCTCGTCTTGGTTGCACATTTCGAGGTACGCCCCCCCCCCCCCCCCCAAAAAAAACAACAACCTGCTACCTGTTGTTGCTCGGCTTCTTCTGAAGAAACAAGAAAACACAGCGAGGCACGTCTCGTTAAAGAAAAGGTGACATTCATTGACATGCGGGCGCACAGGATGGGATGCCGCGTGTGACTCCGCGCTTTATTTTCTCATCTCCTTAGTTTTTTTTCTTCTTCTTCTTCTTCTTTCTCCCCGCTCCTTTACCCAGAAGTCATTGTCATGCCGTGCCCGTGCTTCGTTACATCAGTGTCGCGCTGTCGGCGCCGCGCGGCAGCCCGTCGGTGCTTTTTTTCTTTTTTTTTGGTTTTGTTTTGTTTTAAATCCTTTGACGAGGAGACCCCGGGGGCCTTCGGGGGTTTGTCTCCATTAGTGGCTGCGAGGATCTCTAATGGAACGGTAATAGTCCCCCAGGGCGGCGCGTCTGCTGCCCCCTGCACCCGGTCTCCGATACTCGGGTTCACACACTCAGATGGTCTGCCTGAACACAGCTCCAAACCTGTGATTTCGTCATGTCATGCATGCCGGAAACACTGGTTTCAGGACGAAAAGGCTCAGCCTGAAGGGCCTCAAGCGGGCAAATGCTACCAACTATCGAATATTACGAACGCACGATAGGATTTGTGTTTGTTTAAACCGACGATGGCTCCAATACGTCGGCGTACACAGGAAATGCGACTGTAAAAAAGTAGTGAATAGCAAGTTGAAGTCATTAACATTGGGCCCAACGATGTATTCTGCAGAGACAACCTTCCTCATCGGGCTCAAACTGCTCACAGTGAAAGCAACGGCTGGTGAGGCTGAATGAGTCAGCATTTCCACTTAACAGTCCTTGGAAATTCCCCTTAATCAAACCAAATAGCCATGACTTCATCAAACTAGCTCATTAGAGCTGAATTTATATTTTCAGGACATTAGGATTACTTGCGAGCAGATTCTTGTCAAACCCTGGGTTTTTTTTTTAACGTGTGACCCGGCGCCATGTTGGTGTTGGAGAGGACGAAACCCAGCCAGCCGCTGGTGCGCTGCACCTGAATTCATACGTTTGTCTGCAGATTGGGGCCAGAAAACTGCAGCGTCATCAAGCTAAAAAAACACAGCATTTGGTTGGCTAACGGTTTCGCTTGGCAATAATTAAATTCAAAGCGCCTGCTCGCCACCAGGCCCGCGCTCCCGCCTGACATTGCAACGGATTTGCATGCTCGAGGGCCTCGGGGAAGGCGAGGGAGGGGGAGGGGGGGACGGATGGCGCGCGCCTCGCTCCGCCGCGTCGCTGTGCGTGCGTGTGCAATTTGAGTCCTCGTTCACCTCGCAGGCGTCTTGCAAGCTGCTTGACTTTGCCGGCTTTTTAATGACATTTTTGGGGTTCATTATTGTTTTAAGTGCCGCGCCTCCGTCCGAGCCCCTCTTGAGATCTGCAGCGTAACACACACACGCACACACACACACACACACGCACACACACAAATCCATCAAAGTGCCGAGCGTCGCCAATCATCGCCACTGATTTGTAAGTCTGTGGAAGAAGCCACGAAAGCCCACGGCCGAGTCTGGAACAGGGAGGGGTGGAGCCGGGCCGGCCCACCGAACCGCACGCTAAATATACTGTAGAACCAGATGGAGGCAATTTACTGGTCATAGTTGATTTGCTAGTGTGTGTGTGTGTGTGTGTGTCCGTGTGTCCCAAATTACCCAAGCGGAGGGATGAGTGCTGCCGCTCTGTGCCAGAAAGTGACAAATTGCCCATTTAGCCCATTGTAGGTGTCAATTTTAATGTAGAGGGCTAGCTCTGTTTTCGACACTTCATAAGCATTTTGCCCCACGAAAATATATAATGAGTCGGATTTGAATGACAAAATGCACGCAGTGTTTGCATATCTGTGTGTGTGTGTGTGTGTGTGTGTGTGTGTGTGTGAATGCTTGTGCACATTAAGGCTCAGAAGTAACCTTTTCCTGGACACTTAATCACAGCCGACACTTGGAGTTACGTGCTCAGCTCCTCAGCAGTTTCACTGTCTTGATGGCTCTCCTATGATCCATTCGCAGCGCCCTCTGTATTTTAGTGTGACGCTCTCAGCTCGGGCGATTGTACCAAAACACTATTTAATAACGGAGCCGCCTGCCGGGGCGACTCCGCTGCACGGCGAGCTGTCGCGGCCGCGGCAGCAGAACAACACGGGACCGCAATCCTGCGGTTGTTTGTACTTTGAGACTGTACCTGGCAATTTATTTGACAAGTGAGTTGCTTGACCTCTGGGTCCCTGAGACCTATTAAAAAAAAAGCCCAGCATGAAACTTCAAAAACACACGACTGGTGAAAATACTTTCGCGGATTTGTGTTTCTTTTTTCTTTGGAGCTCGTGGGGTTGTTTTTTTTTTTTTTAATTCATTTTCCGAAAACTGAAGAAAAGTAGAAGTTAGAGAGCGTGTGAACACAACTGTGATGATACTTCTTGACAAATAATGAACCCTCCACTAATCCCCCCCCCACCGACACGTCCACGCGCGGCAGCGTTAGCCGCTGATGACCGCCGCGGCGGCGGCGGCGCGTTAGCCTGCTTGGTATTCAGCGGCGCTCTCGTCTCTTTGGCTGGCTCTTTTGTTTGCCCGCGCTGATTGGAGGGCCTCTGGTTAATTTAGATGCAGGGAAGCGGTGACAGAAGAGGGCTTATTAGGGCCGTGAGCCCATCCCGCCTTAAGTGCAGAGTCTCCAGTTCCATTTTCATTTGCCTCCATTATTGAATTTGCTGGCTTCTCATTCACCCTGATTGCATTTTGTGTCACCTCTAAAAAAATAGAGATAAAAAAAAATAAAAAAAGATCGGCCTCCCCCAGAGGGAGTGATGGGAGACTTCCATGACGGCGTAGTGGAGTCAGGGACACGCAAAAGTTTTATTTTTTGAACATTGATGGCTTTTCTTCGGAGCCGGAGTTCTGCTCCTCGTGGTGGCGGTGTGTGTGTGTGCGGGTGTGTTTTTTTGCGTTGGGAAGAGAAGGAAACGGAGCCTTGAAGTGGAAAGGGAGTGTTTATGTCTGGTGTGAAGGAGGACGCTGACAGACGGGTGGAGCGGCAGTGGGTGGAGGAAAAGACTGATGGCAGGGTTTCATTTAGCATCCATTGAATCTTTTCGAAAATGGAGGGGAAAAAAAAACCAAATTGATGTCATCTCCGCCTCCACCTTTTGGCAGCGTCCTCCAGCACCTCGGCAGCCTCCGTAATCTCCTAACCGCGGCGCATTTTTCATAAGGATTCATCGCAAAACAATATCATTCGAGACTGCAAAATTTAATCAGGGGCTTTAAAACACAATTATGGTTATCGGGGAGGACGCGGCGGCGGCGGCGCCGCAGAACGCGATGGAGGAGGTGGAAGGGGGGGGGGGGGGGGTGAGGGTGAGGCTGGAGAAAGCAGCGGGGAAGATGGAGGGGACCTCCCCCGCACTGTCTGCGCCCTCGCGCTCCTCTCCCATTTGTCACCGAGCACAATATCTCTTTGGCTGGCAGAGCTAATAATGGAGAAGTGGGGGGAAACGGGACTCTGGAGACACACCTCCGCTTTGCCATGAAGATCAGATAAGTTCTCCTCGAGTCAGAGCCCTCCTCCTCCTCCTCCTCCTCCCGAGCGATGGATTACATCATTTATAAAACGCGCAACATCCACGGCTTTTTAGGTGTGGGAATGATACGGTGGAAACGCCACTCGCGAGCCACTTTGCACTCTGAAAAAGTTCATTTTGTTTCGGCCGCGGCGCAACCGAAGCCCTTCTGCTGACGCTTTGCTTTGTCATGCCTCGGGGCAAACTAGCCGGCGTTTTCTGTCTCTATTATCATGGCGATCTGCAGCCATTTATCTACCAGCGGCTTGTTTGCAGTCTGGAGACTTAACAGTTATTCATGGGATTTGAGAAGTCGTTTTCACTTAAGCAGCTACTTTCTCAACAGCCTCTGTGTTTTTTTCTCCTGCTTCCTTTTCCCTCCCCTCTTTAGAGTAAACATGCTTGAAGGCACTGTACAGTGGAGTGCTTCACAATTACACACAGTGGGTTTCCTGAGAGACCGGCTTTCCAGTACAGTCCTACCTCAAATCGCTGGGGTTTCTTAGGCCGACTGTAAATTGGCCGAGGAGAGAACTTCCACAGCTTCATTTCAATCGCGGGTTTCGTTTTTTTTCTTCCCCGCGAGACGCTGACGCGGCCGCGCCGGCCTCTGACGCGCCCGACGCGCCAATTACCCCGTCGCATTTGTTCGCACCGACTTCCTCCTCACCGGGAAACGCCCGTCCTGCTCGTCTCTTCAGGACGGCTCTTTGTTCTCCTCCCGCTGAAGTGTCGCTCGTCCACAACAGTGCATTGTGGGCATTCCAGCCGCCAGATGAAAAAGACTTTGTACGGGAGCACGGGGAACCCGACGCCTCGACTCATCCCGTCGCCTCTCTCTCTCTCTCTCTCTCTCTCTCTCTCTCTCTCTCTCTCTCTCGTCGCCTCTTGGTGTGTGTGTGAAGTTCAAAGTGCTTTGTGGGAAACTTGAGACGGATGCTGGTTGGCAGGGCAACTGCTTTTGTGATCTTTTTTTAGCCTCTTCTTGTTTTTTTCGCGTCTATTCCGCGACGGCAGAAAGAAGTTTCGACGCCACCGCTCTCCCTCGCTCTTCCAACTTCGCTCCGTCGGCTCTGGCGCCGGTCGTCATTTTCCCGCGGCTGCGGATTTGTTGCACTTGTGTAATGCTCATCGGCGTTCCCCCCCGAAGAGGTTGCACTCTAAGAAAATGAAGGCAATTTGTATCATCCCCCCAGTTCGGCACCTTCTGTCACGCCAGCTGTCTGCGCCGTGTCACAGGCGACGCAGAGCGCCGGGAACTGATGCATGCAAATGACTGCAAAGCAGCTTACACACGTCCCGTAAATTCCCAAATAAAAGATCTCCAAACAATGCGTCGGCGTGCCGGGTTCCCCGATAAATGCTGCGTGAAGAAAATAAATGTGTTGAGGTGAGGGATGGGTGGGGGGGGGGGGGTGAGAAATGACTGATATGGTGAATTCAAATCTGCATTCCCACGGCGTGCAGCACCATACGTTTGCCTTTTGAAACAAGGAGAAATTTGCATTTTCACCAGTAATTTATTCTTCCCGCCGATCTTTTGTGTCAGCTGACGGAGGAACTCGACACTCGACGCTCCCTGCAGATGTTAAGAGCTGAGATTTCCAGCCCTCGACCCGGCTGAGAGGCTTAAATACCTTCTAAGTGTCGGCACGTGTGACACAAATACAAAGAAGTTTTACACTGCGGACGATTACCAAGTCAGCACGCCAACCAAGGTCTTCTATGGCCAAAAGCTGGCACATAATTAAATATAGCTCATATATTGTTGTGTGTGTTTGTGTGTGTCTGTGTGTGTGTGTGCTCTCTTTATGTATTTACATTAAAAGGTACACCAGGAAGAGGTTCATGCCTCTGAGCCACTAAAAGGCGCTTTAATGTGAAACGCACGAGCGGGAGGTTCGGAGATTTATCGACGGCAGCGAAATGTCGACAGAAGCAGGACAGACGAGAGAAGATTAGATTTATTTCACGTGCAATCTCCCACATTTATCAATAACAAAGAGGAGCCGCAGGGTTTCTCTTAAGAGCAGAAATAGCTCTTTAAATGTTAGCAGATTAGAAGATAAATATGATGCGATGCAGAGGAGAGGAAATAGAGGGAAAGGCCTGCGTCTAATGCGAGCTCGTCTCAAATAAAGCCCAAATCTTTTCAATCTATTTATAGCATGACGTGATAGAAAGAAGATCACGGCCTTTTTAAATGACTGGATGGAAATTGCTATAAACGAAGATGCATCTTACTTTCTTATTATTTTGGGGGGCGGGGGGAATATTTTAATGACAATAAAAAGGGGGCGGGGCCTCCGCTGGTGCCCTCGGCGTTTCTCTCCCGCGCACCGAGGGATTAATCGGCATTTAAAAAGGTAAAGCCTCGGCTTAGCGCCCGTGCTCAGCCTACGAATGCGAGGCTTTGTGGACCTGACGCGGACCCGAGCTCCACCAGGCTTTTCCGTTCCGTCGGACTGGAGGTGTTCATCAGAGAGATTATTTATGTCTTTTAATAAATGTGCAAAGGGCTTTTCCTGAGCGCGTATGCTTTTGTAAGTGTGTGGCTCAAGAAAGCGGCCCGACGGCGGAGGCTGGAAAAGAGCCGTCATCTCCATTTCTTTGGGTGGAGGTGTGTGTGTGGGGAGGAGGGGGAGGGGGGGGGTTTCCGGGACAAAGACGGAGCGATGATCCTCGTAAAAAAACACACAAAAAAGAGCAGAGCGGATGCAACCGCCCCTCCCGGGCCTCCGCTTGAGTTGTGCGATACGTGACAATAACGGGGGAGGAGGGGGGGGCACAGACTCATCAGGCGAGGACGGATCACCATTACGGCCTTATTCATCAGCGTAATTAGGGCGAGAAAGGGATGCGGGACAAGTGGCTAGCAGCACTGATGAAAGCTCATCAGCGGGCTCCCTCCAGAGCGATGGCCACTGATTGGTGCCGGGGCCATCATTGCCTGGAAAGTACTCCAAACTCGGGGCTCTTCGCTCTGCTGAACGACAGTCAAATGAACTTAATTGGCTGGCAAAGACAACCTGGCGCAGGGATCATTTTGACTTCCTTAACAATCTGCGCACTGATTGGCCTCCCCTCGATTCCGAGGGCGTGCGACGCGCAATGCAAACACGCGTGTCCCAAGGAGTCTCACACCGCATCGCCTCTCGGCGCCGCGGTCCCTCCCGCCCGAGTCGGAGGGCCTTTTTCTTTCTTGTTCTACCTCGACAGGAGGTGACTCTCTCTCTCTCTCTCTCTCTCTTTGCCATGTCGGGGAGAGCGAAGCGAGGCCGTGAGTCACGGCGGCGAGCCAAACGTGAACTCACAACGGAAAGGCGAGCCGTGTGAAAAGGTTACTTCCGTACTCTATTCCCCATCATCATCAGGTTCTCTCAGGCGTCACGTCGTTCATTCCAGACCAATGTTCTGCCCTTTAATTGGTTAATTTATCAACTTTAACGTCAACACACACACACACGCGCACCGGTGTCAGTTGTGTAATTTATTTGTGTTCCACAGAGTTATAATTGGCAAACCATCGGAAGTAGATGTACATTTGGTGATATTTATTGATTTGAATGGTGAAACTACAAAGGTCTGCAGCTTCTTAGTGAACGTACCGTCCGTCTGGCCGTTTAACGATGGTGGAGGGTTTGTAACTCGCCGATTCGAAGCGAGTTTCCACCGTCGAGCTGCAGCAGGACGGTGGAAACACGTTGAATTGCTCATGTGTTCATCAACCCTTTTGAATGAGTGAAGTGTGACAGTATCTACTTTGTCGTCTCCATTTGTTTAACACTTTGCACTTTTTGCTCGCTCGATGAAAAATGTGATTTTCTGTTTGTTATGAGTTGAAAGGGGGGGCGCTTGATGCGAGTATCTGGGTTTCATTTGTTCATCTCCGTTTGCTTTTAATTGGCTGACGTTGATTTTCAGCGCCAAATAGCACGCGGCGCCCTTTAGTCGCAGTGATGGGACGGGATGCCGTGCCGGAGAGACGTGAATCCACTCAGTTTGACGCAATAAACACCTCCTCGTCATCATCTTCTCCTCCGCTGATCACCTCGTATCTCACTGCACAGCGTCAAACCTAATCTCTGATTCAACATGACACTTCAACTTTTCACTCGGTGAGATTACGTCCTCCTCCCCCTCCCTCCCTCCCTCCCTCCCTCCCCCCTCCCCCCTCTCACATCTCCGTCACAGCGAGACACTTTGTGTCACTGCCAAGAGAGATGTCGCAAATCGCTCCACCAGAAGCGGTCTTGAACCCAACATGACCCGAGCATATGGCGGAGCCCTCGGCGGCCGCGTGCGCGCACAAAACAGCGTCGCTGTGTGTGTGTGGGGGGGGGAGGGAGGCGGGGCTTTCTTTTGTGTGATCGCAGCTCACTTCGGAGGCTGTAAAGTTCATTGAAGCATAATTAGCACCAAAAGTGCGGGAATTGAAAGAAGCGAGGCGCCGGGAGGAGATACGTTCGCGGCGCCTTTCCTCCTCCTTTGTACGATGACAGGAAGCGCACACACGCGTTCGTCATCTTTGGCGTTACGAGGCATCTTCTCCGAAACCCTCCAGCGAGAGCTTGAAAACATTGAGGGGTGTCGACTCGCCAGGCCTCAACGCGTAGGCCCTGCTAAGAGGAAGGCAATGGAGAGATATTACAGTTAAGAAGAAGTGACTTCAGCACCTTGGATGTTTTCTGTTGGACGACTGTCAATGCCAGCAGAGCAGTCCTTCATGTTGCCTCTCAACAATGGTTGAATCAATCGATCGCCCCGCATACTGTGGAGTCTGCACCCACAGCAGATGCTCTCAAAGTCCACACAAAGTCTGCACCGGGGCCCTCCTGGGACTTTTGTCTACGACGCAGCAAAATACGAACGTTCCTTCAACCAATCGTGGGTGACACAGGCCGATCGGAGGCTTTCACCAACAAACGACAAACACACGTCCCGTAAAAGTCTATTCATGCAAAAAATTTGGCAGTCGTCACGTTAAATGTTTCAAATTGTACGTCATTGTGTGAACCTGAGGCGATAAGCTCCCCTCTCTCTCCCTGGTGTTCTCCTCGTATCTCTCCACGTCTCGCCCCTCCACCTCCTCCACCCCCCACGTTGCCCTGATGGAGGACAATAGCTTTTATGACTACCTCGTAACTCACAGCCGCGTGGAGGGAGGGCGGAGGGGGGGGGGGGTGATTGGGCGAAGGGCGAAGGGTGGAAGGCGGCGGCGGCGGGTGGAGGGATGTAGCGGCGGATGTTCGGCTGTAGATCTCCCGACCTGATGGGAAGATCGAAGCGTGCAGGTGGGGGCACGGAGAGGAGGCAGGGAGGGAGGCGGGACTGTCCGGCGTTAACGAACGACCGCCCGATGCCGGCTTGTCGTGCCGCTGGAAGACTTAGTGCCGTTGCCCGGATGGACAGCCGAGGCGGCAATTTGTCTCCCGGCGAGCAGACGGGATCTGGACACGAGCACTTAAAAGAGCATTTGGGACCATGTGAGAAAGATGGCCCCCCATAAAATACAAAAAGTAAGAAGCCAAAATGGATTTTATCTGTCATGCCTTCAAATGTAGAAGTTATGAGAAATGGGCGCTGTGTTGATTTTTGTCGGCCCTCAAAGTTTTGTCTCAAATGTTTGAAAGCCAAACGGCGGCGACCAGCGGCACGTTGAGTTCAGCCAGGTGCATTTTCCTGACGTCAAAAGTCAAAGGTTTTTACAGAGGGAATTATCGATATTATTATTTTTATCCCCCCATGAATCAGAACAGACTGTCGACAGCCGCAAAGAGTCAACTTCACAATGTTTTGGGGATGAAATGTTGTTTAAATCAGGGTGTGAATGCTATATGACACAAATCCCTTCAGAATATAGAGAAGAATGACAGCGGAAAGTTTGGATGTGATAGTTGCTGAAGTGAAGATTTCTGGATCAAAAAACTCCTTTCGAGAAATTGGCCTTTAAAGATATGTTCATACATTTTGAACACGCTGCAGGTGAACAGAGGAAACATGTTAACTCATAGATATCACCATCAAACCTCCCCGGTTAACCCCTTACAGGACACGTTTATATCCTATTACACTTTTTTTTTAAGGTTCATCAAAAGATGCAACCAAATAAATACCTAAATGTGCATTTCGGATGCGTATTTCCACTGGACTGGAGGAATGGTGCGGAAGCAAAACTGTCAAAATTAGCCGGCGCATGAATAAAAGTCTGGTCTGCAGTGTGTCTCACACACTCAGGGTCACACCTCCTCCCATCAGTATGTGCTCATTCACTCTGTCCTGATCCTGAACACATAAACGTGTCCAGTCCTGGATGACGCCGGCGTCAACGCTGATTCCTTTAGTGTTTGAAAACGACGTCAAAGCGCGCTGACAGTCTGACTAAAGCGCGGGGTGGTCTCTTTTCTTGTCTTTTTTTTTTTTTTCCTCTCCTTTATTCCGCCCGCCACCCATGAATGTAAAACACCCGCTGATAAATCGTCCATTGTGACGGGAACATGATTACATGAAGCCGCGGCTGTAGGCCATTCAGCAGGCAGACGGAGCGCCGTGTCACCTCTAAGAGGGCTTTGAATAAATGTCCCCGTCTCCACCAAGGCCCACTTCTTTAATCAGGGTGTCGGATGGTAATGATTAGCTTCCTGCGTGAGCGTCTCCGCTGCTGAATCGCCCGCATAACTCATACGCTGTTAATAATCTGCCCGCTGGAGATAATATCCTTCTTTACCTTCGGCTAATCCGGAGCCGATTTGAACCACATTGTTACTTTCTTCTTTTTCTTTTTTTTTTTTGATTCGTGCATCAAATTTAATTTAGTATGACAAGTGCTTTCATGGAATCCGGCGCTACTTCACATTCAAGGAGAAGGGGACGCGAGGTGATTGGATCTAAATCCCCCCGACGAGGTTGAATAATACAGCCGGTGTCCCAGAGAGACGCGGATGGGGGCTGTTGTTTCTCCGCTGCCACGGGTCAGGGCTTGGGACGGGACGGGAGGGATTACTCCGGCATCATTTCATTCTGCGTCCGTATCCAAATCCTGGATTAGTAACAGGGAGAGGGATTAGAATTAGCTATCGTGCTCCACGCGCAGGCATCTGTTAAGGCCGCTGGTCCCTGAATAGAAACATATTTTTTTTTTTGCGGTGTGTGTTGTTGCCGTCAAGCAGATGCAGGAGGAGGAAGCTGCCTTTGTCTTTGGAGCGCCGGCTCTCCGTTTGATGGAGGAGGTCAAGAGATCTGCGATCCCTTATTTTGATGATTTGGGTTTGTTTTGAGCCAAGAGAGAGAGAGAGAGAGAGAGAGAGAGAGAGAGAGAGAGAGAGAGAGAGAGAGAGAGAGAGAGAGAGAGAGCCCTTGAAGATAATAGCACAACACTAAGATATTGAACATGTTCCAAAAATGCTTCTTTCTCTCTTTCTTTCCCTCTTTACTCAGGAGCCAGAAATCAATGAGATGTACTATGTTAATACATCTGCTCTCCACCTCCAGCCCGAAACTCAAGCGCTTTGTTTTATGAGCGGCGTCCGCGACGAGGAGACATGCGAAGCTTTGCATCTGCTCTCGCCGGTCTATTTCAGATTTAATTATCACAACAAGTGTCTGCCGTCTTGCAGCGGCATTCAAGCTCATTAACTCTCCAGCTCGGCGAATGAGTTCACGCCGGCGTTGGGTTTGGAAAGCACGCCGGGTCTTGTTGCGTGCTCGTTGTTCTGTGTGTGTGTGTGTGTGTGTGTGCAGTCGCTCTTTATGAAACATCATCGTCCGCGGACATGGCATTGAATTACTGTGTGCATTTGTCAATACCATTTATCTTCATGCTCAGATGGACTTCAGGGAACACTTAATGCAGCACAGTACTTTGAGACAAAGGAATGAGGGGAGTTAACCTTGAAGTATGGATTTTCTGCCATCTTGTACATGTGCTATATATCCACGCCTATGTGCTCATTTCTCTCCATCTCTTTCTTCTTCTTCTTCTTCTTCTTCTTCTCTTTCTCCCTGTGCAGAGATACTGAACGGGGGCGTTTATGTGGACCAGAACAAATTCCTGTGCCACGCGGACACCATCCATTGGCGTGACATCATCAAGAACCCCCAGGCCGAGCTGCTGGTGGTGCCATCCAACAACAGCAACCTCGGATGTGAGTGCCGCGCGTGCGTGGGCACACCAGTTGGAACCGGTGACTTTGGATGAGAATCCAATTACCCGGTTTATTTTATTTTATTTTCACGCGGCTTCTCCTGACGGCGGACCGCGTGCCAACACGCTCGTGGAAAAGCACACACCCCACCAGCAGCAGTCGTGCCCTATCTCTCTTTTTTTTTTTTTATTCATTCCGTTTGCCTGCCGGCGGTTTGGAAGCGAAATCACAAAGTGTTAGATCAACGCGTGAACCTTTCCCATTGTAGTGGTGTGGGAGCGGCTCTGCAGCGAGGCCCATGGAGCTGCTGTCTGCTGCGCTCTTTGTAAATCTCAGTGAATCTGACAGCTGGTTCGACGCTGCCCCCCCCCACACACACACACCCTCGCCCTCCTCTTCGTGGTCACCCCCTCCCCTGCTTTTGGACATACCAGGCGTCGCTATCCGGCGGACATTGCGTGTCAGAAGACGCTGACCGACTCGCTCAAAGTTTACTGCGCATTTTGCGCGGGAGCCTCGTTCCAAGATGGAGACGGGGTGAAAGATAGTTAAGCAAGTTTCTTCGTGCTCCCCCCCCCGCCTCCCCTCCCGCGTCAAAACAAGCGGTGGGAAATGTTGAGTTTCCTTGACGAGAAGACAGAATCTTCAGCGTGGTTTTACTAAAAAGGACGTGGTTTTTTTAAAAGACAGTTTTAAGAACAATATGTTTAAGAGAAGTGGCATTTTGTTGATGAAATGGCTCTGATGGAGGGGGAGGAGGAGGAGGAGGAGGATGAAAAGCAGCAAAGAACAGAGGAGGTGGGCCAAAAAAAATGACAAGAGAGCGAGTGGGAGTTAAGGTTGCCAAATTGGGGCCCTTTGCCAGCAGCGTAGTTAGTATTTAACATTAACAACCCCACAGTGGGAGTGGTTGACGAGGCCGGGTGACAATCTGCTGTACTATTCCACTCGCTCTGTAATTAACCCGTAGTCAATTAAGTCTTGATGATGGGCCACTGGCAGAGGAGGGCTGTTAGTGCTCTGTCAGGTCCCACTTTGCCTCCGCCGGCGCCTGATGGAAGGGAGTAAGAAGCCTGTCTCTCACGCTCATGTTTCCCACAGGCCACAAGTCGCCACAATGGCTGCGGGTCTATTGTCGGATGAGCGTAGGAGATTCAACAGATCTGTCAGCAGCCGGAGGGGGGGGGGGGGGAGAGTTTTAAGGGTGTGCGTGACTACACTTTTCGGCGTTTTTGTGATGTGAGGGGGCTGTTTCCATGTGTGTTTGCGTCAAAACTACATCTTAAGTTTGCTGAGGAGTTGTCTGAAGCGCAGTGCGTGTGTTTGTGTGTTTGTGTGTGTGTGTGTGTGTGTGTGTGTGTGTCCTGCAGGCAGACGCTGTCATCGCTCGTGTAACGGACGCTGCTGGGGCCATCAGGAAGACCAGTGTCAAACCTGTGAGTATGCACACACACACACACACAAGCAGTCGCCCTGCAGAGCCACTGGGCTGCTCACTAAAGTGGGACTAACAGGGCATCACAGATCCCGACTTAAAGGAATAGTTTGCGCTTTTTTCTTCCGCTCTGAACAGACAGACGCTGATATCAGTCATCTCAGTCTGAGAATAACATGTTTATTTCAATATTAGATGTTTCTTTTAACTTTAAACAGAGCCTGTTCCCCCTTCCAGTCTGTTTTTTTTTTTTTTATCATTTCTTTAAATCGACGTCCAGGCTTATCAATTTACAGCAGCTCTCGCCGAACGCAACCAAAAAAAAACCTCCAAAGTGACGAAGTGAAACGCGACAGACAAAAGAGGACGAAGCAGAGAGGGAAGAAAACGTCGCCTCTCTGTTTAATTGCACTTCCACTCGTGTCGTCAGAACCGAGAAGGGAACCGGCCTGTTTTTGTCAGGCTAACACAGACTAATAGACCACAGGGCCTTGTTGTTTTTTTTCCACTACTGCATCGTTATGTTCCCGACACAGTGCAGAGTGAGCGCAGCAGTTTTTAATGCCTCGGCTTCGAGCTCCTGCTGACTCGCTGGCTGGTGCGTCTCCTCCTCTGCCGGTAGCGTGTGGGAGGCCGTCCTTTAGCATCGGAGCTACTTTGATGCAATAGCTGCGAGCCACAGCCAAGTGTTTGTACTCTACTAATAATACTGGCTAATACGGCTTCCTCTTGCAATCATTTTGCAATAGAAATGCAGGAAAGAAGAGTTAATATCCCCCTGGGTAGCACAAGAGTTGGCATAGCAACAAAAGCCGGGCTTTCTGGGAATTATCAGCGCAGTTGGAAAGTGTCTTTGGCCAATCGGTCCGCTTGGCAGTCAAACACTCGTTGTACAAACACAGATACGGGGAATCGGTGGGGTCCGTGAACTTTCTTCTTCTACTTTCTTTATTCAGCGGAAATCAATTGAGTTCAGTCCAGCTCCGGCCCCGCCTCCGGCTGCCGGCCGCGGGGCCGGAGCTGGAGGCGGGGCCCGAGGATAACCGGCTGCTTCAAGGGCACCTCCAGAGCCGCTGTTGAAAGGGGAGAACGTGCGCCGTGTTTTTTGTTGTTGTTGTTGTTTTGTTTTTTTTTTAATCCGTCTGGCCGACCGTGCCGGTGACGCCGTGGTCACGGCCCCGCTCGTCTGACCTTTAGCTCGCTGAAGGCCCTCGTTTGTTTCCGGGCCTGCGTTCCACGACGCGAGAGGAAGGTCGAGGTGGGAGGGGGAGGGGCGGCGGCGGCGGCGGCGGCGTCTCTTTGAGCGAGTGAGAATGTGCGCGTCAGACCTTTTTAAATGTCTCTCTCCTCACTTCCTGGGCAGTGACAAAGACGGTGTGTGCGGAGCAGTGTGACGGTCGATGCTTCGGGCCGTACGTCAGCGACTGCTGCCACCGCGAGTGCGCCGGCGGCTGCTCGGGCCCCAAGGACACGGACTGCTTCGTATGTCACACACACACACACACACACACACACACACACTGCTGCCCTGTTTATAACTCGCCCTTTTCTTTATCTCTCTCATTTCTGCCCCAAAGACACCCCCAAAAAAACCCTCCACGGCTTTTTTTTTTTTCAGCATCTGTTTATCGGCCTCACCCGCATGAAAATGATCCACTTTGTTTACCGGCTGATAAATTGTTTGTCATTTTACGGGGCGCTGTAAAAGTCCTCCGCGGCGGGCGCTCTTCAAAAGAACAAATTGGTGATTCAGTGTTTCAATTAGCGGCCCTTTTATCACCTCAACTTCTTCCTATTTCGCAAACTCGTGCACAGGGTGGGCGAGGGAGGAGGGTGGAGGGGAGGAGGGTGGCACGCTGACGGAGACGATATTGTGGTTGTAATTCACAGGAAAGGCTCATCCGATTCAATTACGGCCGTTTCAGTCCGTGGCCACGGACGACAAAACACTTAGGAGGGTTTATGGGGAAAACATTTCACCATTTACATCGTGGCCGTGGGATCGATGGCTCCAATTCTTCTCCCTTTTGGCGTCCGAAGAGACGAGGGACGGCACGTCGCAATCCGGCGTAAAGAAAAAATGAAATGCGGCCGTAATACTCTCACTCCTTGTGACTTACGTGAGAAAATCACATGCCTTCCTTCTCCCTCTACCTCACCACACCCTCCCCCGCCTCCCCCACCTCGCCGTGGGGCGTCTGGCCAGCATCCTCTGCCTTCCTGCTCACCGTGGTCGTGTGCTCCCTGCAGGCCTGCACCAATTTCAACGACAGCGGCGCCTGCGTGACCCAGTGCCCTCAGCCGTTCGTGTACAACCCCACGTCTTTCCAGCTGGAGCACAACCCCAGAGCCAAGTACACCTATGGAGCCTTTTGTGTCAAGAAATGCCCACGTAAGTCTGCCGCGAGCCGCCAGTGGAAACGCCGTGACGCCGCGAGGACGCGGACGCTGGTCACGATGCTCACAATGGAGTTTTATAGACCGTGAGCTGGTGTCCGCTGAAGAGCCATTTAGCCTCTCATCCACCCTGAAATAAGATCCCAGACAATTATTGCAGAGTCGAGATAAATCACTCAAACATAAATAAATTGCGCATCTCAATCAACTAGTTGCTCCGCCATCTGTTTCGGCTTCTGGCAGCTGAAAAGAAAGCAAATTTGTGGTTCTTCCTCTCACAGATATGGAGTCAGAGTGCTGCAGTAATTCAGCGAGCACGCATTAAAAGTCAAGCTCCATCAACAGATTGTATATTCAAGTCCCACTGATCATCAAATGAGCATACACCAGTCGCATTTTCCCACCGCCGCTCCCAAGTACTAATTTGATTCATTACTTTTCTTGTGCAATGTAGCCCTAGACCATTAGTTTTGATCATTATTCAAAACGTGATTAAAATACAATAAATTCCTCGCCATTAGACGGGGTTTAGAGGAGTCTAAAGGCTACGCTTTGATGTCGAGGATCTGCTCCCACGTGTCATCGCAGCGTCTCTCCTGTGCAACAACACACCCCAAAGTCAACTAACACTCCTTATGTCCCGCCGGCAGATAATTTCGTGGTGGACCACAGCTCCTGTGTGCGAGCGTGTCCCAGCAACAAGATGGAGGTGGAGGAGAACCGCATCAAAATGTGCATCCCCTGCACCGACGTCTGCCCCAAAGGTACCCGATCGCGACTCTGCGGACTTCGGCCCGCGGTCCCAGTGTGCCGTCGTAAGAGGTCAAGTGTGTATGAATGTGAACGTCGCTGTTGTCATTTTGTTTCAACTTGAGAAAGTGAAGCGTCGGTGTTTTGCACGATCAGGAGCTGTCAAAGTGTGACTCCGATCCGCCTTCATCGGAGTCTCCATCACTCATAAGTGGCGTCTGTTGCCTTGTGAGGTTGTCATTCGTCTGTCGCGCGCAGGCACACTGACAACAGACAGATGTTCCAGTGCGTAACGTGCAAATTGTACCCACTGGGATGAAAATCAGGTTGATATTAATTCCTCCTGCTTCCCCCACTTCCTGGCCCACTGCAATGCATTTACTGTACGCACGAGAGCTTATGCAGTTAAACCATTTTAATCTAATAGCTTTATGCTAACAGCGATGATGCTGGATCAACAGAAGCCCACAGGAACGGCTTCAAACGCTTTCGAGGAAATGTAATTTATTATTTACAGGAGACAGATTATTATGTTTTCAATATTACACTACATACACATCTGCATTATTTAGTCTCATGTACCTGCTTAAACAACCTTTTGCGTTATTGTGTACTCGTTCCTACGGCTTCATAAAGTGCATACAGTCAAATACGTGATATTACGACATGACGCGTTCATTCTGTTGTTAATTTCAAGCCTAAATAGTTCTGACTTAATCCAACACCCTCTTTGTTCGTCAGGCGTGTATTGATGCGTTATTTAACGGCGTGCACTGCGGCCTCACGCGACTCATTTAGCCCCCTTCTCGTATTCCCGATGTGAACATTAACCGTAGCGCTCATTTCACGTCGGAGGATGACAAATACGGCATGAGTGAAGGTCACACGCTCGACGTGTTAATTAACACGGAGCGGTCCCGCGAGGAGAAACTGCCGCTACCTGCTCAGTAATTACAACTCATTCTGCGCCAGTGTGAGCTAAATGCCGAAAACGCCTAATGTGAAATTAAACTGCACTACGTCAGTTCAATACGGAGGATTAGCCCCTCCGTCACATCGTCCCCACGAACCTAACCGACGTCGCCGTTTCTCTTTTGGGGCGAGGGCGGCGGTTTCCTCCAGGCTCTCGCGTGCGGCGCCTCCATTGATTGGCTCAAGTCTTGATTGCATCGTCACGCAGCAGGGCGGGGTTAATGAGGGGTAGCCCAAGGAACTGGGGGGAAATGATAACAAATTAACATTTCAGATATGGAATTGGCTGGTATAAATCACGATCAAAAACTGGTTACCCCACTTAATGCGAGCCTTATTCATCATCGCCTCCGCCTCTGTCAGAAATACTCGCCTCACACACCAGACCGCCAGTGTAATTAATGCAGACGTAATGAATTCATTACGGGGAGGGATTGGCTGCGGATCGGCCCGTGCTTTCGTCAAAAGAATTCCAGCGCCCGGCGAGAGGGCCGTGGCCTCGCCGATGCACCGAAAGCCCGGGTGTATGTTCATGAGAGGGAACCGACGTGACAAACAGCTGATAGGAGTCGCTCAGAATGAGGTCTCCCGCCGTGCGAGGGCACTTGGGATACGCACTACGGGCACCTAAAGCTGCTCCGTCACTGAAATGATGTGCGGTGGTTTGTTTGCGACAGTGTGCGACGGCATCGGGACGGGCAGCCTGCAGACGGCTCAGACCGTGGACGCCAGCAACATCGCCAAGTTTGTCAACTGCACCAAAATCAACGGCAACCTCATCTTCCTCATCACGGGCATCAAAGGGTATAAGTCTCACACGCAACCATTTCAATCCTGTTTTGGTCTTGTTTTAGTCAATGCGCACTGTCGTCGGAGCATACGGAGCGTTTCATCTCCAGATAGTGGTTCTGAAGTGTGTGTTGATGTGTTTCTTCAGGGACATGTATCACGGGATCGGACCTCTGGACCCTGAAGGCCTCAACGCCTTCCGCACCGTGAAGGAGATCACAGGTGAGGCTCAGCGGAGTCACCTCGGGAAACAACGCAATAACATTGCGTAGCGTGTGTGTGTGTGTGTGTGTGTGTGTGTTTGTGTGTAAGAATGTGTGTGTGATGTCACCTCCAAGGCAGTAAAAGAAAGCTTTAAGGAGAAAGTGTAAAGCAGATTTTTGTCTGGGAACTCTTAAAGGTGCTCTTGTGGATATTATGTTGTGTGTGTGTGTGTGTGTGTGTGTCTAATAGTGGCACATGCTTACAGTAATGTGCTGCTGGGTGTGTGTGTGCATGCGTGAGTGTGTATTTATTCATTAACTATTAGAGGCCTTAAGGGATGAGCAGTACCTCGTATACAAAGCCTTTTGTCATATTAAACTGCGACTTGCAGTTGAGCCAAACAGCTAATGGAGTGAAACTGCATTTTCATAATGAAAACCCGAGCAATAAGAAAGAGCAATGGCCTCTCTATCTCAGCCATTTCCTGCTCTATCCCTTTAATGTCATTTCCACAGATCCTGATTTGATGTAATCTGTCATTAAAGGCAAGTGCAACTGGACAGATTGTGCAGGGCATTAAATCCATTCTTTTAATTAACGTATATTGTTCTTCCCGAGCACTTTTCTTCTTCTTTTTTTCTTTGGACAAAATGTGGGCTCTTGCTTGAGCTTCACAGAGGCGGTGCGACTCCATGATGCATGAATTAAGGCGACAAAAGTGTTCTTTGTATGTCTTTGCTCAATGTGTCTGTTACCTCATTGAAGCTCACTTTAACCGCTTTAATCCTTTTCCTCCTAAAGGACAGACGTGAGGATTACTTGCAATAAGTTCATTAATCGGCACACGTTCTTGTCTGTAGGTTTCCTCAACATCCAGTCGTGGCCGGAGAACATGACGGATCTGAGTGTTTTTTCCAGCCTGGCCACCATTGGAGGTCGATCTCTATACAGGTACGTGTTAAAGTCACCTGATTCACTTCAGACACGGATGTGACTCTGCTGGTTATAGCACCTCAACAACAAGGATGCATTTAATATATATATATATATATATATATATATATATATATATATATATATATATATATATATATATATATATATAGTTCATGGTCAGACAGATACCAAGTGTTTTGAAAGCAATTCCTTTGAGTTTTGTCTTTGTCAACAAACATCCCTCCCTCCTTCCCTCCCTCCTTCCCTCCTTCCCTCCCTCCTTCCCTCCCTCCCTCTCCCGCCTTGGAGGTCCACAAGGTACAAGTTCAACACAAAAGGATATTGATTTCCTTATGAGAGACAGAAACAGAGTTACAGATGGAGAAGGTCTTGTCAATAATTCACAACCTTCTGTTGTATGTAAACATACAAATAAATAGGAAATAAGGGGCCGAGGACATTGCAATAGATAAACAAAAAAACAATACCAATGATGACAAATAAATAAAGAGCTGTATTACGTTGAGTCCCTTAACTTCCTTCAAGGAAACTGAATACTTTGCTCTAAACAGAAGCCATGTTTAAAAGTTAAACCTCCTTAGAGTATGAAGTTACTATATTTAATCTGTTTGAGCTTTTGGTGCAACAGACTTAATTGAGTTTAAGTTCAAAGTAAAAACTAAACTTAAAAAAAAGGAAACCGTGGTCATTTACAGCTTAGACGTTCGTGGCGACATGATTAAAAGATAAACCGCGATTTAATTGCTTTTCAAAATGAATCCTTGTTGGTGCAACTCAGCCTCAGCGTTGCATCATTACGTTGACATTCATGCATTCATCGGGTTCAAGATGAAAACTGTCGGCTGACCTCTTGGGCCCTCCTCTCCGACGTCACCTCCTGCATCTTTGAACTCACTTTACATTTGACTCAATATGCAGATTTCCCTGCTCTCTCTCTCTCTCTCTCTCTCTCTCTCTCTCTCTCTCTCTCTCTCTCTCCCTTCGGTGTTTCCCGGCATCTCGGTGGCTCCTGTTGGGGGTTAATGAGCTGCCGGCCCATGTTGTTCTGCGCCGAGGCCCTTTGAAGCGCCGCCGTGGCGCCGCTTTGATTAGCCCTGTTTTGATAACGCGCCCTGTGTTCGCTCACAAGCGGCAGATCCGAGGGACTCAAAGGAGGCGCCGGCGATCAACCTGTAGCTCGGCAGAGTCTCATTTCGCGCCGGAGCGACGTCCTTCAGCGCCTTCTTTTCTTCCCCTCGCATCCTCCCTCTTGGTCTGCTTCCTCCTCCTCGTCGTCTTCTGTCTGGTTCTCATGCCCCCGCGCCCTTCTCCTTTTCACCCCCTTGTCGCACCGTCTCTCTCCGCAGTGGGAGCGGCATCTCGCTGTTGATCCTGAAGCAGCTCTGGATCTCCTCGCTCCAGTTCCAGTCGCTGGGCGAGATCAGCGCCGGCAGCGTCTACATCTTCAACAACAGCCGCCTGTGCTTCTACAACACCGTCAACTGGACGTCGCTCTTCAGGACCCCGAGCCAGAAAGTCCTGATCCGCAACAACCGGGAGCCTAAAGAATGCGGTGGGTTGTGTGTCCGCAGGAACGAGTGTGCACACTCTGACAGGTCGTCCTGGCAATGTAACGGCCAGCCATGTTGTCACAAGAAGGTTATTGTTAACCAAGCGCCTGTTCTCCTAATATCTTCCTGCTAATTATGACTCAGATTGCCTCGCATGTCTCTGCAAATCCACCCCCCCATTCTCCCCCCCGCCGACCTAACATGCCTGTTTCCAAGGCGACTAAGTGTGTCGCCGCCGCGTCCCGCTCTTTGGCCGTGAAAGCCCATATTCAGCTCCCCGGCGAGGAAAGTGCTTAATGCGGCGCGCACCGAGGTGGATTAGGCTCAGCGGCCCCGCGGGGATCAGAACACCTGATGGAGGGATGAATAGTCGGCGCGTGGCTTGACCCCCAACATGATGGGAAACCGGACACAGCGAGGAGCAGGGAGGTTAAAACACGAAAGCATCAGCGCGGTTGTGTAATTACTCGGGTCGGCCATCTTGAACGCGCGCGTGGAGCCGCTGAGGCGCCCCGTGAGAAAGATAACTGTAAAACACAAGCATGGAGGCTGCCAGGCTGCGGTTGATATCATTAGCTAGCTAATGAGTGCGGTGTGTGTGTGTGTGTGTGTGTGTGTGTGTGTGTGTGTGTGTGTGTGTGTTGGAGATGGATCGATGGGGCATTACACAGCCCTCTTCATTAGCCGCAACCCCCCCGTCTACCATTGACCGTTCGGCTGTTGACAAAAAGGGTGAACGGGGGGGGCGACACTCCCGGGGACGTGGGTGTCACTCACCGGATGGACGACGCGCCGAGGCCGATGAAACGGCATCGATTGTTGGCGGTTCGACTGGAGGAAGAGGAGGAGAGAAGGAAAAAAAAGCGGGGCTCCGGGTCGTGGCGGAGGCGTTTCTTTAATGGCCGAGGCGCGGGGAATACCAATGCTGCCCCACGCAGCTGTGCAGCCCTCAGCGACACCCATGCATGTTGCAGACGCCCGCGGCGCCCGCTCGAACACAGAACACACACACACACACACACACACACGCACGCGCGCGCAGATGGTAACAAGAGAGCGCGGACACACGCGCGTCCAGCATGAATTGAATTGCTCATAATAAACCGTTATTAGACACATTACACTTTGCTCTGGTGTATTATTGGTCGATCGAGTGCAAGAAAAACATCGTATCGTGTTTCCAGTCAGCTTGAATTGCATTACAAGTGTGTGTGTGTGTGTGTGTGTATCTGTGGGCGTGTAGTTTTCTAATACGTGTGTGTGCGTCCTTTCTCTCCACAGCTCAGCAGCAAATGGTGTGTGATCAGATGTGCTCAGACGACGGCTGCTGGGGCCCGGGGCCCGACCAGTGTCTCTCCTGCCGGTACTTCAGGCGAGGTCGCACCTGCGTGGAGTCCTGCAGCCTTTTTGACGGGTGAGTGGCGGGCTGATGTCCGTCAAACCTTCACACAAAAAAAAGAGCTTTCTGCATCCTCAAGAGCTCTGGAGGAGGAGAGTCTCACTGCAGATTGGCATTAATCAGGGATCCCAGCGACCAGTTAAAGGAACATTTGTCTGCGCGTAACACCCGCAGACCAGAACCAACTTGAATGCATTGTCGAGGTATTATATTGATGAGTGTGTGTCGCTCTCGGAGCTGTGAAGTAACTGACATTTGCGACAGGGGCCCCTTTGAAGCGTCCTCGCGATCCAGCGCCGTCCGGTGTTCAGCGTGAATTATTGCATTCGGGTCGTCGCTTCATGCCGCCGAGATCGAGACGCGTCAACAAAAAAAAAACCATCCGCTGCCAACTCACCTGGGGGGGGGGGGGGGAAACACGCGGCTCCCATTGTTTTCGTGCCGCTCTTGAATGAAACGAGGAGACGGTGTGAATCACCACGCTTGAAAGCATCCATCCGGAGTGAGACTGCACCGCCGGCGTCTGCCACGAGATGACTATGACTCTCTTTGCGAGCGCTGATGTCAAAGCTGGTGTTGTCCCCTCCCGGGAAGGCAGAGGAGAGAGAGAGCACGTCAGGGCGAGAGAGGAGGGCGCGCGAGAGCGAGCGACCTTCGGTCATGTTGACTGGTTGTCGGCCCTTTTTTTTTCCTTCTTCTTCTTCTTCTTCTTCTTCTTCTTCCCGGCGCCGTTTGTTGGGAGGGCGGCTTTGAAGTTGCCGGGAAAAAACAGCTCACAGCGAAGGCTTTGAAGAAGACTGCTGAGGATGAGGCGCGTGGCAGGGAGCTGCTGAAGCACACTTGTTTGCTGTACTGTAAATACAGCCGCCCGCTGTAATGCGGCGAGCGTTCAACAGGCTCGCTGCGGGGCCTTCGCGCCGCCGGCCCGAAGTGCGGAATCGGGAAGAAAAAAAAAGAGTCCCAAACCTAAAGGTATCGCCTCGGGTGAGAAGTCACCGCCCGCAAAGCACCCGATGTACCTTCAGCAGGAAAAGGGGAACTCTCTTTGCACAGCCTGCATGATTTTCCCTCAGTGACGACTTCTATGTGCTCTTTTAAGAAGATACACAACTTAAATATCATATTGGAAAAATGTGTGGCCGAGCTAAATGTTATTTAGTGATAAATACTGTGGTTGAATTGAAAAAAATAGGCCCCATTTACAAATTTATAACAGTACAACGGGCCATAAAAATAAGAATATCATTGAAATAAGATCCTTAAAATGTCCTTAGGGAGCAAAGCTTCACACTTAACAAAGGAATTAAATACATTTCAAGCATAAAATCTACTGTTCTGTCCAATTTGTGGTTAACAATCCCTTTTTTTTTACCAACATAAACATACAAACGATCCTAACTGAAGGACTTACAGTGCAAAGAAACCATTCATGTCATCGTTCATGACTTCTGGACGCTGATACAATGTGGACCGGTTCGAGTGCTTGCGTCGCTATCAGAGCGAGAGACGGGTACAGACGGGGAATGTTTCTGCGCCGTCCCTTTTATATAAGACGGTGGAAAAGCAAACGTACATCCCTCTTCATGTTTGTAGTTTGAACTGATTTATTAACGATGCCTTTTCAAAGGGCTCAAAATCCAGCCAGGCCATTTTCCATCACTTTTGAGTGCGGTGAATATTTGTCGGAGAATCACTGAACGAGGAGCTTCATGAGAAGAGCTCGTCTATTTATGTAATCGCATGACAAGTCGTGTGATCGGGTGATTAAAAAATGTCTGCCGAGGAGAACAGCATTATTGCAGTCAGTATTGTTTCGATATCATACGACAGATCCAAAACATGGCTCCCATTTGAAATGTGAAGTTGTTTATTTTGGCGTCCAGTGTGTGCTCGTGGTTTGGAAGTTGCAGTGAGGCGTCATCTGCATACAGCTTCATATCGCTAGCTTCTGTATCTTCCGTGTGACTGTATAGCTCTGCATATTTAGGTGTTTGTTAGCTCATTAAATATGTTGCCAAGTTGGTGATTTTAAACCTTAATATTCCACAGCTCGCCCTCATTATATGTCTCCATTCTTAATGAGTAAAGGCACGAATCCCCTTCAGTTTATACGTCTGTTGAATAAAACAAAGGAGCGCGAGGGGGGGGGGGAGAAAGCGGCCGAGGGGGCGTCCACTGGGGTAGGAGACGGTCGAGGAAGCGGATTAGGAAGGCGTCGAAAGTGTTTAATTAAAAAAAGTTGCTCCGGTGGGTCGGCCATGCTCTGGTTTGCTGGAGGTTTGGAGGTCTGAATAGTAGACACAGTCCTGCTTAAATTCCTGCTAAAACAGGGCTAATCCCTCATCAGGCCATCCCTCGACGGGGCTTTGGCGCACACTTCCAGCCGTGAAGGGGGCCAATCAGGAGGAACGGCTTCCACGGAAATGGAAATGACCCCGGAGAGCACCGCCGCCGAGGTCTTTGTCTTTCGCCCGTCCCCCCACCCCTCCCCCCCCCCGTGTGTTTTTCTCCCACAACCAACAAAAGAGATATCTCTCCACCGCCCGGGCCTTCTTTTTTCTAAAGGATTCCCCTGGACAGAGCCTCCAGTGGAGAAATCTAATTTATTTCAGAACCAGGGGAAGAAAGACGAGGCTGAACTGTAAAGAGAGGGATGGGAGTTTCCTTTGAGGCCACCAGAGCATTATTAACACAAAAGACTGTGTGATACTGGATGTTTGGATGCTTGAGACAAGCGGCTGTGAACATGACCATTAGAAGAAGGCCGCCGCACAAAGGGAAATCTAGTTTTTATAGAGTGTCGGATTTGTCTCTTTTTTTTTTTTATGTAGCTTTTTAGGACGACCAAGTCCCAAAGGTTTTCATCTAATATTCACCACGAGAAGATTTATGGAACGCTCGCACCCTCAGCGCAGCGCTCATCACATGAAAACAGCTCACAGGGAGGAATCTGTTGAATCTTTATTCCGCACGAGTCGCATCCAGTGCAAAGACGAACCAAACGCACCCAGAGTCACTCTCATTATCTCACCGCCGCTGTGGGAAAGAGGCTTGTTTGTAACCGGGTGAATCCTCCTCCGAGGGCGTCCGGCCTCCGCTCGGGCGGATCGATCCCTCTGATGTGAAAAGTGGTTTTGATCGGCAGCGCTTCTTATTGACGGCAGCTGTCCTCCGCTCGCCGCGGACGCTCAGCGCTTCAACGAACCAAAAACAAAACAAAACCAAGACAATGCGCTGATTCTGACACAAACAAAACACACACACACACACACACACACACACACGGGGATGCATGGGTTTGGCCTGGGGCGCTGTGCAGCTCATGTCGGTGTAATTGCAGCGTAAAACCCAATATTGAGCTCTTTTGTTTGCCTCCATTCCTCCAGATGTCTAAGTGGGAAAACAAACCCATCATGAACTACATGCTCTAACTGGCTAAACAAACAGGCGGCGAGCTTCTACCGGTTGCTGCAATGATTCTTTGATTTGATTAGAGGATATAAAAAAAAAAAGCGAAAAACTCTGACTTCTCTTTTTCTTTCTTTCTACTTATGCTCGCCAGCCTTTTTTTTTTTATCCTCATCAGCAGCATACTCTCTCTCTGAACCTCCCCTCTTCGGCTTCTGCCCATGCCATCTCCCCTGGCTTCTTCTGCCATCCTCCTCTTCTCCGCCCGCCCTCCCTCCACCCGTCCCCTCGTGTTTGCCCACGATTTAAAAAGCTGTTCATTATTCATGGGCCTCCTCTGTTAGCATATTGACCACGCTAAGCCTTTAACTTGATCAAATAGTCTCAGGCAGCGAGCTGCCCCGCGCGTCCCTCTGCCAGAGGGCACTCCAGCAGTCGCTGCAATTAGGAATCGGGGAGACGGGCGCGAGTAAATGATGCTTTAACCTTCCTTTCTCCGTGCGCTTTCACATCAAAAGGCCGCTATGTACAGCGCGCGCTCCTCCACGCACAAAGCATACTTCAAAATCCTCCCTCAGCAGGCTCTTAATCAATATTTCAATGTGGATACGCTCTCAAATCTATAATACATGCTCCTCTTTCTCCATTTCCGGATGTCTATTAGGGAGATGCGTGAATTTTCCAATGGATCTGTGTGCCTGGAGTGTGATGGCCAGTGCGAGAAGATGGACGGGGACACCATGTCATGCCTCGGCCAGGTAACGCACTCCTGAATCCTCGTCAGACACCCTCACCCCCAACTCCCTTTTCCCTTAATGATGCTTTTCACTTTTAGATTGAAACCACTCATTTTTCTCCCAATATCTTCTGCATGCTTAAGTGGATTTCTATTTTTTTTTTTTTTGTGGGAGTTTATCTGTTTTGCACACAGGATCTCTGAAGACACAAGCGCAGCGTTCGCAAAGGTGAACGCTCGGTTAATGGGAGGGATGATAAACTGCCGTGGTCACTTTCGGAGGCGAGCTTTTGGCAAGCGCACACTCAAAACAGCCAAATGAGATTAGTTTCTGACCTTCCCGTAAAGTCACTTTTAGCCTCGGACGTGATCACACCAGGCCTGCTAAAAAGTGAGAAGTATACACACAAAAACATGCACTAATTGATCTTCACATTTGTATGAAACCACTGCAGCAAAACAGTCCCTCCAGCTTGAGTAGCGTTTGCTGAAAATGAAGTAAAAACATACCTTTTACCTTAAACCTTTGAGCCGAAACGTTACTCGCCGTACACAACACTGCATTCGCGGTGCTACATTCCAGAAAGTCGCATGGAAATGCCGCCGCACATCTTATTTTGTGGAATTTAGCATTGTGTGAGTAACCTTTTTATGGCTGTCCCTGGAGCGAGCGACGGAGAGGGAGACAGAGAGAATAAGAGATGAAGGGGGAGGGAGACTCCTTAAGGATGCACAGAGAGGCGGCTGACTTTGAGAGGCTGGTCACAGCTGAGTAGTAAATAACACCGGAGTCAATCATCCACAGGCGCTCTCACAAACAAATACACACGCACACGGCAGACGCAGACACCCTCCGACGCGCTCAGACATCTGTATGCGCCCGCACACGCACGCCAACATGCAAAGTGAGAATCATGTTTATTGATGCCACGCGTCTCCGCGTGTCAAACTGCGAGAGGCTGTCCATCAGGTCACCGTGGTCGTCTTTAGCGGCAGAGCGGGGCGCCAGAAAAAAAACTCCCGGGCGCCCAGAAACAGTGTGTCTTGACAACAACTCTTGCACACACACACACACACAAATAAACAAACACACACAATTGGAAGTTCACACACTGCTATCGCACTTCAGTCAACACTGGCGACGCTTCAAACCCGCGCGTAAACACACCGAGCGCAGTGAGCTTTCTCGTCTTCTCACACACACACACACACACACACACACACACACACACACACACACACATTATCCATCTTACTTATTCATGATCCCGCTGCAGCTGAGCTCGTGCTCGGTCGCCCCTCGCCATCTCCATCGCAGTGGACGCGCCGGGCTTCGACGCGACCTGATTCCCACCGCGTGCGGCCGGCGCTGACGGGGCAGCCGGGAGGACGACGCTCTCGGCATTTGTGCTCGGCACATTTTGAAGTCGCCGGGCGGGATCCGCGCGGGTCCCGCCCGGCTACATTAGCCGCGGTGGGAAGTGAGCAAATTGACACGAGTCGCCCGAGTTTGATTCTGCTCAATTCCATTGTTCTATGTCTCCGTTCATCCCTCTTCAAGTTCCCCTCAACTGTTTGTCGTTCACCTCCTGGCCCATTAAGTTTCTACTTTTCTTTCTCTCTGTTGATTCTCCCTCTTTCCATCGTACTAATCCCTTTACTGCGCCCTCTTCTTTCCTTCATTCCTCCCTTTGCCCGCCACCTCTCCCTCACCCGTCCTCTCATCTCCCTGCTCCTCGGTCTGCTCTCGTCTCCAGGGCCCGGACCAATGTGTGAAATGCCTCCACTTCAAAGACGGACCCAACTGTGTGGAGAAATGCCCCGACGGGTTGCAGGGCGCCAACAGTTTCATCTTCAAGTACGCCAAGGCCAACAACGAGTGCCATCCCTGCCACGCCAACTGCACCCAGGGGTAAGCCGCATGAAGACGTGCGTCCGTCGACACGAATCGTTGCATTTCTCTCAAGTCTCCGCGCGCCTTCGGACTCCCCCCCCCCGGCGTCCTTTAGCGCCGTTAAAAGCATCGTGCAGACGCACCGCTTTGGACGTCGGGTGCCTCCCTTTAAAAGAGAGAGAGAGAGGTGGAGGAGATGACTTCATCGTGCAGCCGCTAGATTCCCCCCGACCTGTAGCTGGCTTCTGGTGGCTCTGCGGTCAGCGGCAGAATGCATTGACCCCGAAGGCCATGTGGAGAATATTACAGATGAACTACGAATGAAGGGATGGGGGGGTTGAGAGACAGTAGCTTGAGGGGAGATGTGAAGCCGGGGGCGGAGGGAGGGAGGGTTGAGCGTACCAGTGTAAGATAGGGAAGACGGAGGAGGACGGTTGCGAGCGAAGGTGGAGTCGGATGCCTGAGGTTCTCTAGGAAAGAGCATGTGTTTGGAACAAAGAGCGTCCCGAAAACATCCCCGAGAACTCCAAACAGGCATGCATTTAGAGGAGATGGTTGTCAAGTCTGCAGCGTGACACTGTATCCACTGGAGATCCAAAAGATCCAGACGGACCTCATTGTAGGATGTGTTTCGTAGCTACAGGACGGTCCTCTCTGTGTGCAACACAAATGGACTCATTCTGCTAACACCAGACCAATGAAAAGAAGGCGGGCTCACCTCAAAGGTCAAAAACAAAGAGGTTTCCGTCGCTCGTTGGGAACTTCGGCTCAACAGAAACGGTAGTCGGCTGTGGAGTCGAGTGCTAAAACAAATCAATGAATCAATTGGACTGTCAACAGAGCGCTTATTTGCTTCCTCACCGAGAGCTGGACGCACAGATTGACACCGCTCACATGTGTGTGTGTGTGCTAAACGGGGCTGCGGTCAGGAGCCAATTAGCTTAGCTTAGCATAAACAGTGGAAACAGCAACGGCTCGACGACAGGGCCGGCCAAACTTTGTGGATGAGCGGCCACGTCCAGATTAAATTAGTTTTAAATGTGCACGGCGTTAGCAGCCACGATACATGCTTTGATGTTGTGTGTAAATAAGTTAAACAAGGCCCAATTTAAAATATTGCAATGCAAATGTGAAATTTTAAATGTCGTGTTTCAACGAGGACGTGCAATGAACATACCTTGCCATTTTTTAAATGTACTTAAGCATCTCAAAGCCAGCCGGGCCAGCTGTCACCTCCTGCGTCTCGTCTCAGTTTAGCTCACCGGCTGCAGCTCTACATTCAACGCACAGACAAGAAAAAGCAGACGGATGTGCTACTCGTCACATGACAGCTTTCACTCACTCGCTCCTGACTGTTAACACTAATCTGCCGTGGGCAAAACACCTCCATCATGGCTTGTCATCTTATCCCGCCCTCCAGCCACAGGGGGGGATTATCATCAGGACTGTCTGTGCATTTGGGGCCAAAGTGAGACATTGCAGAGGTCAAAGGTCAGTGGCAGGACCAGAGCGGCGCTCCTTGGGTTGGTAAAGAGTCCGTATCCGGCTGAAAGACACTTCAATGGGACAGGAGATTAAACCTGAAGTCTCATTACGCTGCCTGAAAGGTTCTCAAACCCCAGGGGGCCGCGGGGGAGTTGAAGGGGAGAGATGAGAGGCAGAGTTACTGCAGGAGGCCGACGCCAGCGCCGCATAAAAACAACAGGAAGTTAGTTATTGTAGTGTGGCCGGAGGATTCGTCCTGCTCATCATCACAGTCAGCAGCTGGAGATGCAGCAGTGGCGTCACACACACACACACACACGCACACACACACACGCACACACACGCGCGCGCGCACACTAGCTGACAGAGGCGGTTCAGCTCCTTTTACCTGGCTGCTGCAATTTGCACAGCACACTTTTAAGAGGCACAAGCTCCTCATACGCTTGGAAATCATAGAAAAAGACCGTCTGCAGAACTCGCCTGAGAATTGACTCCAGTAATCCAGTGAAATGTGTCCGTACATGAATGGGTTAAGTGCAAAAGGCGGGCTGCAAATGGCCAATTCGGCGTACTTTTACTGGTGTCGTGTTACAAGCATTTTGCTAACTGGAGTTCAGACTTCTTCCACTGACAATGAAGCAACAAGTCAATCAGACAAGAATATGTAGTGATGTTTATTGTTCGAACGCTCCTTTGTTCTCCAGGAAGGAAACAGTGTTGCTCACACACACACACACACACACACACACACACACGCCCGCAACATTGTATCAACACTGATTAATCGCTAATTAGCTATTTGGTGCACCATTTAATTGACAACGAAGCGACTTTGGAGGAGCCACAGTTGTCGCCGGTTTAATTCCAAAGTTGGCGCGCGCTCCTAATTTGCTGAGTAATTTGTTGTGTCTTGTGTGCTCGTGCAGCTCACACACACACACACACACACGTACACACACGTACACACGAACAGGCACAAACCAGAGCGTTCTCCTGTGTCTTTCCTGCTGTCCTCCACTCGAGGAGGTGGAATTAATGAGCAGCCAGCAGCCCGCTCTAATGACTTCCTGCTTACCTAATGCCACTTGTCAGCGAGCGCCGTGTCACCAGCACTACTTTCTCGCGCCTTCGATTGTTGAGATCGCGAGAGGCGAAACGATGTAAGCGTCCGTTGTGTTTGGAAAGAAGGTAAATGAGTTAAAGATGCTGATTCGGAGGGGGAAGTCAGGACAACGATGGAGCGATCAGTCGTATTTGTTGCTGTATTCGTGGGAAAAGTCCCCCCCCAGTCAACGGAGGAACATCCTTCCTGTACCTTGTTTCTTTTCTCACCACTCCTCTCTGGAGGATTTACATTTTTAATAGATCTCGAGACAGAGAATTGACTGTTTTCCCTTAATTTCCCCAAAGGTTTTTTTTCTTTTTTGAACACATCACTTTGTTTTGGAAACGCTCCCAGATGATGCAGAGGTGTCCTCTCAATGTCACGGCGGGAAACACACGAGAAACACCGCGTTCCCGGCCAAACGCTCCTCTCCCCCCCCCCCCCCTCCCCCCCCCTCGTCACGTTGACGGATGGTCGGCCGCGCACGTGCATCCAATCTCTGCGCTGACAGCTGACGGGCGCGGAAGAAAGACAGCGCGAGGTTCACTCATAACATGTCCCTGATTTAATGGATGATCTCTCCTGCTTTGTCTGCCCCGCAGGTGCGTCGGGCCAGGACTCCAAGATTGTGTCGGGATGATGGACAGGTGAGAGATCTCAGGACACACTCGCGATGCGGGACCGGGGAGAGCGGCACCCGATGCTGCCACTACTCATTACACTTTCTCATGATGCGCATTACCAGGAGCGCAGACACTTTGGTGTCCTGTAATTGATGGATGACTTAGGGATGTTTTGCTCTGGTCTGAATGGCGTGGGCTCATTTGTGCCACTGGTAACATTGATTAAAATGTGCCATTTTAATTATGAACCAGTGGAAAAATAGTCCGCTTTCATGTCATTTGAATGTTCAGCATTTGGAGAGCGAAAAGAGTTTTTTTGTCCATAAATTTGATGATAATAAACTTCATTCAGGCAGTGCACTTAGTGACCGTGTGGGCTCCTTTTGTGACGTCGCTCTGACAGCTATATGAAGTAGCAGCAGGGGGGGGGCGGGGCTTCGCAAAAGGTCAATTTCGAGAAAGTATTTTGTCCCACTCGACCTAAATAGCCTGAAGACAAAACAACAACAGCTCTATTAAAAATAAAATACCCATAAAAACAAGGGATCTTTCCAGCTGGAGCCAACTCTAAAGGAACTCATTATAATCTAACCAAACCAGCGCAGCCGTGAAAAAGGGGTCTTGAGCTCCTTTTTAAAGAGAGGAAACACAAACGAGAGCTTTTTTATTCCCCCCCTTGCTTCTGCTGAGTCTCCGTTCCCAGAGTCGTCCTTTTGCTCGCACAGTGGCATCATTTCCCCTCGTCTCATCTGGTGACCTCACGTCGTCTTTGCTGCTGTAAACTCCTTCCTCCTAATTGGAGAAGTCGTCTCCTTGTCTCTCACACTCTGCTCCTTGTCCTCGTCCCTTTGCTCCTCTTCCCTTTCCTTCCATGTCTTTTAATTCCCCCCTCTGCGTTTCCCTCCACTGTTGTTGTTTCTCCTTGTCTCTCCCCCACCTCTCTGTTTAATCCATCCCAAACTGCTGGATTACTATTCACCACATGGCTGTATATCTCATTATGTCGAGACCCCGCAGCCCCTTTGTAAATTTCAAGCTCCCCCTCCTTCCGGTCGGTCGCGATCAATACGGCAAAAGCTGCGGCACCTCGCTCGCTCGTCGCTGCTCGGTACACGAGTCTTCCATTAGCCGCTAATGGCCTTCAGACAGAGGAGAGCTGTGGACTTCAGGCATCAGGAGGAAGCACGAGGTATTTGGTTTCCATGGGGTTGTGTTTTCAAACGATAAAAAGAGGGCCGCGAAGATTCAGGTGAGAAAGCGGAATTGAAAACAGATCGGCGGGGAAAGATAAAAAGGAAAAGAGAGTAATAAAGGGGCCACATTGATTGGTGACATAACATCAGACGCAGTGCGAGAGCTGTGCAAATGGCAAAAGCATTAGTGCCATCGTTAGAGCTTTTAACTTCCAACCTCTTGACTCGACCGGAAGATTCAAGAGCAACGTGTGAACAGCCGACACCTCTTATATTCTCATTTTTCAGAGGGAAAGTCATATTTAACTTCCAAAGTGAAAGTATGGTTCCTTTATTTGTACGATTGAGCTTGTTGTCCCGGTTATTATTTATAGACGAGAGAGATTTAGATAGAAACACGGTAGGAAGTGACAGGCACGTACCTGTAGCATACCCATGCTAAATACAGAATAGCTGCTCAACCATAAGGGCGATTTGAATCATTTCAAACGGTATAATATGCAGAAAACACATGTGAGACCAGCTAGGAGGTTCACACGGCACTATATGTGTCACTGGTTCATTGGCTGATGGTAGAACACAGGAAAGGATTGTTGATTTGTGTTTTAAACACGTGAAAAGGCCTTGCGTGCCCTTGTGAGGCCAGGCCGTTTGTTTTGTCGCTACGTCACATCAGCGGCTCTGGTATCGATTCATGGGACTCCATGGGGAGTGACGAAGACCTCCTGATGAAGAATTCAGCCGGTGCTGGGGGTTCGACAGGCGACGGCCAAACAATAGGGGGGGCTGCAGAAAGACGAGCGCAGGAGGAGGACAGAAATTGAGGGAAGTTGTTTCGTGGCGTCTCGGACGGTCGTTGAACGTCCCGCTCGACGTCCAGCATCTCGTTTCTCGACCGCAGCCGATGAAGGGTCCAGATTGTGAACGCAGAGGGTTGATTACAGCGGGTTGGAGGACTCATCGGCCTCTTTTCAAAGTGCCTTTTGGTTTCCTTAATGTCTGGGCAATGTTAATGCGTCTTCTCTTCCCTCGCCTCTGCAGGACACCGCTAATAGCGGCTGGCATTATCGGCGGCCTATTCATCATCGTCATCCTGGCGCTCAGCGTGGCCGTTTCCGTCCGGCGCAAAAGCATCAAGAAGAAGAGGGCCTTGCGGCGCTTCCTGGAGACGGAGGTAAGAGGGTCGAGGGTCACAGCGGCGACGCACGGGTTTCTGCTGGAGATGCTCGTCCTCGCAGTTGAGAATACCATTTCTCTCTTTTCCGCTGTTACCACGAGTATATTTTTGCCGGAGAACACATTTTTCCATTTGCGACGACAGGATGAAGTAGTAATAGCTTTGGACAATTACCGCTGTCTAATGAATTTTATTGATCCCAGAGAGGAAATTGGGAATAGCTTCCTCACCGACGCTTCCTTTACTTTTAATGTGGCAAACACAGAGCCAGGCAAAGATTGGTTTCCTTCTGTTTGCTAATACTAATATTTGTATGTATTTATGTCTGGCTTCCCACTTTCTTTTGAGTTTCTTACAAACCTTCTAACACAAAGCCGCAGTGCTTTTCTTCCAGATGGATGTCAACCAAACTAGACTCAGACGCAAACCTTGGACCATTGAACCTTCGCTGTAGTACTTAGCCAAACCACGCATAACGCCGAGGCTTTTTTTTAAGTTATGCACGGCCGCCGTCGGCCATCGATCCGGCCTTGAAGAGAGAAAGGGGGCGGGGGGGGGGGGGGGGTCATTTCTGGGAAGAATAAGACGGCGGCGCAGACTTTGCATTCAAAGGAGGAAAGCCGAACGTCGAGTCGTCGGTGAGCGGCGGGTTTATTTGTGCGTTCATGCTCCGGTTGATCACCTGTGCGCTGCTTCTGCTGCGCCGCCTTCCCGGTGTCGTCGCCGCGGGTCGGCTGAGTGGCCTCGCCTGGAGGAGCGCAGCAGGCTGCTTGTCAGTCGGCATTAGGATAATTTACAGGTAGGGGCAGCAGCGTTACAGACAGCTGTCAGGCTGGAGACGGGAATTGAAGGAGGGCGGCCACGGGCAGCGTCCGCCTCATCTCAGCCACACACATCCATCTTAATCAGCCGGGCCTCGTTCCGACAGCCTCCTGACCGGGAGGGAAGTCTTCCGTCCGAGCACATTCGCTAAGGAGAGGTGGCGCAGCGTCAGGCCCGGAGAGGCATTATCTCGCCTCCTTTTTTTTTCCCGCATCCCCCCTGTACTGATTCAAAGCTCGATAACTCCACCGGGAGCACGTGAAACACAGCCGGCCGAGTCAACCCCCCCCTCCCTCCATCCATCCTTCCAGGAGACGTAGCAGGGAGTGAAAGTAATTAAACGCAATCAGATCTTTGGTTCCCGTGAGAGGCGGGGCCGGCAGGTTGGACGGACCACTCGCTACGAGAAGGTCACGGGGTCACCGTGTTTTAGTGTCCCGAGCGAGACCCCGAGACCGCTCGTCATTCTGCGTGAGAGCGTTATCCGCGAGGGGCAAAAAGCTGCAGGAGCGACCACTCGGAAGCGTCATTACCCGACCGCCACCCCTTGTTAACACGCGATCGTTGACTGTCCATCGTCACTCTCACCCGCCCAGCACGCCCGAAGGAAACGGGCGCCGCTGGCGGCCGCGTAGCACAGCGACCGCAGCCTCCTTTCTGGCGGACGAAGCCGCGCGACTGGCGATGGTGCATTCTCTCGTGGAAGAAATAATGGAGTCTGTGAGCGGAGATCAAGCTCGTCTGGTCTCGTCCCTCTCCATCTCATCCCCATCTCTCGCGATCAGCCGCAGCTTTTTTAAACAGAGAGCTCACCTCTTGTGTCAGCCGGGAAAGCGGCGCCTCCAGCGCGCGCTGTCAAAACGTGACGCGAGCACTCGGCATCGCATTTCCATATCAAGGACACGTGTGAAGGCTGGGACGTGTCGCAAAACACACTATTTCATTTCTTTAATGTTGTCTTTGTTTTAATATTCTCTGTCTCACGTCGGTTCTCGCTCTCCTCACCTTCAATTTCTTTTTCCGCTTTGGCGTTCCGCATCTTGATCTCCGCGCGTCCATTTATCCGACTGTCTCCCCTGCGCATAAGCACTTTATTCTTCCATCTTTTTAACTCCGTCTTTCTGTTTTGGGCGCGTGTTCCTCCTCTCTCTCTCTCTCTCTCTCTCTCTCTCTCTCTCCCTCTCTCTCTCACCTTGAAAGAAACGTAGAGTTTAAAAAAGAGTCAATCTCACACTGTGCCGCCCTCTTGAAGAATCCCCTGAACACAAATTGCTTCGCTCGCGGGGAGAGGCAGCACAAACAGCAGAGTCGCCCCACTGCTGCAGCTCCCGGGCCGCGACCTTTGACCCCGGCGCAATGCAGCAGGACTAACGCACTTGGAAGGTCTTCTTCAAGCTGCTTCGCTCACGGCAGCTGGACAGCTCCCGCCGTTCGCTCCGGGGCGGGCCGGCCGGACGGCGGCGCGGGCCGTCCTCACACGTGCCCGCGGCGCAGCCGGGCATCGTTCAAACACCCAGAGCCGCGCGTTAAGTTGAATTCAAGGTCACGGCGATTCAAGGGACACCAAACACGTCCCGTCGGCTATCATGAAGGCGCGACGAGAGCGCTTCTGTCCGGTGTACGAGCTCGGCGGGAAACAAAACGTCGGCGTTTATCACGCAACTTAACGCCCTCGTCAACTTTGACCTGCTTCTGGTTGTCGCACGCTCCACAGTCTCCCCCCGTGCAGTGACGGGTTATTATAACAGGCGTGTTTGCAGACAGGCTGAAGCGGCGACGTCCGCCCGGCCCTGCGGCGCTCCGGTAACGCTCGACATGATTAGCTGGATCGGCGCGGCCCCAGCCGGATCGGGAGCTAATCAGGTGCCGGCAGAGGAGAGAGCGCTCGGGCTCGGTGCCAGTGGTCGAAACACTTCCTCTTTCGCCGCGGGCCCCGCGACGCCACTCCAGGAAAACGGCCTCAGAGAGACGAAAACATCCACAGGCGTCGGCACCACCGCCGACTCCAAGTGCTGAAATTCCAGGTCGCACCGAGAACAATTTGCACAAGAATTCATGTTTCGTGACTAAGAAGGGCAATAAAAAAAGACTGCTCTTCAAATGCAGAGAGCGGAGGGAAAGTGCCGCTGGGATGGGCTCGCTAATACCAAGAATGAATGCCCTTGCATACTGATAAGCCCGCCGCCCCGCTATCATGTGCAAATGGTCTTAATGAGCTCACTCTGTGTCATTGTGGCTCCCAAAGTAACCCGCGAGAACATTTTACTGGGCCATCAAGATACCCCAAAGTTGAGAATAAGGATGTGAGGGAGCAAATGTTCGCTTTTGTGTCCTTCGGTCACTCAATTTAGCCACGTGTGTCCTGCATTGTGCCTTTTGTTTAGAACCCCAAATCTCATGAGGGCGTTTAGCCGCTATGAGGCCAAAACCCTAATTATTCCCAGAACCAAATCCATGTTGTTCCGAAAAAACATGAAGACAACATGAAGTCAAACGGCGCTGGGCACCAGCCGTGTTTCATCCGCGGGTTTCAAGTCCACACTGCAGCGAGCGTCGCCTCCTCTGTGGCGAACGTGAACGTTAAAGCCTGCGCCCGAGGACTCGCAGTGCAACCTTCTGCTTCAGGACATTGTTTACCTCCTCGGTACAGAATAATTCTGTGAATGTATTCCTGCTCGAGGGCTCGAACATGCTGCTCATTTGTCCAATGAAGCAACCGAGTCCAGCGCACGGCGCCACCGGCGAGGCTCATTTGGCAAAAGGCAAGGTGCATTATTAGCCGGTAAATAAAGTGCCGTGGTGAGTGTGTGTGTGTGTGTGTGTGTGCGTGCGAACTCCAGAGAGTTTGGCAGGCCATGGGTGTGCATCTTATTTAATAGACCTCTCCTCTCCTCATCAGTCCGGTCCTGCGTCATCCTAATGAAACAATAACAGCTTCAGCCTGTCGCCATCTGCTCTTTCTACTGCTCCGTCACCTCCTCCTCCTCCTCCTCCTCCTCCTCTTGGATCTCTCCATTTCCACTTGTTTCCAGCGTATGCACCGACCAATCACACGGCGCTCTCTGGCCACACACAAGGCGGACGTGACAGTCACTTAGTAGGTCACTCTGAAGTGTGAGGACTTTCACAACCTGGCAACCCAGAAGTTATCCTCCTTCCTTCATTGTTGGCATTTTAATCATCAATGTTAATGTTGTTTGTTTTCCTTTGTTATGTAAATATATCATGTTATTTTTTCATCAATATGTACTTTGCGGAGGAATGTGAGGGGAAATTGCTGAAAATCCCTTCAGGGCCTTCGGGGGTATCTATTAATATTTCTGGACTAGACACGGTTTAGCAGAAGACGATGCATCCCATAAACACCCGTCTGTTACATCTGTAAAACACACACACACATGGCAGGAACACTCATTCATAAATATCATATATGTTGAGATACAAACATACTCATGTGGCCTGTTGTTATACAGATGAATGAGAAGATAACCAGGGAGATAACTATAGTTCAACAGCTATCTATCTATATATATATATATATATATATATATATATATATATATATATATATATATATATATATATATATATATATATATTCACTTTAGACCAACCATTGAGGCCAGACACACGATGCCAGTTGGTGGCGGTTTTGTCTCTGTCAATCAAATGTGACAAAAAGTCGTAGTAGTGTTGAAGCCGACTGCGGTTCTTGAGTGCTGCGCTCCTGATTGTTGCTTATTTAGTTGTCGACATTGAAGCGACTTAAGATTTGAAGATAAACTCTCAGCAGCTTTCAGTCAGACAGAGTCCTTACTAATATCAGTATTGGCCTAAATGTTCATTATTTTTAGTAAACTAGTATTTCTTGTGAGTGTTTCAACATAATTCATGTTTACCAACTAACTAACTCAGATGGAGTTGTTTCACTATGTTACACAATCACTGAGTCACTGCCTCCTGTCATCTCCTCCACTTCCCCTCCTTAATTCATCAAAAAATAAATTACTGGTGCGCATCATTCTTCGCCCCCCCCCCCCCCCCCCCCACACACACACACACCCCCCCCGCCGCCCCGTCCGCTGCCTCCCATCCCGCCGTGACGTCACCGCGGCGGTGACATTAAACGACGTGTCGTTGCCGAGCCCGCGGGGGGGGCAATGTCATCCATCCTGCCGGGGCCCGGGGCCGGCGGCGCCATCGCCGGGGCCTATTGTGCTGACGGTTTTATGTCGCATTAAGTAAGTGTGCGGCTGAGCGACTGATGTATGGTCTCATTATATTGTTTGATGGCCGTGGCCGAGCTGGGTGATTATGCCGCTGATAAACCGCAGAGGAGGAGGGACCCGATAGGCTGATCGGCTCGTTAAGACGCGTATTGATCAGAGGCATTGACTTGCTGCGTGTGTGTGTGCGCGTGTGCGTGCGTGTGCGTGCTTTGTGATCTTGTATGCGCGAGCGTCCGTGTTTCTTTGATGTGTGTGAGCGTGAGCTTGCATGTGTTGTCAATACATGTAGGCACTGTACACGCATGTAATCTGTATGTATTCAGAGATGCACACTCGCTCCATGATGCCATGTGTGCGTGTGTGTGAGTGTGTGTGTGTGTGTGTGTGTGTGTGTGTGTGTGCGTCTCCTCCATCCCCCCCCCCTCCCTCCCTCTGGCTCAGATCTCCTCTCTGCTCGCTTACAGGTGCCAGCCCCCTGCTCTTTTTTTGTATATTTAGTAGCCGGGGCTTTGTGGCGCGGCTCGCGGCGGCCCGGGTGGGTGGCCGGGCGCAGCTGCCGGGCTCGCTGCTGCTCCTCAGTGTCGGCTGTTACTGGCAGCCAGGCAGCGCGGAGGAGGCTTGTCATAACCTTGAATTGGAATTGTTTTGCGCGCGCGTGTGTGTGTGTGTGTGTGTCTGTATGTGTGTGTGTGTGTGTGTGCACAGCTGGTGAGCTGCTACTGGTTGTCGGCTCTGATAGCAGCTGACACCGGGCTGTGATTTGTTCAGCGGTGGGCACGCCGCTGCGGTCGGCGCCGCTAACTGCCAGCGCCGACAGAACTTCACGTTCACACGGCTTAATCATTCTGTGTTTCCCGCGTGTGTGTTTTTCCAGAAGCATGACTATCAGTACCGGGCAGTCAGTGTGTTTTGGGCCGCACTCTAAACCTCGTTCACCTCGCACTTCTCTCTCCCCGAGACCTGCTTTTTTAGCTCATTATTCTTAAAAAAAAAAAGAGAGCCGAGGCACACTCTCAAGAAATGTTTTCAGCACCCGGCACAACAGAGACACTTCAGGTTTCGAGTGGAATGTCTTTCACGGGGCACGGGATTAGCAGATGAGTGGGATTACCAGTCTGCTGGTGTGTGTTGTCAGCTGGTGGAGCCCCTGACCCCCAGCGGAACGGCCCCCAACCAGGCCCAGCTGCGGATCCTCAAAGAGACGGAGCTGAAGAGGGTCAAGATTCTGGGCTCTGGAGCGTTTGGAACCGTCTACAAGGTCAGTCAGTGTGTGTGTGTGTGTGTGTGTGTGTGTGTGTGTGTGTGTGTGTGTGTGTTGTTTGCAGCACACACACACACACACCTCATTCTTTGTGCCCCCCTCCCTCTGCCTCCGCATTGTAAATCAAACACCAGCGAGACGGCGAAAAGGGAAGACACTCAAGGAAAAAAAAAAGTTTCTCTGAAGTGGAAGCGGCCTGCGTGACAACCTAAACAATAAGCATAAACATGTCGCTTTGTGCCGGCGCTTTCCTGACAGACAAGAGCCGAGGGCGGCTCAAGGACCTGGAACAGAAACGGCTGTTTGCTTGCCAACTTCCCTGCCCTTGGCAGGATTATTCGCACCGCCCCGGAACTCAACGAACTCATTGAGTAAATACGGCGTTTTCTACCGCCGGCTTTCCAAAAAAAATCCTCCCTATTACCGTACTGATGGGCCTATTTTGCTTTTTTATCGCCGCACTTTAATGCAATTAATCTGCATAGCCAGATGAATTTACAGCCACGGGACGATCCGGCGCTCTTGGCTCGGCTCGATTTCGGCCCCACGCGGTGACCGGAGGGGGTTTCATTTTGTGTCTTCATTTCAGGAATGTAATTGAGAGGAAAAGTACCCATCCGAAAAAAAAACAACCTCTGTGTGTGTTTATGGAGACTGCGTTTACGGTGATTACTTGTGTGTTTCAGGGCATCTGGGTCCCGGAAGGTGAGACGGTGAAGATCCCCGTGGCCATTAAAATCCTCAACGAGACCACGGGTCCCAAGGCCAACGTGGAGTTCATGGACGTGAGTATTTATATCGCGCTCCGCGTTTTTCGTGAGGGCCCCTTTTTTTTTCTTCTTCTTCTTCTTCTTCTTCTTCTTCTTCTTCTTCTTCTTCTTCTTCTTCTTCTTCTTCTTCGTGGGATTGTGCATTCGGCGGTAGATTCTTACGAGAGCGGCGTCTCGGTCAGGAGGCGGTAATAAAGCGAACCCGGCCGCGCCGTACGGCCGGGCATGTATTGAACGAGACTCTATTAAAACGCAGCACTTGTTTATGAGATATGGCTTTATTGGAATCCGGGCGTGATGGAGGAGGAGGGGAGGGAGCAAGCCGGGGGACTTTCCAGTTCTTCCCACCTTATCTTCGTCACCTCTCGCCTCCGCCCTCGCTTCCGCCGTCTTCCTCCCTCTTTTACTCATCTTTCTTTTCACGCCGCAGTTTACTTATCACCAGGTTTTTTTTTTTTTGCAAAGGGATGCTCGTTTATCTTCAATATTGTTTTGGACGTTCGCCCAACTGTTTAAATCTTCTGCACCTCTGCATCCGACTTCTTCCAGCTCCGTCTTCCACGAACCAAAATGTGTGGAAGCTCCTGCTAAATGTGTTTTTTTTTCTTCATTCTCGTTAAAACTTAATTGATTTTTTTTTTTTAGTGGATTATTCCCTCTCCTCTTCTACTTCGACAGTAAAGCTAAAAATGATGAGCTTATTTATTGAAGACGTACTATTTTGTCCATTTTCAAGCAGAAACGCTCCTCCGGATCATAAATCTCTGGGTTTTAAAACATTGTTCGGACGAAACAAGCAAATAGAACGTGTCACCTTGGACTTTTTTTATCGCCGATAAATTAAAGGGAGTCGTCGTATAAGCTGGGCGTCCATCTTTTATTTCCCGTTCTGCCCATTTCTTTTCTCCTCCTCTCCTCTCCTTGCATTTTCCCTGCATCCTCCCTCCTCTCCCTCTTCCCCTGTTTCTCCCAGCGGGGGTCTCTGTCCATCCAGAGCCAATATGCTCCGTCTGCCGGCTTGTTAAACAGCAATCTAAAGGCAGGCTCACGCCTCGCCACTGGGAAACTAGCCACTGGAGTGCCGGCTCCAAACACACTCCGAAGATCCACACATATAAACACCAATAACCAAACGGCGCGCACTTTCCCACAAAAGGCTCCCCAGGTGGCGGCGGCCTCGCCGTGCGGGAGCCGCGAGCCGATTTCGCTTGTGTCGGCCAAAAAAAAATGCGAATTTTGAGCGAGCGAGTTGATTATTTTCCGATGTGGAATGCAAAGACTTAATATGCCGCACTAAATGAGGGCGTTTCGATGCATACACATATTGGCATACCGTGTGTGTGTGTGTGTGTGTGTGTGTGTGTGTGTGTGTGTGTGTGTGTGTGTGTGTGTGTGTGTGTGTGTGTGAGTGAAAGGGGAAGTGAGCAAGTGAGCTAGATTGGAGAGAAGGGTCAGCCGGCAGTAATGGAGGTCAGCGCTCAGGGAGACGAGAGAAAAAGCAAAACGCCCTCACACACACACACACACACACGCGCGCGCACACACACGCACACGTGCGCACGCACACACACTATTCCTCGTAACGTTTGCACCGGGAGTTGAACGCCAGTGCAAGAGTTTAGCCGGACATAGTTTCAAAAGTCACGGGTCTTGTGGGATCACAGCGAGAATAAATGCTTTCTCCTTCTCCCTGCTACACACACACACACACACACACACACACACACACACACACACACACACACCTGTGTACTGCTTTGCTCCCCCCCTCCCCCTCCTATCTGCCTCCTCTCTTGATCCCGAGGTGTGCGGCACGCACAGCGACGGTGGGGCGGAGCAGGTGGTTTTATGAAGTAGAGATGTAGTGGCACTACCTTGGGCCGCGAGGCTCTGCTTAAATCAGGCCACCGACGTGGTGCCAAAAGCCTCTACGGCCTATTGCCCCCCCCCCCCTCCACCCATCCCCCTCCTCCTGTTTTGAATTAATCTACTCACACACACACACTCACACACACACACACCGCCACCACTCTCCCCTCTAAGCTCATTCTTTAGCACCTAAATTTAAAAAGGCACCTCATCTATCCATCAGCTGCCCCGGGGGCCGAGCCTGGATACACACCTCCTCCTCCTCCTCCTCCTCCTCCTCCTCCTCCTCCTCCTCCTCCTCTTCCTCCTCCTCCTCGACCGCTCGCCTTGCGCAGGCACAGCAAGAGGGAGTGCAAGTGTGTCCTTGAGTGTGTGTGTGTGTGTGTGTGGAGTGTTTTCGGCGCGCTGCCAAGAGAGCGCCGTCCACGCCGAGAGGGAGCGTGCGAGAGGCGATGGGAGACCGAAGTCTCCGGGCGCAGCTTCTGCTCCGCCATAATGCATATTCACGCCGGCCACGAGTATCAGCCCTCACCATCATAACACTTCATCACCGCCACACATCCTTCTGCTCGCGGCTCCGCAATAACAATTACCCGACGTCGAGTCCCAACTGTTCGAAAGCCCTCTCCGGCCATCTGCCGCGAGGAAGGGATGAGAGAGAGAGGATGAGACGGAAAATGCATTTACACGCCGTATCAAACCGGGGCGCCTGTGGAAATCAGACACGCCGCCGACTCTGTGCGCGGCGGCAGCGGCGGCGGCGCCGGTGCGACGGCGGAGGGAACCTTCTGTGTTTCGCGCATGTTAAACTAGAGATGAGAACGGCCGCTTTGTGCGGCTTCGAAGGGGATTTCTGCAGGATTTGTGGGGAAACTCCGTGGACGGATGCTTAGCATGCAGATGTAGTCATCGCTCCACACACACGTCTAGATTTATGCGTCTAACTCCGCCCCTGTGCATGGACTCAATGTGCATTTTGGCGAGAACAACCAATAAAGTGCTCGTGACAAGTTATTTAGACTCCTGTGTTTACCACATTTCATTCTGTTTCAAGGTGCAAGGCTGCAATGCAACAACCTTCTTAGTCCCTCTTTGTCCCGCCCCCCTCCCCCGCCCCCCCTCTCACCCAGGAGGCCCTGATCATGGCCAGCATGGAGCACCCCCACCTGGTGCGTCTGCTGGGCGTCTGCCTGAGCCCCACCATCCAGCTGGTCACCCAGCTCATGCCCCACGGCTGCCTGCTGGACTACGTGCACGAGCACAAGGACAACATCGGATCGCAGCTGCTGCTCAACTGGTGTGTCCAGATCGCCAAGGTAAGAGACGGCGAGGCCGGGGGTCGGAAGGTGCCGGCGGGTGCGTGACATGTCCGGCGTCGCTTCCCGCCACTGCCTGGCACCGCTACCGCACCGTGTCTGAGCCGTGTGACCTCTCAGTCACTTATCCAGGGTCTTTTTGTGGCACCGTCCAGAGTTTCGGTCAATCGTCGTTGACTTTCGGAGTATTAATCTCCTCCGGTTCGCCGCTGTTGGTCCCAATTATCGTCACTGCTCGACACGCCGATCATTGTCCACGGCCCCCTTCACGTCACCGTGAAGGGGGCCGCTGACGTCGCGAGGCGGCAGACGCGCCTCGCTCGCTTCGAACTCCGTCTCGGAAGAGCATCAACACGCATTATTCTCTCGGGGATTGAGTGGCGGCGCAAGAAATGAACGAATTAACCGCCCCCGCCTCTGAAGCGCAAACAAAATCTGCACCCGGATTCGAAGGAAACAGCAGCAAGGCTTGAAATATCCTTTGTGTGTGTGTGTGTGTGCGTGTGTGTGTGTGCTTTTGCTTACCCAAAGAACATTTGTGTTTTCTTTGCAAATGAAGTCGACGCTGCCAGACCGCTCGATAGCGTAACTGCTGGGTGAGATTTTACTTCTCCGAGTTATAACTCTGGGACGGCAGCGGAGCGCTATTACATGATGTGCAGGCATCTGCTGTGGCACAGAGGCAACCACCCCCCCGCACACACACACACACACACACACACACACACACAAACAACCGCAGGCTGATTTACCGCTGGCAGCGATCAGCCTGATCGGATTGTAGACAAAACAACAACTGTTAATATTCCACCAGAGTTGATTTTGTGCCGTCCAAGTTTGCCTAAGTGGATTCTGGAGATGGGCGTTTCTCGTTTCTTCCCGCTGACATTCAAAGCCACAATGGCACAATGGCGGCCCGCTATTTCACTGCAACACAATGCCATTATGTTACACAGATACCGAGGTGACGCCGCATCGCTTGCGTCAGTTATTCATATTTGCTTTGTGCGTCTTTGAGCAAATTGGATCGCTACCTGATATCGCAGAATGCCGCCGCGTCCCCCGTGAACGCGGCCGCCGACGTGACACTGGAATTACACGGAAATGAGCCGCGGGAATACAGACGGGAGGGTGGGAGGAGGTAGGGGGGGGGGGTTTGCAAACATGCAGTCACACAGTTCAGCTGATCCCTGATCAGATGAATGAGCTGTGAGGGCGAGGGAGCAGGACCGGGGATGCAGGGAGATGGCGTTGACGCCCTTTTCACGTCGCGCCCTTACAAAGCCAGCGCGCTGCCGCGATAAGGGAACAAAACACGGCGTGTTCGTGCGGACGGCGTCCTCTTCCTCTTTCTAAAGGACTCCTTCATGAGTCGGGCTGTTGCAATCGATTCCTATTGGTCGTCGTTAAAGGCAATATAACTGTCTAAGTCAGGGATGAGAGCTGTGGTTTCACGGTGGCGGGGGAGGGATGGGGGGGTTATCGTGGGAGGTTTTAACCCGTTATTCCCCCTTGATGGATGATTCCCAAGAGCGCGAGCAGCGGGTTACTTAAGCAGGTACTTATTGCCGTAATTGGATTCGATTTCACCTGTGGCAGCGAGAGAGGGGAGGTGTCAGTGTCTTGGCGGTTCCCTAAGTGAGGGAAGGCGAGGGGGAGTATCCTTCTCAACCGTCCTCGACCCACGCGGCTGCGCGGCCGTTGGAGTGCGATTGACTGCAATGAGCGCCGCTCCGTCTCGCGGCCGGGCCTTCGGCCGATCGATCGGGAACCGAAGCCTGATAATTCGTTTTTTTTTATCATCGAGTGAGTTTGGGAATCAAATCAGCGGTTTGTTGTGTTCCCACCAGTTTCCATGATCGCGTCCGTTTCTGTCAACACGGGTCTTTAAATGGAGACGGATCACTGAGGATGTGTAGGATATTTTCATAGCTTCTTTTGTTTCAGAATAGTCTACTTGAGTGTCTATTTTCTTTACAAGACCCCATGGCAGCCCGTCTAGTAGAACCAACTGGCCGTCCCTTGAGCCATGTCGCTAGCAGGGGCTAAAAAAAAAACAAGCGAAGCCGCGCCAAACTGCTCCAATTTGATTAAATTTGGATTCCTCTCCTTCCTGACACAGGGATGTGTTCCCGGTTGCGGCGGGGAGTCCATTAAGCAGCATGCGCCGCGCACCAGACTACCCGAGCACACACAGTCGAGCTAAATGCTCACCGCATTAAAGCCAGAAAGCTGGTTTCTTCTGTTTTTATTAGCCTCTTGGATCCTCCATCACATGGCCCCGAGGTATTTTTATTTTTTTCCAAGCCAGAAAAAGGCCCTCTGCGGCGTGTCCAGGAGCAGCGGCGTGTCTTTGCCTCCACGCGCCCGTGTGTGTTCGGACATGTGAGTCCAATAAATAACTCTGAGGGATCTTTGCACTCTCGAGGCAACGACGGGGAAGCTGGATGACGGCGAGCCCGTCCGCCAGGAGAAGCAGGATGCTTCCATGGAGACACAATTATTACTTTTTGCCTCGGTGTTTAGCTAGCTTTGAAATGGGTGCTGTTAGGACGGCCGAGAAAATACAAAAGGGATTCAATTAAATAATACAGAGTAGAATGCAGAGGCTCACAGGACGCAGTGGAGACACTTACCATAGCACTTTATATTATATCTTATATTATGAGTACCAGTCGAGCAATTATTGAGCTTGAAAGGAGCAGTCGGGCAATTAGCCGGAGCCAGCAACCAGTTAGAGCGTGTAGCTTAGCATAAACACTGGATACAGGGGAACCAATCTGCTTTCATTCTCCGCAAGATATCAAATAAATATGTATTTTCTCCAAATTGTCAAACTTTTCCTTTTGAATCAGAGGCGCAATGCAACAATGACTCGATAACAAAGTCAGAAAATCCACAATGTCAAAAAGATAAAAGTGGTTGATTACCGCGATTAGAAGTATTCATGAGTAATTCAACCTCGGCTTGCCTGGGTTCCTCCTACAAGTTTTCCAGCGCCAGTAAATATTTGTAATAATGAGAGAAACGTCAAGCAATTTGAAGAATGGCCCGGCGGTTTTAGCCTCGACACAACCTCCTCCTGGCTGTGATCATTGATCTCCATCGCGAGGAGAATCAAGGCACGTCAACATCATTACTTTGCTGTGAACAACCGTCCTCCATAGAGCAGGGAAATATTCACCTGGAGTAGAAATGTAGTGCAATAACGCTGAAGCGGCACGCAATGGAAATACTGCAGTACAAGTATCTCAAAAGTGCATTTGAGGGGACGTTCTCAGTATCTACGAGTCTGTCCGTCGCTGCAAAACCAGACCAGGTGGAGAGAAACTCCCCCATTGTGTTCCTATTTCGCCATAATGTTGTGGCATTTTGCCCCCCCCCCCCCCCCCACCCTCCCCCGCCACCATCGGCACCACAACAGCACAAACAGCGGCCGTATGTGGGCTCTGACCCGGGCAGGTGACCGCTGCGCCACAAATGGATTGGCCAAGGCCTGTCGCCAGGCAGTGACTCTTCATCACTGAGTGTTTTGGGCATTGAGATAATGGCCCCCATTAATCTCCAGCCACACTCAGGGCTGCCCCGCTCCCACCGCCACACACAATGACTGACGCTGGCATTACGGCACACACACATTCACATTATACAGGACACACACAGAGGTCTCTTTGGATCCGTGCGAATGGCCTCTAATTTATTAGTCTCCATCTTCCCTTTTTGCTCCTCTGTCTTTCTGTTCTGCTCCTTTCCTTTTATTTCCTTTCAGGTGTGTTTCTTCCTCTTTTTTTCTTTTCCTTTCCCCTTGAGTTTGTTTATTTTCTCCTCTTCTGGGTCTCTTATCCATTCCTTTATTCCCCTCCAGCCTTTTAGAAACAGCTACATCTCCGTTTCCTTTCACAAATCTGCCCATTCCTCTGTTTCCATGGTGGCCATGTGCTCGCTCATGTTTATCGGAGGTCAAAGTTGCAATACCCACTCCAGGCCACGTGTCCTCAAGTGACCTTGTGTGTCCGCGCGTGTGTTTGTGTGCGCAAATGTTTGCGTGGTTGTCGAAAACTAGAAATTTCTACGCGCAAAAGAAAAAAAATGACCTCATTCTCCGTCTCTTCGTGCATCTCTCTCTTGTCACCATCTTCTCTTTATCACTCACTAACTGATTCTCTATCTTTCTCTCTATCTTTCCCTCTCTCTCTCACACATAGAGACGGAGTATTTTTTCCCATTAGGTTTTGGATTATTAATGGAATAATTAGGTTTGGGATGTATTTTAATGAACAAATCAATCACTGAATTAAATATGTGATCGGAACTGAGTGTATGCAGGGCTACGGGAGTCTTTTAATTTGGCTCCCCTCTCTCTCTCTCTCTCTCTCTCTCTCTCTCTCTCTCTCTCTCTCTCTCTCTCCGTCTCCCTCTCACGGTCGCTCTCCTCCGGCTCAGCATAATGGAAGTAAAATAGATTCGGCAAGTCGCTGTCCTGCCGGTGAAATGATTGGCTTTGGCAGTGAAGCCCGGGCCGGACGAGGCGCTTGATTGTTTTTCATGGGGAGGGGGCGGGGCTTGTATCTAGGCCGCGTTCAGCCGTTTGAGCGGCGAGGGAGTCGAGCGCCTCGTATGAACATTCCCGTCGAACTCCTGCACCGGCAAGCGAGACATGCCCTGCAGGGAAACCCTCCGGTCAGAGCGGCGGCGCTCCGTCGTCACGGCGTGGGGGGGTGGGGTGGGTGGGGCTAATGAAGGCGCCGAATGCTGACCTCCAAAAAAAAACCAAACTGTCTCCGAGGTGAGTTGACGCCGTGCTGCGTCGTGGTGGAACGCACTCGGAGGCGTGTGTGCATAAGCAATGGCGGTTCAATTTATAGTACATGCTTTTCTGCAGCGGCGTGCGTGGAGAACTAAGCACATGCTGGGAAAAGACTCCACACACACACACGTGAACACACACAGACACACACTCCCTCTCCGCCCTCCCTCCCCCCTGCCAAATCAGCAGTACATCTCCCACCACTGCTTAGTCAGGGGGAAGGAGAAGTTCAAGCTTTGGGACCTTTTTTAAACGGGGCTCCACCGCCATGTCTGTGCATCTGCGCGTTAATATTGCCGCGCCGATGTGTGCGCCTCCACCAGCATATTGTGTGTTTGTGTGTTTGGATTTGCATCCCGCGGCGGCTCCCCCCGGAGATGCCACCCGACGGCGGGAGATCCAATCTGGTCAAGCTTAGCGCGGAGTCACTCCGTGTCACTCGCTTCCACCGCGAACGCCGCTCGGTGCTGAGCAAACACAAGTCGCCCGTGCTCATTAGCCCAGCCTTAACGGGCCTTCCTCTTCCTCCTCTTCCTCTTCCTCCCCCCCACACGTCCTTCATCTTTCCCTCCCTCAGTGGAGGATGGACTCAAATCACCTCAATACTGCTGAGCTCATGCGTGTGTCGTGCCGTCGCATCTCATTGGACGCATGCAGCGTGGAGATTTCTATTTAGGGATTTCCCGCTGCCGCTGACATGTTCGACGGCCGGTTAAAAGTTTCTTCCCTCCTGTGACGCAGACGTCCCGCTCGTTAGCGTCGAAATGAACACGTGGCCCTGAAAGCTGACTCCAGATCAGTCGAGTCTTTTCGACACCAAATCACTTTGGTTCCTCCCTCCAGGCTCCTCGTGGCGGCCCGCAGATTTATCTCTTTGTCCGAGCCTTTGTTCCTCGTCTTTGTCTTGTCTTGATCGTCCTCATACATCTTGAGAGCTTCCCTTTGTCCGTCTGCAGGCCCTCCAGAGGACGCACCAAGGGCATCCTCTGATAACCAACACACGGAGCGCGCGTGCATATTTACGTGTGAAAGATCTCACGGTTGAGATGGCGTCCCGTAGTCCAGGTATCAGTGCACCTGAGCGACAGGTTGAACACGCGTGTTCGACAACGTGAGAGCCAAAGAGAAGTGGAGTCCATTTTGGATCCCTCTCCATGAAGCCTCCAGTGTAATTTGTCACATATTAAGAATAAGTTGAGAATTGACGTTGGAATAAGTCATTTGATGAAACAATCGCAACTCAAGGCCCTCTTTTTTTCTGTTGTTCAAAGCTGCAGTGGCCAATATGATTTCATTATAATTTTGGTTGTAATAACTATTATTATCAATGCATGTCGCCATCAATATGAAAGCAAGTTATGCATGAAGTTGTGCATTCAAACATTTGGATATAAACTTCGGGAAAATTCTTTTAAACGCCGAGCATCCGTGATGTATGAACGTTTTGCGCTCCCGCTCTTTTATTCCAGTCTGTATCTTCACCTAAAACACATTACACTATAGTTATAGTGAATTTAACGCTGTCAGCAGGCTCTATGCTAGTGATCCATGTGCAGCACTTCACTTCCCAGGGGCTTCATTAATAATGCAGTCCCACAATGCTTTGCATCTCAGGGCTCGTCGGGAAACGCATCACGCTGCGATTACCAAACAGCGCAACCCGTAAGACGACTCTCCGTCGTGGAAGACAGAAAAAACAACAACTAATGTGCACCCTGAGCAGTTTTCCCCCACTTCCTCCAAACACGTTCACAAAATCCTCCCTTCACACACACACACCTACACCTACACACACACACACCACTTCCCAGGAGTGCGCACATGTCCCTGCTGATGCAACAAAAACCCGGAGACAGGGCGGAGGGAGACTGAGGAGGAAGAGGGTGAGGGGATGAGGAGAGCGGTCGGTGGAGGGATAAGCCCCTCTGGTCCTTTCTAATTATCTGTACGGATCAGCAGTGCTCAAGGATGCGTGAGGGGAGGGATTTGACTGCCAGATCCACTGGGTAAGGAAGGCCTGATTGGATCGGTCACCTCTCTCTCCGCACACACCCGCTCCACCCGCGGATGCCAGGAGACGGGGCTCATTACACGCAGGCATATTCGCGCGTGCGGTTGAGCGATCGCCGGCTTTGCATTTCGACGGGGGATTCTCCCGTCAACTCCCGTCTCGGAAAAACCGGCTGGCTGCTCTCGCCGAGTCCTGCGAATGTCTTTTTTTTTTTGGCGTGTGTGTGTGTGTGTGTGTGCGCGCGTGTGAAAAAACAAGTCACCCCAGCGCGTTCCGATTCAATTCAGTGCAATCAGGCTCCTACTTTCTCACGCCGCCGTGTTATGAACAAACAAAGGGGATGGATACTCCTTTGTGTGCCCACGCACATGCAATCACGCTTCAGCGCTCGCGCGCAAGCGGAAACCCGCAGTTTGGTGTCAACGGGACAACGTGTCCGCTTCCACATCCGGCGCGGGTCGAGTCCCGCCTGACGGCTCCTCACCTAACCCGCCGCGCTTCAAAAAAAAAAAAAAAAAAAAGGGGGAAAAAGAGAAGTTCTCAGTGTCGCTGCAAGCAGCGGGCAAATTGTAGGCATCAGCGTGAAGGTCGCGCGTATCGCCCGCTGCTCAGCTGATTGAAATGAGGATGAGATGTTTCTTTCTTTTCTTTTATCCCCCCCTCCTCCTCTTCCTCCCCCTCACCTCCTCTGTGTTTGCCTCACCTGTCGATGAGCCTCATCATTACTCTCCTCGCAGGCAACCTCCGGCCTCGCAGGCTCCCGCTGGAGCGCCGGTACGATTGACGCTCGGACAGCGAGGACGTTGCGCTCGCGACGCTGCGAAATGTCACCTTCCGTCGACGGCGTCGCGCGCTGGAGGAATTGCAGCGTCGCGTCGGCGGCTTCCCTCGGAAGAGCGTGGATTCGTCCCGCCGATCGGGTTGCTGGTTTCCAGCGATCGAATTCCACCGCAGTCGCCGAGGAAATATTGACATTTGCGCATGTAAATGTGCCGGCGGCGGTCTTTTATTGCCTGCCCCCGTGACATTTGGGATGGATCTGTCTGTCCCACGGCGGAGGGGGGGGGGGGGGGGGTGAGATCATGGCGACGGAGCTCGGATGATGCTACGTTGGCTTGCCTCTGTTGGAGGTAATTAAGAACGGAAAGCGAGCGAGCGCCGCTCATTGTCGTGCGACATTGTACTTAAACTGCACTCCCGCTGGAGGGGAGGGGGGGGGGGGTTCAAACCTCGCGTTATCTCCCACTGTGTTCCCACACACTCACTCATGAACACCCTGCGCTCAGGTTGCTCGTCTGCCGCTCGCCAATGGGCCCGCGCCCCGACTGCTGCGCCGCCGCCGCCGCCGAGCCGTCGTTACACGCGTCACCTTGTGCCACGCCCACCCGAGTCGTCCATTAACCATGCGAAGCATTGGAGCTCGCCGGTTTTTCGGCAACACAAATTGCCGCGTGCTGGAACCGAGACGCGAAGTGCAAAACCAAAGCGTGAGGATCAAATCTGAGTATTCACCTGATTAAAGAGAGGCGCATCTGGACCTGGACTGGCTCATTCTTGCTTCTTCTATTTTTCTCTTTCCCTCCCCTCCACACACACACACACACACACACACGCACGCAACACAAACATTTATTCCCACACACGCTTTGGCCACCGGCCAGCTCGGTGGGAGTTCTATCTCCGGCGCCGCACACCGCCCATGACGGACGACCACCTGCGCCACCTGAGCGGGCCCATTGTGCGCGCTCCTTATCGCACCGGTCCCAGTCCTCGGCGTGCGGACGCTCCCACATTGCTCACATTGTCGCTTCCTTCCTCGCCGGCTCGGCGAAGGCGGCGGGGCTTTGCAGGCGGGGGGAGGCGGGGGGGGTGGTGTTGCGGCGTGCCGGCGTGGCGGTGGGCGGTATACGCCTCACGCGGCGCCCTTATCGCTCCCCCTGGAAACAGACACCTCACCCTCTGGTCCCCCCCCCCCCTTCTCCCCTCCTCCCGCGAGAACAACCTTCATTTTTCCATCCTCTCTTGACACGGATTGGCGAATAAGCCGTAGCTCACGGATGCCACGCGAGCGTTTGTACCCACGAGTTGTGCCGTTCAAACAATTTTGCCGGCGATGGTTCCTCAAAGAGCATGTTGCCTGGCAACGAAAACAGAAGAGCCGTACCAAATAGCTGTTTCATGTTGGAGGACAGCTCGCGTCGGCAATATCGCAGACAAACACCAGACCTGCTGAAGACCTGGGTTGAACGTATCACCTGCTGTCCTCCATCATGTCCGTCCTCCTCCCGCTCCACTTACCGGCCAACTGCTCGGCCTTATTCCCAGCATCTTTTATTCCCAGCATCTTTTATTCCCAGCATCTTTTATTCCACAGCATCTTTCCCCCCCCTGCTGAGGCGCACTGCTCCCTGATGTCCCAGGCTACGCTTTCCTGGCCGGGTTTCATCTTCTTGTTTTCTTCCATTACCGAAGAGTCAGATCTTTTGTCCTCCTCTTCTTCTTCTTTTTCTTCTTTTTTTTTTTTCCCGACGCCGCTATCAGGTCGCAGAACCTGCCGTGACCCCGATGTGTTGCGTGTTTGAGAGAACTTTGAGTGAACCGTTCAGGATGGAAGTGTCTTTTAAGTGCTGTTTCCTCCTGCTCGGGAGCCGGCGTCGGGTCAGATGGGTGTGAAGTATTCACGGCAAACCGCATCCTCTCACACGTCCTTTCATTTAACTCCTAAACGAGTGATTCAAAGTCTCATTTCCCCCGCGTTGCTCCGAGCTGAGCGTCATAATCAACCGTCTGTGTCGCGAGCGCGGCTCAAGGGAGGAAAGGCAACGTATGAGTCGGACGTAAAGACCACAGGAAGCAGCGCGGCGGTGAAATATTTGGCTACTTTGTGACAGTGATGCTGACTTGTCCTAAAGCACACGCTGACTCTGGCAAAGGTCAAAGGTTCAGTGTCTGAAAAAAAATTAAAAAGTTTCAGGTTTTAAACTACTACAGTAGCACTTCATGCACTTCAGGCCTCAAACATAACCCAGTGTCATTTGGGATGTGCAGCAGCGCTGCTGGTCCTTGACCTCCACGCTCCCGTGCAGCATGTAGCTTAGCGAGAGAAAAACACTCGAGGGACCTTTCAGAAAGGGCTTCAGGAGGTGTTTTCTGGAAATGGAGGCCTTCCCTTAACCGGACAAATGTATTAAAATGTGCCGCTGCTGTTCTCACCTCATGTCCACATGAACTAATGCCACATTGAGGCAGCGAACCCCCAATCCAAAGGAAAAGAGTTCGTCAACGGTTTGGATGTGCACCATTTTGGAGCTTTTACTGCACCCCGACAGAAATACCTGAGACTGACAATCTGTGGAAAAGAAATCTGATTTCGCTGCCTCCTTTCAGTGCTCCTGAAGGCATTTGAAAGATTCAACCGCGCCTGGAGAAAAACAGCCAATCAGAGCAGGGGGACTGTCTGATGCTGCTGTCAATCACGGCTACGATCGACCTGTCAAACTATACCATCTCCGATCAGATGTTTCTCACCTCGAATGTTCCCAGAAAACTTCTTTTAGTAAACTGTTGAGCTGTAAAATGAGTTTGCTTGGTCGGTGGGCGGTGCTTAAGTGTCGCTCGATTGGTTTCAAAATGGCGGCCGAGTCCCAAATGTTTTCATTTTACAGCTAAAAAGCAACTGAAATATGTTTCCACTTTGTTTGCTTGTTTGTTTTTGGAATCTTGCAAATGCTATGAGGAGCACTAAAAGGCAAGAGAATCATATGTTGTGTTTCCGATTATTTGTCTCACGTACTGATATATATATATATATATATATATATATATATATATATATATATATATATATATATATATATATATATATATAGTGACAGTTTGAGCAAATGTGTCAAGAAAAGTTATCAAAGTTGCCAACTGCAGCTTTAACGTCGTATTTGAGCTCCTTTTCCACGACCTGTCAAGCTGTCAAACAAAAAGTAAAAAAGTTTTGCTTCAATAACTCGAAAGATTGGCTCTTTTACAGGTACAAGTTCTGAGCGAATGGAATCACACGGCCCTCGAAGCGTTTGCATGCTCGCCGCCGCCGCCGCCGCCTTGTTTTTCTTCTCCCTCGGTGACCTTCCCCGAGGTTAAATGTCTCAATTTCCCCCGGTCGGTCTCGCGGCGTCACAGACGTTAAGATGCACTTCTGTTAAGTCCACGAGGGCTTCGGCCCGTCTCGCCGCAGCTTCAGCGAGCGCTTAAGAGCTCTGATGTGAACTGTCGGAGAATTCCTAGTGTCTGCAAACCTGCCGACTTTCAAAAAGAAGCAAGAGCACACAGGTATACATTTTCACATGAATGTGCTGTTTAGGAGTTTCTTTGTACTTGTTAAGAAAGTGAAAGAGTTTCGGGCGAGATGCCTTCTTTCTTTTTTTTACATCAACACACACTTCTTCTCGCCTTCAAAGGTCAGTCGTAAACACAGACTTTGAACTCTGAGTGCAGCGGCTCAGTGGAAACTTTGGAGCGGTGCAGTCGTAGCTCTTCCTCCGAGGCAGAAGCCTTTGCTTTCTCCACGGAAAAAAAAATAACAATAATGGCCGAGAAAGAGCACAAAGTGAAGATGCCTTCCGGGCTGATCCTTAACGCGTTCACCATTCAATCAAGCTCTTGCTGCAAGTTGCGAGCGAGCAACTTAACTTTTGTTTGGAGTTTGCACATTTTTTCCTCAGAGCTCATCTGTAGTTCAGAGATGACCGGCGTGCTTCCGCTCCGCTAATCAACTGAACCCGGGGAAGCTGGAGCGGGCGCGACCGGGGCCATCTCTACCTGTCAATCACACGCAGGCCATGCCGTGTGTGCACAAAAAACGCCGTAATGTTGTTTACCAAAGTTGCCGAGTTTAATTACTTCCCTCGCAAGTTCCTGTATGATCGACTCTACACAAGTTATGTAACCACAAAAGATCCAATTCCACTTCTATTCTCAAGGACTCTGGGGATCGTAACACTTAAGCAGTGTTAAATCAGCGGGGCTCCCTCTCGGCCCTGAAACCGACGTCGGCCCCCACGTCCTCCGCCGGGAGGCCGGTGTTTACCGCCCGGAGTGGCTGGAAACTAATTGGCTCCTTGAGCTGCCGTACATTCCCCCTGTCACGGCGATGGCCTCCCCTCATTGTGCCGTCACTTTAAGTCGAAGTGTATTAATGGACCGCGTGGGCCATTGATTCCTAATTCCTCCCCGCGTTGACACCGGGGATAAATATTGCGCGGCGCGGCCGTCTTTGGGCTTATTGTAATCAGCGCTGTTATCGATCGGCTGCAGAAGGCATCCGTTTTAAATACACTTTCAGTTTAAAAAGAGGGGGGGGGGCTCCTCGACCCAGCGACGTGGCCGAGGGCCGAGGGCCGGGGGCCGGGGCGCGCGGTGAGGCTGAAGGGGAACCGGAGTGTCCCGAACTGGCGGATAACAGCGAGTGAGAGACGCGCAGGCGGACTGACAGACAGAGAAATATTGCGAGCGTGATGGAGCGCGCGCTCTGTGAAATATGTCTGGCGTCGGCGGTGGAGGTGGTCTCCGGGTGGTCGCTGTCAGCGCGCGTGTGTCTGCGCGTCTGTCTCCGTGAGGCCGGCGGATGATGGATGAGGGCTCGGCCAGCGGCGAGCCAGACGTCGGCGCCATCGATTTGTCCTCACATTTGTCTGGGAGGAGGCGGGCGGCAGCGGCGAGGCGACGAGCATTTCGGCGCGGCGTGCCTCCGTGTCCTCACACACACACACACACACACACACACAGTGTTTCCACAGCATTTCACGTGGACAAGGATTCTCTGGCGCCAGCCGAGGCGTGCGGCTCGGCTGGGATCTTTCATTGTCTGCTGAGTACAATGACTGCCTCCCTCCTCATCAAGGTGTTTTCATTGATCCGCCTGCAAAGTGGCATCCACTTGTTTAACATCCAGTCTAATACACTTCAATTGGCAGCCTCGCCTGCCACGCCTGCCTGCCTCCTCGTCTGGCTGTTTGGTTCAGCTCGCGGCACACGGGACGGGAGAGGAGGTGTGTGTCGGAGGATAAATCCTGTGAAATGTGTGCGACTGTCAAGAGTCCGGCTTTGTTTGTTCCCCCCTTCCCCCCGTTACTCTCTTTGCTCGTTTGGTTGTTCATAATCAACGTCCATTGTTCTCTCTGAGCAGCCATCTTGAAAATGGACCCCAATTACGAGCCGGCGACGCGGCCTGAGACGCAATATCTCAGTTATGACTGAACTCGATTGCACCGGCGTTGGACACGTGTCAAGAAGTAGATATTGATGTTACACACTCGAAGACGCACAGCTCGTTTTATCTTGTTGTACAAGCTGCCGGGTCCAGGAACAGTGGAGAGAAATGTCTTTTCACCGGCATCAATATTTAATAATCTGACCTAGAAACTGATACTTCTCAAATGTATCTTTCACCATGCAGCAGTTTTGAATTTGACTAATCTCTACGGTACTTTGAGATGTCAAAAGTTCACATTTCTGACTTTCCGACATCCCCGCGAGGCTATAAAGGAGTCTCTGCCTCCGAGAGTGGTATAAAAATGAGGTACGATAACGGTGAAAGATTGAATCTAAATGTTTTGTGGGCGTGCCGTTAATGATGATGACAGCTATGGCAATACTTTCCTGTAAGAGCTGACATTTTACCTCATCGACGCTGTCGGACCGCGCCGATCACGGAATGGGAAATGATTAACGGCTCCGCGAGAAGATTCATAGTCACCTCACTCTCTCTCTCTCTCTCTCTCTCTCTCTCTCTCTCTCTCTCTCAGGGGATGATGTACCTGGAGGAGAGGAGGTTGGTCCACAGGGACCTGGCAGCCCGCAACGTGCTGGTGAAGTCGCCCAATCACATCAAGATCACCGACTTCGGCCTGGCGCGGCTGCTGGACGCCGACGAGAAGGAGTACAACGCAGACGGGGGCAAGGTTGGTGTAAGTGGAGGCGTGAGCGTTGTCTTTCCTGCCCGTGTGTACAGTACTCACCCCAAAGGACTGGGCCGCTTCCAGGAAGAAGAGAAAAAAGGGTCGACAGAAGTAGTAAATACTGCACACACGCACACACACACACACACACACACACAAAGTAATAAAAGAAAAAGTCCGAGGTTGTTCGGGCGCCAGGGCCAAAAGACTTTGTGTGTCTCTGAAAAGTGTTGATAATTTATCTTCTGTTTCTTCTAAAAGATGCAACCACTCAAATAATCATTGAAATTAATGATCTGAAGAAGATAGGATGACCTCCGTCCTGTCTGGCACATTGCCGTGAACATTTGCATGTTTGCATGTGTGCAACATTTCATGGTAGCGCTTGCCTCGCGGCATCCTGCGTTTCACATGCTGTGCACGGAGGGATTGCCAACCCCACCTACACATTTGCTTGTTGGAACAATTACAGGTCGTATATATGATCACTTCCAGTGTTGGTTCATCTCCTAAGTATTCAGATGTTCATTCTTTGTTGCACACAAAGTCCAGAGCTTTACTCCGGCGCTGTTTACGAGACGCTCACCTCCAACTTTCCCTGGATTCCCGTCGCGTTGTGCCCGTCGCACACGAACACCGGGCGCCAGGCGTTGAGCGCGACCGTCACTCACGTCGGTCTTAAGTCCCGCCCTGCCGCCACAGATCGTATTTTAATGTGCACGTCTGACAGCCAATCAGAGAAACGTATCTTTTGTATCTGGGTAAGATGTAATGACAGGCGGGACTGGAGGCGTCCGGCGGCGCGCGTTTGTCGCTCCTGCCTGTCTTCAAAACTTGTATTCATGCTCCTTTTGGGAGCGTAGCGGTAGAAACTGCGGCTCTTTTCAAACCCAGTAGAGGGGACACATCGGAGAAAACACAATAACGCGTCGCCAGATGTTAGCCGGCGGCGATGCATCATTCTCTTGTTTGCCAACCAAACAGGACGGAAAAAGATGACAACGTTTTGTCTCGCCCTTTTTTTTTTATAAACCCGGTATCTGAACATGGAGATGTTCACCAAGAAGGACAGATTGAATTTTGACGCGACGTCTTTCCCAAGCTAAGAGCGGTGAAACTCTGTCTGGTCCGGCAAAGCCCGGTGAACTCGGTTTCAATAACATACAATTTAGAGCCACTTCATCTCAACGAATAATGCCGCCGCGGCTCCAATCAGTTTGTTTTGTTTGGGGAACCGGACCACATTAATCAGGAGCCCATTCTCTTCTCCCCGCTTGAGACGCACAATGCAAATTGTCCTGATCAATTCGCTTTATTTAATTGCCTTGTTCATCGCCGCGTCGGCCTTGAGGCCCGAAGTTTGCATTTCCATAACGGCGGCGAGTTCGACGCGACCCCTCCGAGCGACGGACTCCGCGTGGGCATTCGCCGGGGCCGCGATGACTGAGCGCTGTTGTCGGCGCACGCACACGCGTGCCGTAAAAATAGACGCGCCGCGAGAGATGAGTCAGCGGGGGGGTGAAGGTGAAGGCGCCGCGACACATTCCCAACCCGCAGCATTTCATTTCCCCTCTTCCTGCCCATTTCCCTGGAGAGCGAGCGTGTGCGTCAGGCTCCCCGCGTGAAGGCAGGTGGAAGGGTGGGGGGGGGGGCGTATTTCAAAATGGCCGATGCGTGCACTTGTGTGTGTGTGCGTTCAAAATGCAAAAGGCCAGATAATTGCCGTGTTCAGAGGACTCCACGGCTGAACATCCCCCTCCTCCCCACAGTCAATATGGAAATCGTACGGCGGTTGTCCGCATCAGGAACGTCAAAGGGCCCATTTTTATTTCGACTTCACCCACCGGCGGCTGTAAACCTGCAGGCCTTCGAGATTACGTGAGACAATTGGCCGATGCCATCTCATTTAGTGCGTTAAAAAGCGTGCTCGCTATCGATGACCCCCCCCCCCCCCGCCCCGCCGGGCCTCGACTGAAGCCAATCAATCACGGCACTTGGGTATTATTGAGCAAAGTATGGTTGAAAGCACTGTCGATTTCCCAATATCTGACCGACGCTTGATTAAAAGATGTGGCGGCCGTTGAGCAAAACAGCATAATGGGGAGATGTTGCGCTCAGGTGGAAGAGCTGCGGAGCTCATAATTCAGGTTGTCCGTCGTCGCTTTCCCCTCCGTCTTGACGTCCATGTGCCTCTCTCCTCAGATGCCCATTAAATGGATGGCTCTGGAGTGCATCCACTACAGGAAGTTCACCCATCAGAGCGACGTGTGGAGTTATGGTGGGTGCCACGTGCATTAGCGTCCGTCTGTGTGTGTCTGTGTCGCCGTTTGTTGTGGGAGGAAAAGAAGCCAGCGACCTGAAACCCTCCGTCCCTTTCGTTGGCATGTTTTTGTTGTTGCTGCGCGCCCTTATCTTCCTGCTCATCCTGTTCCTCTGGCTCTTTGTCTCTCGCCCCTCCTTCTCCCGCAGGAGTGACCATCTGGGAGCTGATGACATTCGGAGGCAAACCGTACGACGGCATCCCCACGCGAGAAATCCCAGACATCCTGGAGAAAGGGGAGCGTCTGCCGCAGCCGCCCATTTGCACCATCGACGTCTACATGGTCATGGTCAAATGTGAGGAGACACACAAACAACACGCAAACAACACACAAACAAGATCGAGTGGTATTGAAATTCTCATCTCATAACCAGCTAGTTAACACCTCTTCAAAGACATTGATGGAAAAATGCAACAGCGATGTCAATGGCGCGTTCCAACACAACTCGTTGTGTCGCGGACGAGCTGTAGTTTAATAAAAAAGGGTTTCGCGTTTTTAATATGCATCTGGAAAGGCGCTATCAGAGCTCGGGGGCTCGGAGGAGGGATGACAAATCAGACGCAGGGAAACTAAAGAGATGCTGGTTTGTGCTCTGCGACAAGCAGCCGCGTCCTCGCCGAGGACTCCGCCCACGTCGCTGCTCGCGCCATCCTCCCTCTGGACCGCCACGCCTCCCTTCCAGCCGCCGCGCCCCGACTCTCTCTCCGTCCCGAGAAGCCGTCCTCCAGGAAGCGGTCCAGACGCGCAAAAGAGCCAATCCGGTGCCGTGAGATCAGCCAGCTGGCGGCCGCGTGGCTCGCCTCCGCCCTCGCACCGGGCTGGTCGTCGCTCCGCCCTGAACCCGAGCAGAAAATCTCATAAACCTTCAAATCCCCGCCCCCGCCCTCGCCATTCTTTGTTCTTTTTGTTGCACAAATATTGTATCTGCACTATGAATATCCCTCTCATTATTGGCTGCTCCTCGCTTTATGAATCCTGAACCACCTCCACCGGCGCTCCTGCCGACGGCACTCAGAGATGAAAATGCCACGCGCGTTGAAAGGGAAGGACGCCATCCAGCTCGGGCGCTGGATATCAAAACGTATTCCCGTGGCCAGAAAATGTTCACCCGCTCCGAAATGTCACGATGTATAATTGTTCTTTCTCCAAATGGAGAGAACTACCGCCGATGGCTTTCGACGGCACAGAAGTAACCGCGAAAGCCCCGCGGCCATGTAGCCTAATGACGAAGCCGACTGGTTCCTCCCTCCCCCCCTTGGGGGAGGAGAGCAATTTGTATATGCTAAGTAAAAATGTCTGGACAATAATGTTATAAACGCCGAGGTCAAAGGCGTTGGCATACCTTTATCCCACGTCTTTCAGGCTCATATCGCATGAACATCACGTTACGCTCTCCCCTCGCGGCCGATGTTTCACCTTCTTCTGCAGCGCCGCAGACCCACACACAACCGCAAGGAGGAGGTGTGTGTGTGTGTGTGTGGGGCGGGTGGGGGGGGGGAGAGGTCACGAGGAAGCTCGGCAATCGGCCGCATTAATTCTGATTACGCGTCGACCGAGAGCCGTTTGTTTGTGATTTGGAGCGCCGTCGCACGGCGTGCCCCGCCGCCTCAGCGCCGCCCCCAATAAAGATGAAATAGAGTTTGATTGCCCGGAGTAATTGCGGCTCATTTGAGGTAATGTGCCTGCGTGGGGCGCTAGAGCGACAATTAGACGGCGGCAGGCGAAATGACGCCGAGGGAAGGTCGGTGAAGAGAGAGCTTCGGATCAAACCGGATAGAGCAGGCCGCGGATTGGAGGTGAAAACCGCCGCACGACATGTAGCGCGGGTAAACTTTGTGCCGGCAAAATGGGAAATAAAGTCAATCGTAGTTCTTTACATTCTGCTGCTGAGCCTCCCTGCAGGGCCGCCAGAGGCGTCGAGTCCCCGTGTCAGCCGCTCTGTTGTCGAATATGTAATGCAGGCACTGAAGTCAGCAACTGTGTTTGCGCTGCTGTCTAATCTGAGCTGAGACACACACCTGGCTGTCACCTCACCTGCAGGGGGTTCAGTGCGTCCGTGGCCTCGGGGAGCGAAGAGGCTGCTTAATAACTGCCCTTGAGCCAAGCACTTAGCCCCGCAACTTTGTCGAGGGGAACAAGTGCGGCGCTTGCTCTTTCGCTGTTCACATTTTGGGTACTTTTTGTCTTATTCCGAACTTTCTGGCACCCGACAAACATCTTTGTGTCTCACGGTCTCCTCACCAGCCCAACTGTGTGTCGCATTAGTTTGTCAAATATCCGTTCAGCTTTTGTAATCATGGATAATTGTTTCATTCGTATTCGGCACACGGACGAAGTGGAAGCTGCGTGTTCTTGTGTTGTGAGGCCCGCGCGCCGGCCCTCACAGCTCCGTCTCCCTCTGTCTCCCCTCGCAGGCTGGATGATTGACGCCGACAGCAGGCCCAAGTTCAAGGAGCTCGCCGCCGAGTTCTGCAGAATGGCCCGGGACCCCCAGCGATACCTGGTCATCCAGGTGCGTGCTGCCTCGGCGGCCTCACTGTCGGAGCGCTCGTCACCGAAGGCCTTTTAAACACGTGAAAGAAAATGCCTCGGCTGAAAGAAATCGTATCACAACACGTGGTGTCACTTGCAGGGAGACGACCGCATGAAGCTTCCCAGCCCCAACGACAGCAAGTTCTTCCAGAGCCTTCTGGACGAGGAGGACCTGAACGACTTGATGGATGCTGACGAGTACCTGGTGCCTCGGGGGTTCAACGTGGCCCCTCCGTCCTACACGACCAGGCCTCGCGTCGACTCCAACCGAGTAAGGCCTCCGTATTTCATCGCATATTTTGCTTCTGCTTTAGAACGGACACGATGTTTGAGCGTAGATCCTCGGATTAAAACGTCTTATCTTTTTTTTTTTTACATATAAAAACCCTTTCGAGGCGACTGATTTAACCTCAAAATGGAACATTTTCATTCCTCTCCGGCCCGACAGAAGCCGCCCGGCTCTCCGTCCTCTATAAGTGCTCAAGGTGGTGCAGAGCTTCCAATGCACTGATGGTTTTCCTCTGCTAATGGCTGCCCTCCATCATTTCCATCCCAGCGTGTGTGGGCTTAAACCTGGGCTCTTCATGCGCTCGCTCCCCAGGCCCCAGGTTTCATTACTCAGAGCTCCATAAGCAAATACCAGGCGCTCTCTTAAAACGCCGGCGCCGTTTACTAATAGGCGATAATGCGCGGGCTCGGCTGTTTGCTGTGCAGCGTTGCACCTCCAGCCGCCGGGCCCGCGGCTCCGCATCTTACGCACCTTTACCCCTTTACTCCCGCGACCTTACCCGCTTGCCGACGGCTCTTTGTTCCCTAACGAACACACGTAGCCCCAAAACACACACACACACACACACAGGCGCGCGGTAATCCGTTCAGGGTTCGAGCGTGTTCAAGGTCAACACGCCGGCACTCCTTTTGATGATGCAGTCGAAAAGCCTCTCCGTGCCCACGCGGGGGAAGCCGAGTCGTTGTTAAAAACCCATCGGCTGGCTTACTTTGCCACAGGAAGTTAGTTATTCAGACGCGGTCCGATGCGGACGGTTATGTAGTCTGGGCTGATTTGCTCTCAAGCCCGTACTTGAAGAGAGGAGCGGATAATGAGTGGCTTTGAAGAAGGGATGAACGCAGAAGTTTGGAGTAGGGTGGTGGGGGGGAGTTGATGACAACGGAGGGGTGAAGGTGGGAGGAGGTGGACGGATAAAACATCAGGACGTTCTCTCTTTCTTTTCCCCTCCGTTGTGTTTTTCTTCCTGTAATTGCTGCCGGAGCGCCGGCGCTTGGCAAGAGAGCCGAGGAGGAGGCCCGGGTTAAATAGCCCACGGCGAGCCGGCACAGCACCTCGAGAAGCCCTTCGCTTCACATGTCATGTTTTGTATTTTCTTGTGGGTTTTTTTTTTTTTTCTTTCTTGTTGTTCTTTTTTTCGAGGTTCAGGTGCTTGAATCGCAGCTCTGCCTGGCTGCCCTTCGCAGTCCCTCAAGGCTGACGACTACGCTGTCAGAACTTTGTTGGAGAATTTCACCCTCAACAGGCAGCTGCACGGGTTAAAAGTCTCACTTCCTTTTGCCGCAGGTGCCATACAGCTGGCTTAATCTCAAACTTTCGGATTTTTTCGGCTTGGGAAATTGTTGCGCTTCAATTGAACTGTTGGTATCTTTTTGTTTAGTTCGTTCGACAATCTCCCCGCTCTTTCATCACCAAGTAGTTGCACCGTGTCCAAAAACATGCACCGAAGTTGCCCCGAGTCGTTGACGTGAAGCCGTTCTCTCCTGTCTCGACCCACTCTTTGCCTCAGAACCAGTTCGGCTATCGAGACGGCGGTCCGAGCCCCGCGGAGGCCTCCGCGGCGGGGGCCCAGGCCTGCGTGAACCCGGAAGCCACGGGCGGCCCGGGCCCGGCCCTGGAGGACCAGCGCTGCAACGGGAGCCTGCATAAGAAGAGCCTGAGCCAGGCTGGAGGGGAGGACAGCGGGGGCCAGAGGTACAGCGCCGACCCCACCATCTTCTCGGGGGAGAGGGCGCCCCGAGGGGACACCGACGAGGACGGGTACATGACACCCATGAAGGACAAGACCTCCTCAGGTACTCCAGGGGAAACACAGAACAATAACAAACCTCCTTATATTCATTTCCCGCCAATCTGTAAGGCGTAAGTAACCGAGTGGAAAAGAAATGCAAATAAATCCAATTCAAACAAGGGCATCTTCTGCAGTGTGTACTTCAGATTGCATTCATCTCTTTGCTTAATGTGATCTTTAGTAGTCCATTCGCTCTGTCATTTAGCCCGTTCGTTTCATTCCATTGATTAAAATTCCCACACAGTTTCTACCGCCGCTGTATGTCAGCTGCTACGGAGTCATGTTTTGCCTTTGATCGTAATTCGCTCTATCAGGCCTGCTCTTGCTCTACCGTCTTTGATTTTTGAGCAGCTTTTCCAGAAAAAAAAAAAAAAAAAATGTAACAAAGCCTGCAGCGAAATGCATCTGATGCAATGTCAAGGAGCGGAAGAGTGGGCAAAATCAATAGGTTTCAAACCCCACTATTATAGCGCTTGGAAGCAGCGAAGAGGGGTCATTTGCTGGCATTTTCACCCCCGGCAGATGGAGTTTCCAGTGCCAAAGAACTGCTGGCACGCTGCCTGCCCGGCCCTGAGTGGCTGCCATTATCGCCATCATCATCTCCATCTTCTCGCCTCATTAGCGAGTGATCACTTTCTCCCACTCGCTTTCAATTTCCATTTCTTTTGTTTGCGCTTCTCGTGATTGGATTTCTGTGGATCTTTTGTTTGTCTGTCTTATTCTCTCATAAACTCCTTTTCTCACCCTCCCTGCCCCTTTCTTTCCTGATCTGTTGCTGCAGAATATCTGAATCCGATTGAGGAGAACCCGTTTGTCTCGCGCCGTAAGAACGGCGAGATCCACGCCCTGGATAACCCGGGCTACCACAGCACACCCAACAGCCAGCCCAAAGGAGAGGACGAGTACATCAACGAGCCGCTGTACCTCAACACCTTCCACAGCCCCGCCGAGCTGGGCCTGGAGGCCCTGAGGAGAAACGGCCTGCCCCTTCCCACCCATCCCCCTTCTTCCATCCCGTCTATAGGCGCCCATCTCCCGCTAACCATCCAGACCAGCCTGCCCCACTACCCCCTCCCCGCTGGCCAGCCGTCTCCATCTGGCATGCCTTGCCACCACGGCCCGCCGGCCCACGTCCTCCACGCCCACCACACCATCAAACCCGCGGGACAACCTGGCAATCCAGGCGGCGTCTCCGCCGGCCAGAGCCAAACGGGAACCACCGGCCAAGCCCAGGTGTGCCAGTCGGGCGCCCTCTCCGCTTCGGCCACCATCGGGCACGGCAGCCTGCCGGCCTACCAGATCCACGCCGGCGCGCACTCCGCCGCCGCCGCCGCCGGCATGCTGAAGCACGGACTGATGCCGGGCAAGATGAGCGGGAAAAAGCTGAAGGTGACCTTTGACAATCCAGAATACTGGCAGCACAGCTTGCCTCCCAAGCCGTCGAACCCGGCGGCGCCCGAGGGCGCCCAGGGCGGTTCCACCAACGCCAAGCTCTTCTACAAACAGAACGGACACATACGGCCGGCGGTGGCGGAAAACCCCGAATACATGTCAGAGTTTTCCCTGAAATCTGGCACCGTCCTGCCGCCTCCACCCTACCGGCAGCGAAACACTGTGGTCTAAGCCGCTCCACTCAAAACGTTCCTCAATCTGACTCCCGCCTCCCAGACATCCTCCGGTTCCACTGTTCCACACCGAGGGGAGCGGCCGCAACCAGAGGCCCCTCCCCCTCCCAACTCTTTCCAAACGACGTGCCATCCGCTGTGGACCGTAGCGACACGGAGGTGGACCGAACCGAGCCACGCGGACCCAGCTCAGACTCACCCTCACTGTATCCAATCCAGTCCATTTCTGTCCTGTAGATATAGAGACTGCGCTCCATGTCGGTGAGAACGCGATGGTTGTGGTGGTTTTTTTAACACGCGGAGGACGTCGGACGTCGGACGCACCGCGTCGACCACGACGGGGTCAAACGAGATGGATTTGGCTCAAGGGGGACCTGAACTCACTGCCAGCCGCTGCGGTGTCAGATTCACGAGAGGGGGCGAGATGTTTTGTTATTTTTATCTTTAAGCATAAAGGTCTAAGGATGAACAATACGCCTGTCAGGGTTTTTCTGCAATAAGCAAACAGACAGGGCGAACACACTCTGTTAGATATCTTGTTTTGTGGACGACCTTGTCGAGCGAGGCGAAACGGCAAATATGTACGGTGGAGGATAAAAGGACTGAGATGGTCGAGTCAAGACTTCCAGTCCAATAAAAGACGGAGCGCTGAAAGCCGATCAATCATATTCCATCTCTTTGCCTATAGGAATATACCGTACCTTCTTGAATTTTCCATCAAATATGTGAAACTCATCTCATCTTTCTACTGTAACTGTGATACTGTGACGCGTGTGCTACGTTAGTAGTTCCACCACGGACCTGAAAACACACAAGGCAACTGCTGTTTGGTTGTGTTTGGCCGGCTGACTGCTGATCAAAAAAACAGCCGTTGTTCGAGCCAAAGGGGGTAAGGGAATAAAACACTGTAAACATTTTATAAACACTGCTCGCGGTGCTGAGGAGATGGATTTTTTATACACTGGTTTTCCCCCGTTCAGACCATGAAGCTAACAGATGCGTAAAGAGTGTCTTGCCACGAGAGTACAGCTTCCTGTATCTGCTGAATCGTGTGAAAAGACCGTCCGTGAAGCAGCTGAAGTAAAAATGGTGATTATAGAGACAGAGTGTGAGGCGAGAGAGGAAAAAGATTCTGCAGAGAGGGGAGGGAAAGTTCATACAAGCCTCCTAATGAAGACCTCAAGGAATGAACAAGACAGCACCAGCAGAGCACAGTAAACCCAGACTAGTGCGTGTGTGTGTGTGTGTGTGTGTGTGTGTGTGTGTTTAGCGGGTGTCTGTGGGAAAAAAAGCTGGCGGTGAAGAGCTGGTCGACCGATCCGACCTCGAGGTTTTCCACCGCGGGACGACCGTCGAGTAGAAAAACACTTTTAATGTCTGGAATCGAACGCGTGAAGGATCCATTGATTCCCAGAAAGTGATGGGTTTATGATTTCTTTATGATTTTGTCGCGGTTAATTCATGACTCTTTTGTTCTCGCTCGGAAACCCAGTTCTTCTCGAAATCACCTCTCCTGAGCTCTTTCGCTGTGTCCACGGCAGCCGAGGTGGACTTGATACTGGCGAACACGGGGGAAAGCGGTGCATTCTGGGTCATTTATTCCGTCATGTAGCCATTCGTTAGCGGCACCTTGCAGCTCAGGAGCCCGTTGCAGGCCCGACCGCCCGGCACTCCTGATTTATCCGGTTTGGTCGGCGGCGGCGAAGCGACCTGCACAATCTGAAACCGTTAAACGTTATTTCATTTAGACAAACGATCACCAACAAAGATGGAGACCACGCCCGTGTGCGCCGTCGGTTGCACTTTGGCCGCTTCGCTCGGCACCGAATTGTCCGATATCCTTGAAGGACCTGAAGTCAGAACTCATGAACCGCCAACCAGCCGACGTCGCCTCCGAGGACGGACGCTTCCAACTCAGTTCGAGAGGCTCGGCCCTGCTCTTTGGTGGTGAATATAATCCGGCGACTGCTGGGAAACTCGTAAATGCTTCTTTCTTATTTCCTAGCGCCGCCGTAGCTTTTCCCCACACTGGAATAGCAGTCCGGCCATTGTTTTTCGACGATGCTCCCTCTTCAAAAGGCTTCGCAGACGTCTCTACTTTCCAGCGCGAGGCCGAAAGTTTCCTCTCGAGATCGCCAATCGAGCGCCGGTTTTCCCCCCCCCGCTTTTCGGTGTCGAGAGAACGGCTCCTCACCCTCGCGACCGACGCCTCTGCGGGCAAACTGCCAGCCAACGGAAAAAAAAAAAGCGCCGCCCGTTCCAGCCATTAGCTCTTCCGCCGAGCCGACCAGGAGACCTGTGGGTGGGAAAACACCACCACGCTTGCCAAACTAAAAAAGATCAAGAGTAAAATGTTGTAATGATGGTTCGCCTCAGAGGTCCTCTTCCAAGAAGCGTATCTTAGTTCAATCAATATGAACAAAATCGTGTAGTTTCTGAACCTTTCGCCTTTAAAAAGTTTCTTTTTTTTCCCCCGGCCACACTCTGTTATTAGCGTAATGTAATTATTTAGTCACTCTACCGAGGCAGAGCTCTGCCCGCGCTGTTTTTTAAATCGAGGATATTTATTTTGTGTATTTTAACGTCTGCTTCTGTGTGTGTGAAAGTGTTCGTCGGAGTAAGCTGCGTATGTTCGTCCTCCCCACGGAGCACTTTGATCAAACTCGCGGGTAGAAATGAAAAAAAAATCAAAAAAAATGATTTCCACCCTTCGTTACTGAAACGTTGAACTTGTTTATGTGGTCGTTCACCACTTCAGAGAGCAACAGCTCCAGCAAAAGTCAGGGGGAGTTCACCGAGGAAAACACCTTTTAGGAGCTGCTGACCCGCTCCAAGAATATCCTTATTTTTGTATTATTATTTGCTTCACACAGTATTCATAATACTGCTTTGATGGTATCATGATTATTTGATGAAGGAGTGTTTTGTCGTCCCCTTTGGAGCTCCGATTCAATGAACTCCAGAAAGCATTTAAATATCAATATGAAACATTTATAGCGCGTTTGAGCTTGTTTATACTGAGAGATGGAAGCGTCTGGCAAATCTTGAGTTTCAGACAGAAGGAAAAAGGCCTGACGGCGGTGATGAGAGAACGCCTCGGTGTCTCTCTTTGGCCTAAATTATACCGCGCACTCAAAATGCGTGTTTGAATCAGAACCAGACGAGACGACGGCACTTCAGAGGATCCAAGACGCTCCGCTTTTAATTGAATCTTCTCCAGGGTTCATTGCCAGCTCTGGTTACCTTTTCTCTTCTTTTTTTTTTTGTTATTCCTGCGCCACAATTTGTTTTCTTTATTTTCTCGTGGAAGCAATCATTTCCCATCTCTCCTGGCTAATATCTCATTTGGAACATATTTCGCTTTGGCATTGGACTTTGTTAGCCGCTGCGAATCCGTCTCAGCTCTAAAGCCTCCCGCGGCACTTCAAGAGCACACTGTTAGAGGCTGATTCCTTTTTTTTAGTTCCACTTTTTACCGTTTTTTCCTCCGAGCCAAGGTGCAGAGGCATGTAGCCATGTTGTTGTACTGAAGTGAATCCTTGTACAGGACAATATCACCTTGCATGGTACCCAAAGTGTTTTACTGCCCTCCGCCTTCGTGTCTCCACATTGACGACAGTGTTATATTCAATTTTCATTGTGGGAGAAAACAATAACGCAATTTCTTTTCTTCTTTTCTGTACTGAATTCAGTAGCACAAACCTGATTTTTTTTGGCATCTTTCATGGGATGTGTTATTGTGTATTGTACCCGATTATATCGTCTTTTGTCGTTGGGTTCATTTCTTTCTCCAACCCGTATGGTTTCTTTTCCTGCCCATTGTTTCACATCTTAATTGCACAAAGCATCGCTTTCCTTTTCAACGATCAGATCAGTCCAAATGTACAGAATCTTTGGGGTTTCCTCCAGAACTTCTCTAACACACTTCAACAACAAATGTGAATAGTATTTTTATAAAGCACTGAAATGGCCGACGTGGTGAATTTGTAAATAAGGAGGTCGACGCTTTGTATTTATATGGTCTTCTCTCCGACTGCTGTTTCCCCCCCGCTTATGACAAGCTGTACAAAAAGAGCCGTACATATTTGCTTTATGTAAGTGTACCTTTTGACTAATGGGACTTTGATTTTAAAAGTGCTTGTTGACCCTTTCTCATGTGAAACTCTTGTGAAGCCTTTCTTCTTCTTCTTCTTCTTCTTTTTCCCCCCCCCAGAGCTTTTGTGGCTGTCCTCATGTAATGTTTCAGTTTAGGTGAACACTGTAAAAGTGATGGCGGGTCAGGGGGCGTGTCTCTGTCTCGCTTCCCCCAATACCCGCCACGTTTCGTTGGTATCCAGTACAAGAAAAATACCTTCTTTTCCTCTTTTTAACTCTCATAAAGTGCGTACTTTCTACCGGAAACATTACTGAGCCACATCCTCCTCCTCCTCCTCCTCTTCCTCCTGTCCTCAGCCTTCACAGTACGCCCAGTTTCCAGTTCATTTCTGATTGGTTCTGCATGCTTTCAGAGGAGACGTCGTCGAGAGGAGGCGGTAACTCCTCCTCCTCGCCGCTGCTGGCTCCTCCCCCTCCTCCCTGTGTCCAAGACGCTCACTGCTGACTATCTCTCTGAGTTATTTGAAACCATACCCAAAGCTTTATATCATAGAAAAAAAAAAAACGTTCCTCATGTTTGTTACATGAATCTGTCAAAAGTATATTTTTAATTTAATATAAATAAAGATTGATTCAGTATCTGTTGCCGTGTTTTTTTCTTGCCTGGTGCTTTTGCTCGTGTGTCTTACATCTAACGCCTGCTGGTTGAGATGCAAACATGTGTGCAGAGGGGAACGTTGCGGATGTTCGTTCGCACACTCGAGTAAACACAAGTTTTGCCCAGAAAATGATTCTCAAAGTAAGTTTTGGAGCAGGATTACACCTGACGATGTCTTTCCCCCTACTACAAAGTGGTGTATCTGTGTAATCCGGCTCCATCGGGGGACTTTGACTTCTGTGTGTTGCTCAAAAGCGCCCCCGCAGGGGAGATCTGGAGCCCTAAACTCACACCCCGCTGCTCCTAAACAGAGCAGAATTGTTCTAATGCTCACTCGCGGCGCTTTAATAATACAATTTAACAGATGCCGTCTTCAATTACGCCGAGGAGCTCGTGCTTGTTTCGACCCGACTTCCTAAGATCAACATCGCAGAAGTTGCACTCGAGGCTGAGTACGCACACTTTCATGCTCAAAAGGACTTGCAGATGAAGACCAGGCCGCATCAAACGCTCCGCGGTGTCCTGCTCGCCTCCTCCAAGAGGCAAATGTGTGCGTCCAACATTTTGCTCTCGTTTCTCCCCCCCCCCCCCCCCACGCTTAATCCGCTGTTTACCCAAGCGCCGGTTATGTAAACTGGCATAGGCAACATCGTTTGCTATGCAGCGCTCCTCCATCGCTGCCGCGCTACCCAGGCTTTCATTTCAATCATGAATAATACAGAACTGTCCAATGGCAGAATATGAGCTTTCTGAAGTCACTGCTATTAATACTAATAAGGCGTTGGGGGTGCTTTAAGTAAACACTGTTTATGAACAGAAATCCTCTTTTCTTTCCCTCCTTTTCCCTCCATTTCTGTCTATTAGTTTCCTCCGAGGCTCAATTAGTAAGCACACGGAGTTCCACCTTCCAGCTTCCGCACTGCTCCACCTATTCGCGGCCGTGTTCACGTCCTCCACGGCCACACATCTGGATCATCTGCCGGCTCCAATCCCGTCAGAATAAATGACGGCTCCTATTTTCCCCCCCGCCAAAGAACATTTCATTTGCTGCCCGCTCCCTTCCCGATGTTGAACCGGCATAATAGATAGATTATCTCCAACATTAAGCACACTTCCCGACAGGACTTTGCACATTATCGCCCCTCGCCAGACAGCAAAGGGGGGGGGAGGTCGCTGTTAATTTGGCGGCCGCTGTCGGAGCATTTGTCATTGTGTTACCGCTCTCCTTTATGGCTGATCTTCCCCGTGAAGGCCGCTGTCGGCTGCGGCTCCGTCCCGCAGGCCTGTAGCAATTATACTTACAGCTGCCCTGTACACCGGCGACACGGCTCGGTGAGGATGTTTAATTGCGGCGTGTCACCTTGACGGTTTGACCCCCGCGCACCCGCGCCACAAAGAAACAGGCCGCGCGTTTGAAACGTCTCCACGAGCTCCACGAGTTTGACTCCGGCGTGTTTGGAGCTGCAGTTACTTCTTCTTCTTTTATCCCCTCCTCAGGATATAAAAGCTCTGGAAATAGAGTTTCTCAAGTACCGAATTCTCCTCATGAATAGACGTTTTATGTCTGAAATGGAGTAGTCATTTATGGCGAGGAAATGCATTACGATGATGAATTACCTCACTTAAATATCCTAAAACTAATCTCAATGTGACACTTGAGCATCCATACAAGAATACCCACATATTTATATCCAATAAAACATTTAAACATCAAGTTTTTACAAAATTCACCCCCCCCCCCCCCCTCCCAGTACATCACTCCCCATCACTCCTCTCATCCTTCTCCAGCCTCAACCCTTAAACATCCACGGCATAATTTGGCCAATTGATTGGACAACGTCCGAGCAAAGGGTGAATTAGCTCTTCATTTATTAAATAATAAATGAATAGCTAACGTTTGACATTTTCCGGATTGAAGCAGCGACAGCGGGACTGAGGGAACCCGTGTATTCCTCCTCTCTTCATCATGTAACCGCTAATTTGACATCATTACGCTGACATCATATCACTTCAGACGGTATATTTGCATTCTAATAACATGGAGAAATGCCCCCGGTGTCCCGTAATGTGCAATTAAGTTGTGTCCATTATGTTGCTTCCATAATGTGCTTAAAGATATGGCGCATAAATCACACTTATCTCCCACCGCGAGGCTGTATCGCCCCGAAAAATTAATTACGTGTAGATGTTTACCGAGATCCAAGGTTGAAACAAGAAGCGGGGTTTTCATCTTTAAAATAATCGACAATTTAGCCATTATGACTCATTTCCAGTAGGATATTGACCGCTGGTGGGAGTCTGGGTGTTTAATCTCTTCCTCCTCCATTTAACAGCGGAGCCATGGTCATTATATCAACGACGAGTCCTGTGACTGAGGCCTCGTGCTTTGAGCTGCTTATTGATAGAAACATTCCTCTCATTGAGAACCATTTATTTTATGGCTTTAGATAAGAAGCCGAGTAAATCATCGAGTCATTAGTATGCGCCAACAATCCTCTCCAAGCCACGCCGGAAAAAATGAGTCACTGCACCTTTGCAGTCTTCCGATCCACGTCGAAGTCATGTGACGCCGCTGAACGGCTTTGCTTTGACTCACCTGCAACTCATCCTTTCTATCACTTTGAGATTCGTCAACACATTTCTGATGTAAACACGGTCGCAGGGGGGGCGGCTCAACATTTTGTTTTCTTCTTCCCCCGCTGGCTTGAGTTGAGACCATCTCTGTGCCTGAGGCTCGGACAAACGTCTGAGGGGAAAGACGGAGCCGGAGAGACCCATGTGCTGCCAGCCGACGGACGCACTGAGTCTAGTCTGGAGCCCAGGATTACCATGATGGAGGAGGAGGAGGAGGAGGAGGAGGAGGAGGAGGACACGATAACTTCCCGTGAGGCAACTTTTCCACACAGCATAGTAATCAGGGCTGAGGAGGCGGCTGAGGAGGCAGGAGTGCGAGGGGAGGAGAGAGAGAGAGAGAGAATAGGCCGAACGGTTGGGCACAACAGCCTCAGGCAGCACGTCGAGGGCTGAGAGCTGCACAAAATCACCTCGGAGAGGAGCAGGGAGAGGATGCTGGCTGAAGCGAGGACAACTCCCAGGACTTCACCGTACTGCCGGATGCTCCAGTTCATCACAGCAAATGTCTTCTGAAAAGATCCGCAGCACAGTTTAACTCCAGAAGTAAGAGCCGGCTCCATCAGGAAGTCTTCCGCTGAGTCACGCCACAAGCTGTTGACTCACAACATGACACGAATGCACAAACGCGCGCGCTCCGGTCTTGTGACCGTGTGCGTTGCAGCTGCAGTGCACTTTGCGAAGCTGCAATACATGTCTTCACACACACACACACACACACACACATTGCGTGGATGAGGAGCCTCGCGAGACGCTATTTGTTGTGCCCGCTTCATAACCCGCGTTTCCTCCGCAGTGGATGAAAACACAACAGCAACAGTGGATTACTCCGACCTATCAGTCGAGGTCTTGAATGTGTGAAGTGTTGCTAAGCAACTAATAAGTAGTGGTGCATCAGGAACAAGTACAAGTTGAAAGCTCGGTGAAGATAGTGCGACCAGACTCGACAGAAACAACCCTCCATCGCAATATTGCGACGCGAAAACATGACGTGGCAGTAATTTCCCTGAGGGAGAAACATGTGTGCGCCTTTCAAAATGTGTCCATTGCATTATTATCCTGATTATATATATATATTTTTATGGCACATTATCGAAGTCCAAATGACGTCGTCCGACTTGTTTTTAATCAATGTTTTCTGTCCTCCGCTCATTTCCGGTGAAAATAAAGCGGGGACGGTATTTTTCATGCTCTTCTCCAAAGTAACAGGATTCCTCTCGGCCCCTCCTGTGAAATCACCCATCGAAACTATACATTGATTGAAATGCCAACCAATCAGAAGACACCATTCCTCCGGCTCCGGTTTCTAGAGCGCTGCATGACAATTTGAGCATCATGCACACGGATGAAAAATACTATTTAAATTAGATTTGTGTTTCATTTTGACATGCGTAGCTCTGGACCTCCACACCCAGAACATCTATTATTATGTTTTGTTGACCTTACTTCTGATACACAGCAAAAACATGCACCTGTCCACCTCCACACACACACACACACACACACACACACACACACACACACCCTCAGAGTTATGCTGCTGCAAGTGTTGTTTTTGTGGAGCTTAGTGAGGATTTTCAGTGAGAGGTATCTGACTTTTCGCTCTTTATTCCTGCAGTGACCCTGAGCAACACACGCACACACACACACACATACACATTTGCACCCACGCAACTACACACAAACACAAGCACACATCTCTGGCCTGAGGACAGAGATGGAGAGCTGTAATTTCCACCGAGCCCGCAAAGTCTTTCCATCACTCGAAACTCAATCTCCACCCTTTCACTCTCACAAAGCTAAACACGATGGCAAAATTATCACATATATATATATATATATATATATATATATATATATATATATATATATATATATATATATATATATATATATATAGTATGTTTGAAGATGATATCAGGAATAGAAATCTCTCGCTTATAGTCTGACGTGTAAGTGTGCAGATTCACGAGCGGGCAAAAGTATTCAGTCATCAAATAGTCCCGGGTTTGATTTTATTTTTTGCAAACGCACATCCATCAGTCGCTTCCTGTCCTGCTGGGTTTATTTTAGCGGATGGACCAAAACCAAAACCTGCTCACTCCATCACACGTCGCTGTGGATAACAGCATCAGCTAAATCCCTCTCATGTAAAGAGGCCCGGAGACGTCCAGATGGTCCGCAGCAGCCCTGTAATTTGTCAAAGAAAATGATGCTGAACGGTGTAGGAAATTAAGCAAATAAAGGCAGAAAGCATTATTTCTCTTGACTTGAGGTGGAGCGCTGTTAAAGGAGGAGGCCGGCAATGGTTTTATGTTTTTATTGTATGTGAGATTACCGTCAAAAGAAGTGAAGCCAACAGTGAATTCATCCTCATCACAATGACTGCGGTGAGCCCGGCTTCGTCAAAAGTGTCGCGGTCTTGGTTTTGTCTTTTGAATTTCCTGTTTGTCCTTTATCACTCACAGTCCTACGGCAAGAGATGAAGGACAACGGGGCAGGAGTCGAACCTGTGTTTAAATATACTGGGGAGGTGCAAGGTGATGAGACACAGGAGGATTCCCTCTCGAGGGCAGGAAGTGAAGAGAACAGAGGACACGAGAGACGGGGACATCCAAAATGAAAAGCCAAGACCGTGACAAAAAGGCAGAGCGAAGCGAACTGGTTCCCCCTGTATCCTGTCTTTGTGCTAAGCTAAGCTAAGCTAACCGCCTGCCGGCCCAAGCTTAATATTTTGGCTCTCTCGGCTTGCCGAACGGGCAAAAGTGTGTTCCTGAGCGGCGGTGAGCAGCGCATCATCACAGTCAGACGTCTGCATTTCACGTGCATCAGTTCAAATACAGCCATGTGGACTTCATCTCCATTTGGCCGAGGCCTCCGAGTGCACTTTACACAACATTAAACAAGCAGCGACCCCCTTTTAAAGTCGTGAAGAAGACGCCTGCGAGGTCCCCGACACAGACGCACAAAGAGAAAGCCCTCGTCGGCGTCTCGGCCCTTGACTCCCAGCACTGTGATGTGGATGCATGCAGGAGAGAGGTGGGGGCGAGGGGATCTTTTCCCGCCCGCCTTCTCATCCGGGAGTGACGTTTGCCTTTCGGAGGGAGTCCGGCCAACGTTGGGGAAACAGCACCGTAAGCAATAGTCACTTTTAAGTCCAGAAAAGGCCTTGTTTTAATGAACGGAGCCGCCGAGGGCGACTGTGAGGAATCAAGACGAGTGCGTGGTTTTGATCCTCTCTCTCCTACACGTGGGTATCCACTTCAAGCCATCCATTCTCCCACACGTGTGTCTGTGTGTGTGTGTGTGCGTGTGTGTGTGTGTGTGCTCACGTGCCTGCGTGCAGGTTCGATGCTTTGTAAATGTGTCAGTGTGTTTGTCCTGCCGGCTCCTGCGGTGACTGAGCGTCTCTAATTGAGTGTGCCGCTCGCTCAGACAGGAGGTCTCAGACAGTGTTGACATTCAGGCAGTGGAAGGCCACCATCGGGGATGACAGCTGATCATTCTTCCAGCCGGCAGAGCCTAATTACACCGAGATGGAGAGAGCGGGGGAGAGAGGCATAAACAGAGAGCGAGAGGGAGAGAGAAAGCTTTTTAAACAACAAACAGGTTCCGGTGGCGTCCAATCAAGCCTCCCGTCCTGCTGTTTTCGCCCATTCATAACACCCCCCCCCCCACACACACACACACACACACACACACACACACACACACACACACCTCCTCCGGTGTGTGGAGGAGCAGCCGACACCCCACTGCCTTCCTGCTCTCTGACTGAGCTGCTGTGACCACACAACATCCCCCGACTCCCCGGCATCTTTCACAGCACTTTCCCCAATTATACCAAAGTCGTGAGCGCCCGTGTGTGATTTCATTGTCGCCCGAAGCTCTCTCCGTCTTCCTCTCTCTCTCTCTCTCTTTCTCTGGGACACACACACACACACACACACACACACGGTCGGAGACACGCAGACGTGCGCGCACACCCTTTGATGTATGGAGTCAATCAGACTTCATTGGACAGCGCTGCGATGGCCTCAGGATATCAGCCAGCTTGCTCTCCGCTCACCCAGATGACAAACGTCTTTGTGTGTCCGCGGGCTTTTTGTGCGGAGCAATAACAGCGTCGCTGGCCTTTCTCGCCCCTCGCTCGTCCATTTCCGCACAACTCGGCGACGTGAGCTCGGAGCGGCCGTCGGGATGAAACGGCGAGCCGGCTGCACGTCGTCGGGCGGGCGGCCATGTTTTTTTCAATCAGGGGGGGGGAGGCCACGGTATCGACGAGGTGAGACGACATCAAGGTTACGGCTTCTTTGATGACGCAGCTGTTTGGCAGGTGAGTGGGTGAACCATCTGTCAATCAAGCTCTCAGAAGAAATGAATGAAGAAATTCTCTCCGGGTCTGATGTAACTGAGGCTCATGGAGCTGCCAATTTATTTATTTTTTGGAGCCGGTTTCCTCCTTGGCCTTTATTATTGCGTAAAACAGCAGAATTAGTGAAATACTACAAAACGTTCAGTCAGGAACAGACACTTGCTCATATTGCGTTTGGCTGCACGCGGCGAGGTCGCCCCGCGTGCCATCGAGCAAAACGTTCCGAAATATCAACAGTTTATTTAGCGCACGTACAAATTTGAAGTACAAGCTCAGAGGGAAATATTGTACATTTTACACTTCTGCATTGTTTTGACAGGTTTCACCGATCACACATCCGATGCACGAGCAAGTGTGTTCACACACACACACACTGGCACACAAAAGCAATTTAACTAAAATGATTTAAGACACACACACACACACACAGGACTCCACTTGAGATGCATACCCATGTAATGAGTGTCTCTGACCTCGCCCACGCCGCTCTCTTACTGTCACCCACCACACAGGAAGCTGCTGACTGTCGCATGACAGCACGACAACTCTGTTTAGCGCACGTGGCGCCTGACGCCGCGTCTCTGCTCGAGACGTTTTTCGAGAACAACGCACACACACACACACACACACACACACACGCACAAGGCCAGAGTTTGCGCGCACGTGTCATAGATTTGAAAATGTGAGCCGAAGCGTCCGTGTCTATGAGTGTGTTTATCTGTGCATGTGGGTGTTCAACATGGTTGTCAAGTAAAACAGCAGAATTAGTGAAATACTACAAAACGTTCAGTCAGGAACAGACACTTGCTCATATTGCGTTTGGCTGCACGCGGCGAGGTCGCCCCGCGTGCCATCGAGCAAAACGTTCCGAAATATCAACAGTTTATTTAGCGCACGTACAAATTTGAAGTACAAGCTCAGAGGGAAATATTGTACATTTTACACTTCTGCATTGTTTTGACAGGTTTCACCGATCACACATCCGATGCACGAGCAAGTGTGTTCACACACACACACACTGGCACACAAAAGCAATTTAACTAAAATGATTTAAGACACACACACACACACACAGGACTCCACTTGAGATGCATACCCATGTAATGAGTGTCTCTGACCTCGCCCACGCCGCTCTCTTACTGTCACCCACCACACAGGAAGCTGCTGACTGTCGCATGACAGCACGACAACTCTGTTTAGCGCACGTGGCGCCTGACGCCGCGTCTCTGCTCGAGACGTTTTTCGAGAACAACGCACACACACACACACACACACACACACACGCACAAGGCCAGAGTTTGCGCGCACGTGTCATAGATTTGAAAATGTGAGCCGAAGCGTCCGTGTCTATGAGTGTGTTTATCTGTGCATGTGGGTGTTCAACATGGTTGTCAAGCGCTTGAGCGGGCCAATCTCTCATCTGCCATCCGCTCAGATCAACTGACACGCAGCCAAAGCGAACAGACATGAAGACGGAGCGGAGGGCATCACTATGCAGCTCGGCGGTGCAGTTTGTCCTGACCCTGTCTGGGGCCCTCTCCTCTCCGCTGATTCTAATGAGCTCCCCCGGGATTAGACTTATAGGCGGCCAGCGTCCCAATGAGGCACCGGCAGCGAGGGGAGAGGGGGGGTGTCTGTACATGGAGGTGACATCAATACACTCGCACAAACATTGCATTCACCCCGACACAGGAAGGTGTATCCACCCACTGTAAAATAGAGAAAAATAGATTTTTTTCGCCACATCCATCTGGACGCCAGGAGAGCTGGACACGTCTCAGGGCTCCCTCAGGATTACGAGGATCTTTACAGTTCCTCCCGGGAAGAAAAACTGTGTTTCCGTGTGTATGTGGGCTAGCTTCACATTGTGTTTTCTAATTCTTGGAGAATTTCAGAGTGGAAGCTGTTAAACGGTAACTCGATACCAACTCCTGAAAGCAAAAGGAAAGTGTTGCTCACCAGCTGCTAGTTGCAAACTGAATGATTTTTTTCCACAAAGGGTTAACAACCTCTCTTAGACTATATACAGTGTCTGTGCTGGACATAAACGGTTGAAAAGCAACATTAAAAAGAGTAACTTAGTAGGAATATCTGCAGTATGTACTGTACCACGTACCCTGATATTATATATATTTGTTTTGTCATTGAACTACAAGTTGGACTAATACCAGTCATACGTTCTGTCCTTTTTCTCTCTCAAGGTACTCGCTGTGCTGTAATTGAAGCATCCACTGCTCCCGTTGAAGGATAAAGTAATTAGATCGGCCCGCACCTTGTAAACATTTCCCTCCTCCAGAACTGACCCGAGGGGGTCAAAATTCGGACATCTAAAATTACCTTGAAACTCTGCACTGAATCGCAACCAAAAAGAAGGAGTCGTATTCACGCCCTCGAAAAGACAGAAACGAGGAAAAAGTTTTGCATTTTGCGCTCCAGAAGCACAACTCTCTGGAGTCAATGAGTTCCCCGTGAACTTCCAGCCACCTCGGCTCCAAACAACCCGCCGAGTGCTCTGTTTTCAAAGTCCTGTTCTGCCTCTGCAAGTGACACAAAACCCTTATTTGCCTGCAATTTCCCTCATTGGTACCAAAGGTTAAATGGTAAGAGAGCTGATCAAGTATTGTCCGCGCTCGACGAGCTCATTAATGTGTCACAATTCATTATCAGAGCCGTGTCCTCACCTTGTCAGGTGGCTAATGGGAATATCAATCATGGGCTTCCCCATCACGACCCTTCTCACATCTTTGCCGCTCATCTCGCCTCTCTTGACTTCTCGTCCCGAAATACCACCCGGCCCAAACAGATCTGTCTGGAACAAATGTCAAACACGATTCGACTCGGGAGTAAACACCCGCAAACATGGCCGCCATACAGAGCGCGATTCTTCTCTCGATGGCGCCCGGTGCTGCTGTTTTACAGATGTTTCCAGCTGTTGTATTCGGCTACAGCGTGTTCTCTGTGACAAGGTGCTGAGCCTTTGTGGACAAAAGAAAATAATGAGCTTTTATTGTTTCCTGTAGGGAAGATGAAGTGCTTGCAGCGACGAAGACGGGAAGAATTCATAAGTAGGAAACCTCATACAAGTATGGAAATAAACTGAGAAATAGAAACAACTTAAGTAAAGCGTCAATGTATGCAGAGCAGTATGGTAAAAGCATTCACTAAATAGCAGCACTTTTCAAGATTGTACCGTATATATGTGTATTGTGTTGAAAAATTGTACTTTTGATTAATGCAAAATATATTTATTTTAAACTATATTTAATTAGATATCTTTGTTTGATTTAATTTATATCCCTTTTTTCATATTTTATATTAAAATCTACATTTTTTTATTGTATTTAATTCCATTTTTTACGTTCACTTGTTTTTTTCTCTTCCATTTAGTTTAAGTACAAATACAGTATATTTATGTAATTGTATTCCATTTTGAAATTGACATTTCACTCTTCTTAAATACTTGTATGTAATAATGTTCTTCAAATACTGTCTAAATAAACACATGCATTTGCAAATTACAAGCGTCAAAGTCCTTTTGAGCTTTTTCATTTGGTTTCCTATAAACAAACATAAAGTGAAATCAATGGTAAAAGTTAAAAGTGTATCAATGAGAATAATATGCTCCCGAGGCGGCTGCTCCGTCTGTAATTAAAGAAATTATAACAGCAAACATACAGTCGTGATGCATTAACTCCATTTTGCATCAACGTGATCGCCTTCAGTATTTCATTAAAACACCTGAACAGGTGCAGCTGGATTGTTCCTGCTGAACCTCTTCAAAGGTGTGAAGACCGGTATTGTTCAGGAAGAGGAAGTCATTGTTAGAGGAGGAAGTATAACGTGGGGAAAATGACAAGCATTTCTTCTTCTATCCCCCCTCTTCTCCATCTCTTTCCTCCTCCTCCTCCACCTTTTTGTTTCAAGTTGATACGGAGCCGAGGGTTGAGAGGAGTTCATCGACTCGGACGGCTCGATAGCGGCGCGTTGCCTCCAAAGCTCCTTGCTCTCAAATTGCCTGTAATTTCATTTTTGTGTGTAAATATGTGTTTCTTGTCAGGCGCGTGGCGGGCGAGGAGAAAAACAGGCACGCAGACAGCTCTGACAAGCAATTACACCGTTTGGGAGGCAGGTCGGGATGAGCTCTGGTAGGCTGGCGGGGCAGAAGATTGAATCCTCCAGGGACGGAGAGGAAAATGGCCAGAGGGAGAACGCTGGTGAGGCAACCGCAGGCCCGACACAGTTTTTTATTTATTTTTCGAATGCTTGTGTTGGTGATTGCGCACGTCTGCAGTGATGGAAGCAATTGATTTGCTGCAAATCAGGCAAATAAACCCACAACACAGCACCGTGCTTGTTTTGAGGCGCCGCGGTTCGACGGCACGTCACAACGTCAGAGGTCCTCGGTTTGAATCTCTTTCTGCATATTTAATCCCAGAAACAAGCCTCGTGCCTTAGATTGTGGCCTAATTTAAAGAGACCTTTTGTATCATGAAATATAGCTTTAAATGTCGTGACAGACATTTGTCCAAACAGCCAATGCGCAGAAGTTAGCCGTTAGCCGTTAGCCGTAAGCCGTGAGCTAGCAAAGCTTTACCTTGTGACTTTGTGTCGTTGTGTGTGCGTGAACACACTGTGGTTTCTGCAGCGCTGACGCAGCGTCTGCTGCACACCGCCTCACAAAGTGCAGTGTGTGTTTGATTTGGACCCAACAGAGGCATTAAATAAAAGAAATCCTCCACCCGTCCATTCTCTCAGCCGTGAAAAAAAGCGATCTGACAGCAGTTTTTCTTCAGGCCCGCTGTACGGCGTGGCGTGATGCCAAGGCCACAGCCCTCACAGCCCTCACAGCCCTCACAGCCGTCCTGCCGTCGAAGCCGACATCACTCCAGCGGGGCTGCAGCAGTGCAGCAGACCATGCTGACAGCGGCTGCATGTGATACGTAACCTTCCCGCCGAGCGCACATATGTGAATGTCCGAGGCAGCGGCTTTGACAGATGGGCAGGACGGCCCGGCACTTCCCGGCCGTGAACCAGGAAGTGTTGCCCTCCGGTGGTGGGGGAGGGGGGGGCGGTCCCACGGCGATGTGAGGCGGCTCTGCGGGAAGCGGGTACAGTTGGTCCATCCAAGGATATTCCATTAACTTGATTAATGACCTAATTAATGTCAATATAAACTCCTGGGAGATAAGAAAGCAGAGAGGAAGAGGGCCAGTCGAGGCAGACTCGCTCATGGTCAGTCGAAACACGCGGCTCTTTTGTTCCTCGAGAACACAAACCAAACGTTGGCCACCTGGAAGCTGCTGGAAGTAGAAAACACAGTCATGTGTTCAGTCCCATGACGCCTTTGGGTGATAACTGCCGCGATCAAAGGCAACCTGGCCGTGATGAAGGAAGGCAATTTCGCACTGCCAGTTCAAGGTCGAAGCGGCGGCCTTTACGGCCGCGAGCGCGCCTCCCTGACCTTCGGGACCCCGCCGCACCTGCATTTGTGACGGTAGATGTCAGACCAGAATCGTTCAGTTTCATTGGAGTCAACATCAGCAGTTTCTGCTCAGCGCGTTGGCGTAAAGTTCAACGTTGGCGTCCGTTCATCGCAAACCGCCTTTGACGGCGCTGATCTTACAGGGGAGCGGGAAACCAGAGGATCACGTGAGCTTTGTCCAATTCTGTAGCACCTCGCTGTATTAAAAGAGCACTCCGCTGAGTCAGCAAAGCACGCCTATAAATACGAGATGACTCCTGTCGGACTCAAGACGGACAGTTTTTCTGTACTTCAGGATCAAAATCGATGCAGTAGAACCGGAAATATCATCTTTTTTATTGCACTTATTCTTCTTCCTTGTCAAATCCTGGCACCCACCCGACATTACCCAAAATGCAAACTGTGCACGCACCGTTGGACTGGACGTTTCAATCGGTCCCATACTGACGCTTTGTCAGGCTCTCTTTCCAACGCACTTTGAAGCTCCACGCGGTCAACACACGGGTACTACTGGGGATTGAAACAAAAGCCTTTGCTTAGGTTGAAGCGTTCCTTTATAGTTATGTCTGAGCAGAGAGATCAAACTGGACTTTCAAGAACCAGTTTCCTGCTGCTAGAATTGGACTCTTGATGCATTAAAACGTATAATGTTGAATGTAATAATAGAGATAATCATCATAGGTTTCCATCTCTGTGAATAAAAAAACCCATCTCATTGTGAAGTAAATAGCCCCCACAAACGTGGAGAGGCGCGTCTGGTGCCTCATCCGCCATCTCCGATCGGCGCGTGGGCGTCTCGCCTCGGCCTCGCTTCCCTCCCTCCTCGTCTCCCTCCACAGATGTGGGCTGAGAGTGCGCCGGGCCCTTTGCTCTCTGGTTGAACGAGGGCAGGAAGCGAGCCTTCATCCTCCTCCACGCGAGTCTGAAACGCAGCCGAGTTCGCCGCTCGCTGCTCCGTGACACGGGACCGGAGCGCGGCTTCCTCCGGTAATCAGCCGTAGAGGATGGTGAAAATGAGTGGAAATGAATTTGTGATTCGTGCAAAGACAAGTTGCATTGCACTAGAACTACAAATTGATTGCCATATTCTACTTTCCAACAATATGAACTCTTTCTTGCGGGTACTTTATTTAGTTCTTGCTTCTTTAGCTCGGCAAGTCCTTCAGCTGTTCGCCTCATTTCGAACAGCGTGGCTGTTGACTCGCTCTGCAACGCTGACGTGTTCCTTTAAGGTCTTTCTCCCTTTTTTTCTGGGACACGTGTCTGAAATGGGTCTCTCCTATATTGTTTTCATTGATTCTGTCATGGCCACCTCGTAACAGAGCTCTGCCTCATAATTGGATCGCCGCATTGGACACAATAAGCTTCGGCTCCCCATCCGAAGCCGAAGACAGAGACGCAGGAAACGCATGTCTTTTCTTTCTTCTGCCGCGATGCAAAGCTGCGTAGGAATAAGTACCGAGATCAGACTTCACATCAAGAGCTGTATGAAACATAACAGGATGTAAGATGGGAAGAAACATTCCAGTAAAGAGAGAGAGAGAGTTACATCACTTGATAAAAAGCTTGTGCCTTTCATTTAAACCCATGAAGTAGAGTTAATAATTGCACGATCAGAGTTTAACGAAGAAGGATAAGACCTATTCTGTTGTACGTATCTTCGGGCACATTGTATCTGCGAGTGTTATTGAGGGATGCTAAATGTTCCCGACTCCGATTTACAGTAATTGGGGGAGATTCAGAACTTGCCCGGAGACACGGACTCACCCAAGACAAGAAAATGTCTGTCAGGCGGTAAAAACTGCAGAGTAAGGTTTGTCATCCTGTCAACGCAGAGACGGTGTGAGTTCAGCGCTTAATGATGGGCTCTGACAGTCGGAAGTCACAGTTTCACCGGATCCACGTCTATTTGTTTTAGAGAATTTCCTTTGAGGCACGCGGAGCAGCACCAACAAGACAGTTCCGCTTTGTTTCCGTCTCTCTCAAACCGAATGTGGCAGCGGTGAAATCCGACCGGCTGACGTGTCCATTTTTTAAAAAGACAAACAGGATTGTAAAGCTGAAATCTGTGGCTTTCCACTTGTTGTCAGTTTGTCCACGACTTGGGTCCAGACTGAAATATCTGAACGAGTATTCAGTGAGGCTGTTACCCGTTTAGATAAAAAGCCGGAAAAATCCAACGTGCAATTTCAATCCGGCGCTGGAATATATTGTTAAAAACACAAGCTCTAAAATCTGACGCGTGACAAAAAGCTGCTCGGTTGTCTTTTCTTTCGGTTTCTGATTCCAAAGAGAAAAGTTTCTCTTTTCTCTTTTAAACATTCAAAAAGTTAGCGTACGAAAATGCTGGATGAGTTGTATTCGTCCTGACAGGGAGGAGATGAAAATTGCTTGTTGAGAAGAGGCAAAAGGAATTACCCGAAACAAAATGAAGCTTGACTCGAGCAAGATTAAAATTTTAGGGAGAAGTCTGTCATCACAAGAATGCACAAACAGGTCATTTGGTTGTGGAGGCTTTACAAACAACAAACATGACACACTGAGTCCAGATAACAATCGGCCTCTGCAATTATTACGACTCGCTGGGTGTCCGCAGCTCATATTGATCCCGCACACAAAAGAGATGAGTGCAATTGACAGATGCGTTAACTCCTTTTCTGGTTCTTCAGAAGCTTAACAAAAGCAAAAGCTGGTTTGTGTTGACGTGTTAGCGTGTTAGCGCATTAGCGAGACCTCCCATTGTTGTCTTTCTCTCCTGTGGAGTGGAAGCGAAGGGATGCGGAGCGTCCAGCGGCACAACAGATGGCATCGCACGCCCTCGGCACCCCTCCCTTGAGCCCACTCAGTGGCCGGTGCCATGCTGCCACTCTGGACGCAGACTCTGTGAGGCTGAATTCATTAGCGGGATCGGGCCGGCCACGAGGAGCTGTGGAGGCGTTCGGGCTCGGACCCGACGTTTCCCGTGTCATTTCCTCTTTCTCGGCGCTCGGTTCGTCTCCCCGGGTTTTTGCTGCCGCGGGGGTGCCAGACCCCCGCCGGCGACGGATCATGCCGCCGAGCGCCGCGGCGGAGACCCCGCGGGCGCGAGCCACTGATTCGGGAAATGAAACCACCTCGAGCTAAACCGAGTGTGTGTAAACACTCTTTGTCGCCACACACCGAAATAAATCCACACGGAAGATACAGTCCTTCACGAGGGATTTTCAGACACCTCATTCTGTCACGGCGGGCAGATTGTGGCGGCAAATGGATTGAGGCCCACAACTCACGGTGGGATAACCTTTGCCGGCACCCTCTGACCTGGTTGCGGGCCGCATATCAGCCTCTTCATGTTTGGTCCGTTGGCCACTTTTGGAGCGTCAAGACTTTTAATCGGAGGCACTCCCGCGAGGGGCCTCATCCACTGTAAAGTTCTTGTGTGTTTGAACGAGAGACGTTCGCGACAGAAAAGCTCAGGCGCCGTTTGAGCCGACTCCAGGTGGCATTTAAAATACACTTGTGAAGATGCCACGATTCATTCCGCTGTCTGCCAGGAATCAGAGGCACTTCTCCCCTCCACATCTGGCATCGTCTGCTGTTTTTTCATGTTCATAATCTCAAATTGGCACCGGATGAGCACAGTTGGTCAGCGCTATTTCCGTCCAGTCGGTCTGCCGGCCTGTTTATCTGAGCGTCGAGGACAACTTAGTCCCCAGAAAGCGAGAGGAGCTGCAGCTATGTTCCTCATTACATATTCCCCCTGAAGAACTCCACACTATGTTCACTGAAAACTCAGGCTCCGGCTCCGGAGACAGACTGACTGACTCCCGCTCTCTTACAAACAACATGACTCCTGGATTCCCAAACCTGAGCAGAATAGCAAGGAGGGAGGAGACACACATGAGAGAGCACGGGAGTGTGTAGTGACTGTTTCATTCCACGGATTTGAGAAGCATCGAGTCCGTATTGTAAATGCTGATAAGAAGGCTTTTGTGAACAAAATCTAACAAACACATCAGATGTAACAAGTTGTTACAGCCTCACCTCCACAAGCAGATTGGCCAAAATGGGATATTTTCTCAAATTATACAATGTTTCCAACCCAATAAGCCTCAGAGTAAATAATGATTTCCCCACATGCCTCTGTTTGGCTCACAGGGCAATCTGCCCTGTCTGAATGTAATGCAATATGCATTATCTGTTTGCACCAGGAGCGGAGGGGTGGTTCGGAGGTCCAGGTCCAACAGCACCACCCTCTGACCGTCAGGGGGAACAGCAGGTGGTCTCCAGTCTCCATGTGTGACTCATGAAACCAAATTATGCATCCAGGATATGCGTAAGTATCAGTAATCATCGTGCTAATTGAAAGTGTTGAGTGTGGAGGCTTTGGCTTGTCTGTCAAGCTCAAAAAGCAAAAATATTAAGGCCCCGTATTATTCAAATATTCGGGGATGTTGGAGGTGTTTCTGACTGTTTACTGCGGAGCTTTGCCGGTGTAAGATAATAATGTACTGACAAGAGAGTATGAGGTGAATATCATGTGTTCCCAGGAGCTCGAAGACACAAAAACACACACCAAAGAGGCAGTTTGACACTCCCCCACTGAGCCAGACTGACACATGTCCGCTCCCCGAGCAGCCGGAGGCCCCGACAAACTCCTCAAACTCGTCTCCTGAGAGTCCGCTTGAGGGCCTTTTTAAAAAAGAAAAAAAAACCTTCACCCCCCCCCCTGCAACATTAAGTCAAGAGTTCCTCTGTGGTGTCCTCCCGTGCACGAGAGACATGCATGTACACACACACACACACACACATATAGACCCCACATCTGCACCCTCCTGTCTGTCACCGCTCACGGCGAGGGTTGCCACAGACATGCGCTGACATCACAATTAAAGCGAGAACGCCCCGGCTCTGCACGGTCATCCATCACATGCACCCCCGCCCCCACAGAGAGAGAGAGAGAGAGAGAGAGAGAGAGAGAGAGGGAGAGAGAGAGAGTGTCTTCCTGCATGCTAAGAAGGAGGTATGCATCTCCTGCCAGCAGCTCCACAAAGCATCTTGATTGGGGTGTGAAAATAAATGTTCAGCCTCACTTGGGCTGCAGCCTCCGTCATTCTGCTCCCCTTGAGTGGATTTTCCAGCGAGATAAAAGAACAATATGCCTCTTCCATCTCTGCCTCTCTTTTTTTTTTCGCCCCTTCTGTTCTGAAAGAAGACCAATATTATCACTATTGTACGCTTTCCCTGCTTATTACCCCCCCCCCATCTCCCATCCCGCCGACCCCCAGTGAGTACTCAGCCATGCCACAGAGGTGCAGATAATTTCCTGAGTATCAAGGAAGATGCCCTCTCGGGGGCCCCGGCGCTCTGCAGGCATGCGGCCCCGTGCTTCTGATCTCATCAAGCGAGCACGTCCGCCTCCATTAGTCTCCGGCATTGTGCTCGAAATTGCTCTGACTTGTCGGGTGATTACCTCAAATGAACAATTAGGCGGCTGGCTGTCACAATAACTTGCTCCCCGTCTGTGAATTGCCTCGGCGCTTTTAACGGCCTGCCGCTGCCATCAAGGTGCTCCAAATAAATGATCCATTCTGGAGGGGAAATGTCAGCTCGTAGCCCTCATAATGAATCGGCGCGCGGCATCTAGTCGCATGCACTGTAATGGGATGATGAAGGAGATAATGCCGCCGTCGGACAATGAATACGGCGGCAGGGGGAGTTCCTATTGAGCCGTGAGGAGGTGGGTTCGCGGCGGATGCGCCTTCTCGGTTGTAAAAAGCAGAGTCGAGTGGACGTTATGTCCAATGCAGCGGATCCTTCGGGAGAGCTTGGAGGGAAGGCATTGAATTGAAATGTGTCATGTATGTATACAAGGTTGTTTTTTCTCACATATACAGTCGTACTTTCCAACCTTTATCCAAATGAATTCAGTAAAGACAGGGTTGAGATGCAAGAACATGGTGAACGGCAGGTCCAGATGATATTTGCTCTTCCTCTTTTTCCATCTGAGGTATCGTATTACTTCACAACTGATTGACGTGGACAGGATTCACAAGAATGACTCAACACCGAATCAATAATGTGTTTAGCACAGAAGAGGCAGAGTTACTAATGATGCTAACGTACCTATGTCGAAGGAATAGATGAATACGAATCTATTTCTCACTCCCGCGAGCCCTCCCCCGAGCCCCCGGCCGTGTATTGGGAGCAAATCTCGTCTGCTCCGATTGGTCTCAGCCACGGTGCGGTCATCAGGGCGCGGCGGCCATTGGTTCCGGACGCATCTCGACGCGGCGCGGATATCCCCCGAAATGAAGTCTCTGTTTGTGTGTTTTCACCAGAGCGCGTGTCTATCTACCTCTTCGGCAAGTTGAGGAGAGCCCCCCCCCCCTCCTCCTCCTCCCACCGCCGCCCTACAAAGGAAATCCTGCATCAGTGGCGACCAGATTACCGACCAGAGCGTGACCAATGTCAGGAAGCGCGGGGCGGAGTAACGCGGCCTAATGGCGAGACAAGCCGGAGACTCTTTAATGGTAATGAATACACAACGTGAGCCCAAGGCGGGATGGAGTCGTGACCGGACTGGAGAGGAGGGCGAGACAGCCCCGGTGTGTGGGCAAGGAGAGAGAGAGACACCTCACGCAGTGAATCCCCTCTGCGGCTGCACGCGCTGCAATGTGATGCGGCGAGAAGGAAAAGGCCGCATGGCGGCGAGCACATGCGCAAAGACGAGTCTCGAAGTTCATTCTCGCCTCGAGATCCAGTTGGTATCCATTCTCTTTGTTGTTTTTTTTATTGTTTCACGTGATCTTTATTAGCAACAATTTTGATATCTTTCTTTTTTTCTTTGCACTTTAAGGAGACTTTGAGGTCGTGAATATTCCAATCGGCTGCTGAAAAAGGGCCTTGAGGGGGACATTGATCTGGCAATTTGTAAATGTCCCCATTGCTGGAAGCTCGAAGGAGTATCTGCTTGATATGATACCAATATTTTTCGTATTTATAGCACATATTGCGATCGAACATTTCCAAATAAGCCATTTAGATATTTTGAATGTGTGATTTTCCTGCTTTCCAAGCTCCCACTGCTTTGCATTCATATCTCCAAAATCAATTCCCAGAGTCACACACACAATGTTCACACAATAAGAAAATCAAAAGAAACCAGCGGCCATCGGGGAAGAGCTGTATCGTAAATAACTTATCCGACTTGAATGAAATATACCTTCTTCAAGGCAGAACGTGACATTCTGCTGCTTCTTTTGTCCTGTGTGCTTTTCCCCAAAATCCAGCTCGATCCAACCCGAAAACGTTGGTTTGTCCGCCCGAGTTTGAACGTGCAAAGTTGATTTAAGTAGCTTTTTCAGGTAAACAGACAGAAGAACCGGCGGGGAGGTAGCGATGCAGCGAGAGAGCGGCTGCAGCTGAGCCCGTCTGGTTGGTTTCTCATTTACTGTCCCTGTGTGTTGTGTGCACAGCCGTCCTCGGCCCATGTGACGGATCCCAGCCCGTGTGTGACGCGGCGGGGCCAATAAAAAAAAAAAAACAGAATTAAACACGATCAAAGCGGCTCGCTTCACCTTCCTCGTCGTCCTGTTCCCTGGCTTCCCCTCGGTCTTTATCCGCCTCTCCATTCATTTATCTCCAGGGGGGTGGGGGCGGCATGCCGATTCCTGTTGGCATTTTCTATTAGCGAGCTTGATCGTGGCCATCAGCGAATGAGGCTGCCGGACACAGAAGGGAAGCCACCGAAGAGGGAAGGACAGTGAAGAAATAGTATGTCCAAAAGGATCTTCTCAGTGGCGGCAGTATCTGAATGAAGACTCACTTGACTTATATGTTGTGGCTTGTAACGATGCTGCTGCTGTGTGTGTCCAGCAAGAAGCCAACTTCCAGCAGGAGAAAGAGCAAAAGGAGGGAAAAGTCAGGAATGAGGCTATTCATACTTTTGACTTTGGCTCCACTGATGGCGAGGTCGCTCCTTCCACCATTTTGATTCAGGCTGACAACTTCTGGATGTCATTATATTCCTTCTGGATATTCAAGATGGATCCTCATCCCGTCGGGGATCCCCTGACGTTTCATGCGGAGCTCCACCAGGAGGTCAACCCGTTACTAGCCCTGTGAGATATACTCCTTGTGGATCCAAATCGTCCTCATGTCCCCGTATGTTTAGCGCTGATTAGCAACAGTTAGCGAGCTGACGCGCAAAACTAGGATGGTAAAGTTCATGACCACCAGCAGAGCATTCAACCCAACGCCAGTGGCGTAATATCTCCTAAATTAAAGGTTATTTTTCAACATTTTCATTCTTTTCTTGGCACAAACAGGCTTCCGTACCTCTGCTATGTGGTACATCATTCATGCAAAAAGATGGCTGCAGTGATGGCTGCTTTTTTATCAGGATTTTTTAAGGATCTTAACAGCATTTAAACACAACAACATGATATGTACCTGCTGCTGCTGCCCTGACACACTGGTCTCACCTCTTTTCCTTTTTCATCCCTCCTCGCTCTCCCCGTCATTTACAGCATTGTAAAAGACTTCGGATAAGATCGTGAATACAGAGGGGCTATCATGTGGGAACAAGATGGACTCCAGATAGACTTAAAAGCACACAGATCTCTTGACGTCTCCGGTCGCCTCAGGAAATCCATTACGTGGATGATTACCTTCTGCTCATGAAGCGAGCCACCGACGGCAGTCAAAACGCACCGGCATTAGGATGCAGCTCGGAGCTCACGCAGTCTATTGGATCCTATCAGGAGGTGAATCTCTCAGCCAAATTGATCTGTTTCAACACACATCCCTAGATTACGCTCTATAATAGATTAGAGGACTGTGGGGGGGGGGGGGGTTCTCCTTTGTCAGCGGAACGGTGAGAGACGGGAAACTTCACGACGCTCTAGTCTCACTGTTTGAAATCGTAAAAAACTCATTTGGTTTCCGGGACAGAACGTACAGTACGACACACAGAGACAAGAGCGCGCTTTATTGAATTCACTCGTATCCAATATTAAGATGTTAAAATATGCTGCTCGCTCAGGCCGCGTATTAATTGTCTTTGATCCGTCCGTTTAATCCAAAGATGTCAAATAAAAAGGGAAAATGAACAAAAAAGAGGAAGTTATAAAGTTGCTTTTAAAGCATTTTACTAAGTGCAGTGTAAAAAATTTACACATTACACACAAAAATGATGATGTCATTCGTGCATTTCTCTTTAAAATGCAAAACAAATCTTCAGTTGTCTTGAAAAAGCAGAGAAAACAGGTCGTGGCGAGATAATGTAAATATATAGACTGTACACCGTTTCCTTCCATTTGTTCTCTCGCTCAGTATCTTTCTTCTTCTCTTGTCTTTTAATCATCTTCACCTTCCATCTATGTGCGCGCCCCATTAGCCGGCATCTCGCCGGCTCCTTCTCCTGCGTTTTAAAGCCGTGGTTTACTGCCAGCGCGCTCCGTTCGGCCTCGTGATTCACCGAAAATGATGAGGTGCGCGGCTCAGACCCGGCCAAAGAATCTACGGCTCTGTAAATGGATGTCCTATATTTGAGCCACTTGAAGGGTGCACTTGATTTAACCAGCCAGAAAACTTTAACTACCTCGAGTTATTCATGCTCCGAACCTTTCGCGGGCCCTTATGTCAAGACGCTTTTTCCCGCCGTGGAAAAAAAATTCCATTTGGTGTAAAATGGCGACTTCCCTTGAGGAGGACGCTGAGCAACATCGACTTTCTCCCGACCCGCTTCCGTTTGATTTATTTATTTATTTCTCAAGCTGTCTTAATTTGCAGTCATTGCTTGTGAGCATGACTAATAATGTCTTTTACTTAACTGGGGAGGAGAGATAAGTAGAAGAGCATCTGAAATCAATGGAGGAGGATTAAGGAGGACCCCGGGGCTTCCAACTTCTCTATTCAGTCTCCCCGAAACGAACACATGCCCCTCCGCTGCACCCTGAAGACAGGGAGTGGGAAACGCCTTCAGGCTGCACGGCCCTCTGAAAGAACGCAGCGGTACAGCCACTGTGCATAATAAGGCAATCGCTTTACAATTTGACGGTTCACATTTCATCAACTCCGACTCGAGACCGCTTTCGCCCCCGGAGCCGCCCGCTTTGATGTTTATTGGCTGTTTATGATTTAATTGGAATATTGTTTGGATTCCTATTATTTGCCGCCGCTTTCTCTCGCGTGGGGGGGGGGGGGGGGAGAAAAAAGATGGCCGTGCTGTAGATCACACGGGTGTGTGTGTGTGTGGTGGGGGGGGGGGGGGACACAGGTGGGACCTTTAAAGCTGACATTTCAGTTTCAATTAATATATGCCGCGTATCATCCGAGGACTTTGAAAACTGTGCCGTCGTGGAGATGCTGGGGGAATTATGGAAATGCAACCTCAGCAAGGAATCGACTGCCCTCAGCTAGGAAATTACACTGCGACGAAATAATTAAAACCCATGTCTGATTTAAATACATGCCTCCGCACTCCTCGATACCCCTCGGACCCCTCGGCGCGAGTCTGGAATATGCCGCCTCTACAGGTTTTGAAGTGACATCACCCCGCGGGCGTGCGCGCCTACGGCGGCGATGATCGGCCCCGCCTTTAAAAGAACGTAGAATCGTGAGGAAAATAAAGACGCAGGACTCGCTTTACACCGATTCACACCGGGGCCTCGCTCTCTGTGTGTGTGTGTGTGTGTGTGTGTGTGTGTTGTGTGGGAAAGAACAGTGTAGATTCAAGCATGGAGAGGGGAAATAAAAAGAAAGATAAGCTGCGAGGGTGAAATAAAAGGAAAATGCTGTGTGTGTGTGTGTGTGTCTGTACAGTACGTATATTTTTCACTCCGCTCCCTGCGTGGCCATCCATAAGTCTTTCTCTCGCTCGTAAGCATCTTCCACACATGCGCGCACACACATCTGGCCGGTAGAGACACACTGGCCTATTATATGGCAGTGATGCGGCTCCGCCTCTATCCCAGGCCTTGCTGACAAATGTCTAATGTATAGGGCCTTGTGCTCTCTGCGCTGGGATTCAATTAGGATGCCGAGACAGTGGGGTCGGCCTGCAACGGGACGGAGGAGTTAGAGCCCTGTCGCGTGGGCCCAGTGGGGCGGCAAGCCTCCACTCTGTCTGCTTAATACTGGTGTCACAGCCGCAGGGAGAAGCACACCGCCTGCAGGGCTGCCACTGACTCAACTGGTTCGCTTTATTTGTTTATTTTGTCTCTTTTTCCTCGTGAGGCTTTAATTTAAAAACAGCAGATGTACGGTCTTCGCCAGGGTGGCATTGCGGTTCACTTTCTAGCCGACAGGAGAATGAGACTTGATAGGGATGAAAAAGAAGAACAAATAAATACTGATCGTCTTTGATGGCGTGGTGTGTTTAATATTGAGGTACAGAAGATGGAAATATCGGGGACGGCGCAACATGGAGGTTTATTCTGTTGTGTTCGTACACGACAACGAAAAAGGTCGAGATGGTAAAGTCTGCAAAAAACAAAATGCCAAACAAGTTGCTCAGTAAGACCGGCTGAGTCATTTCCTCAAACAGCATGCGCACTGTCGCTTTCACCAAACATGAAACAAAACGCATTTGTCGGGGACTATTTCCAGCTGCGGAGTAACACACATTCGCTGCACTTGTGAGCGTTTACTGGAGCAGGATGGTGTTTGTTGGATGGACTCGGGGTGACTTTTCATGGTCACGTCGGAGCATCTATCTCAGTCTTTGTACCCAGCGTGGACGTGTTTCCCCGATGGCCCAACGAGACGCGACAAACCGCCGTCGCTCGGGTCAGATGAAACCCCCGTTCATGCCCGAAAAAAAAACATGCCGGAAACTCAACTGCTCCGAAAGATGAGCACCACCGAAGCAAATAGTTCATTAAACTGCCGTCATTCTGCTTTCAATGAGACATTTTGACGATTGGATTTCCGTTGTGGCCGACACTGCGTGGACAGGCTTTCAAAATTTAGTTTTCACTTATTTTTCAGATTGGTACAATATCTGACTGCGTAAAGACTAGTTTCATGCTTTGAATTGCCATAAACGGGGATCCCGCTGAGGACAATTCCCGCTTGAATCTGGATAAACCGGGGGAGAATTTTCAGCCTGCAACTTGCCGTACCTCACGTGGAGCCCACTTTCAGCTCCTATTTGCCACTTTCTGAATCGTCCTCCTTTGTGCCCACGCCAAACACCCCGCCCGCCTCTTCCGACCACCCTCCGATCGGTGCAGCTGCCGAAAGCCACATCTTCATTTCAGCCTCCGTCCTTTTCGCGCGCGCGAGGGCCGTGTCGGCGAGCCCAGCCAAACAACTTCCCCCCCCCCCCCCCCCCCCCGACGTGGAAGCCGGATCGGGGGCGTAATCAGGGAGAGAACCTCGGAGGCACACGCCCGCTTGGAAAAACACTCGACGTGAGCGCGGACACGTAACCAGGTAGAGCTATTCCTCGCGCCGTCCGCCGCCCGCCCGACGCGGAGGCCTCAGCGGGACGGTGGCCTCGCCAGCCGTCACCCAGCGGGAGACAATCAGTCCTGCGTAGGCTGTGGGCGAGCAAGGGGACAGGGAGATGTGGGGGCGGGAGGGGGGAGAGAGAGAGAGAGGGGGCTTCTCCCGCCATCAGCAGACCCAGCGGGATAAGGGACAATCACCGGCCCAGCACGGGCCCCCGAAAACCGGGCCGCTAATCAACCATTATGGAGTGCAATCACGGAGAGGGAGGCCCGTCAGAAGGGGAGAAACAAAAAGAAACAGCAGTCGGACAGAAACACTTTTGGGGCGAAAGTATTAAATAAAAGCAACAAAAAAAAAAAACACAACGAAGAGTTAGCGAGGGAACCGCAGGCTCCTGGTACTTGAAATCAGGAAATGGCGTTTCTCAGCAGAGGACAGAAAGTAGAAGTCGGGAGGTTATGGAATCAAGAAAAAAGAGAAGAATGTTTCCTGTGTATGAAACGCCAACGTGTTCAATACGAGGGACAAAATGTAGTTGCAGTTGTTTGGCTTGATGGAGGCGATGGGCAAAAAAACTAATACAAAAAATCCGTAATTAGAAGAAAAGTGATCCAAACATACCAAATGTTAGTTTTCACTTCCTTAACACAAGAGCTTTTTTATTTAGTATTTCTAATTGTACCTGATTGCATCGCTCTTCACAGACGAATGCGCTCCACAGCGGCGGTTTTGTTCAACGCTAACTGGCAAACGTACTATTACGAGTCCCATTACCATCCTCTTGAAGGGAACGCGGGCGCACAAAAGAGGAGGACTGAGCGCACGAGGCAAAATTACAGACGGTCACTGGATGATTGTCGCGGAAACACAATGAAGTCTTTAGTCGTCTCGCAGGCGAGATGGAGGGAAGGTGTTTCTATTTCGGGGGGGTCGTGACCCCCGGGGGTCATGTGAAATCACACTTTAATTCAACAGAAGATGACAGCCATTGTCAACACGCTGTGTATGGAGTTGAATCCCTGAAAGAGACAGCAGTTTACTGCGCGGGCTGATTGTGCCTCTCGTGTGTGAGTTTGTGTTACTGTGGGTATGCACCGGTGGCTGCGTTGATACTTTACATCTCTTGGTGTCTTTGGATGATTCAATATGAGCAATCACATTTAGGGGAAGATCAAATGAGCGTGACACATACCAACGAGGAAGAGACGCAAAGTAAGCGCACGCGAACATGCATTGCGACAAAAAGACCACAAATACACCAAAAGGCTATACAAAGGTGGGGGGAAAAAGCAAAGGGACACACAGAGAATAAAAAAAGAGGCAAAATAGCCGTAAAGATACACAACACAACAACAAAGAGATGATTACGAAAATCACAAAGAGATGTAACGACAGCAGAAAGACACAAAACTGCATATGGATGCTCAACAACTACAAAGTGTGTGTCCTGCTCCATTGTCGGAGAGGCGGTGGGCTCCATTGTCTCATGCTCCGCCCATGGGTGGAATATTTGTTTGTCCACACACTTATTGACAAGTGTGTCTGGAGGTTTTGTGCAAAATCGAAGCGCCGCCTCAAATTCCAGTCCAGTCAGGTTTTTCATTATCTTTCGGTCGTCCTGCTTCACTTTTCTGCATAAAGTCCAGACTCAATAACCCCGACGTGTAGTTTGTCTGCAGTAAGTAGGAGCGGCTCTCTGGGAGCTTCTCCCGTTTGCCGCTATTCGCACTCATGGCGCCGGCCGCAACTGTTCCTGAATATCTTAAAAGCCAAACACCTGCAGGGTTCACGCAATTTTTGGGGAACAGTGCGGCGTCGTCGAGCTCAGTGGAGCGTCTGTGGCCGTGAGCCGCACATGAGAGACATTCAAAAAGAAGGAATAGTCTTTGAACGTTGGGGGGGGAAACAGACAGGGAGGTGCTCAATTAGTTAAACAGCGACGACGACAGCAGGAGGGTCAGCGAGATCAGACCTTAAGAAAGTCGTGTGCGTCTGTCGATCTGTCGATATTTCACATTGTGAGCGTTTTCTCTGTTTGTGTGTTTTTTCATCCACCAGCAGGAGTTCCTCGTCTCCTCTTCGGCTGCAGTCTCAGGTTTCGTTTGCTCCTTCGTGGGAAATATGTAGATTTTCAGTTTAAGGGCGGCCGTGTTTGAGAAACAGCCGATTCACCGGCGGATTTCACTGCTGGATCATCACTCACTGGAACCCGGAAATGAGAGCGATTAGGAAGAGGAGAGATGAAGGGTAACTGCTGAAAGCGAGTCCTCGCATGAGATCTGTGAGTTATGACAGGTCGCGTCTGCTCTGAAGGTGTGCAATTTGGTGGGAAAACAATTGCTATCTGAATTTCCATCAGTCAAACTAAATGATGAATTGAAAAACTTCGGCTCGGTCCATCGCGTCGTTATCCATTTTACAAACCGCCGAGAAAGTCTGGACTGCGAGATGGCAGGAGTATCCCGCGATAAAATGTCCTTTTTTTCCCCACGCACCTCAATACCATCTTGGAACAAGATGTCTGCCTCTTGTTTCCGCTGGTTTTGTTGACACACATGAGGCCTCCCGGTGAAGTACATCTGTGGACAAAGGCTCCGCCGGACAGCGGCGATAAGGCTCCTCGAGCTGCTCTCTGTATCAGTCTTCATCACGTTCACCAGCACTTCACCGCTGTGTTCTCACAGAGGGGGGCGGGGCATCCACCTGCCTCCGCCCGGACAAAGACGTGAGGAGAGACGGGGCCGAGTGCCGGCAACAATCCCCGCGGCGGTTCTGCTCCGCACGCCGCAAATGTTCTTTGACTGGATGTTTTCAACGGCGGGATGCCACACTTACAATATTTATAATCTGTCCACCGCTGTGCATTCACTGTGTTCTTTACTTTGCCATGAAGGGCTTTGTGCTGGGACGCCATTTTGTTTTTTTTCTCATGACATTTGCACTCGCCGTGTCTCGTTTCAACGCGCGACAATTTGGGGTGAAAAATACAGACGTGGTGTTCGCTTCCTAGCCGAGAATCAGACGAGAAGATTGACAAGGACCCACGACTAAAGCTCACTGATTAACACGTTATATCTCGTTAGCAAATTTGTACAAAACCCTAACCGCAAAGTGAGAAATCTGTCAATTTTACGCTTTGATTTTTTCCTTTCTTATGAAACTAAATAGTGCGCTTCAGGGGCGCTGGCAGGCGCGAGAAGGGACAGGACCGCGCCTCGCGCTCGCTCATTATTCACGGAGGGGTCAGGTTGGACACGAGCGCCGAGCGGGAGAGAGCAGCGAGGGAGCGACACGATGTGAATTGGAAGGACGGCGGAGACAGACAGCGAAGCAGCCGGCGCTGAGCGAGCTGGCTGATGCCATGGGAGTTCGGTCAAACTGCTTAAACAAAACGCATAACTGGGAGAGTTTGTGCCTGTGAAGAAAGGAAAAACCTCCCACAGAGTCTGGCTCCGGCAGCTTCTCCTCAGCACCAAATCATATTATTTTATAGGGAGGTTGTTATTGAGTGTGATGCCTTTTTTTTTATATATACTTGCGTTGTACTTCTCGACACTTGAGAGACATACGTATTCTATAGAAGCGTTTTGCAGTTTTGCTCTTTAATGCTGTTTGGCTTTGTGGGGAAAACATTTCACTGTTCTACCAAACTAATATGCTCGTTATGCCACTTCCTGCGTTGTCTTCATCCTCCGCCCTGCACGTCCATCCTCTGGCTTTGAACCCCGATTGTGTCGCAGAGTGTCTCCTCTCCAAAAAGAAACTGGAACACGCTTCAAAAAAAAGCAAAATGTGGAATAACAACAACGGCTTCAATTAACACCAGACCAGCGTTGCCATCTGCGGAGTCTGGTTTTAAAGAAAACGCACACAACAACCGTGGCGGCGCATTACAAAAAAGCGGGTCCCGGGCCTCCAGGCCGGAGCCTGGACGACTAGCAGGGGTCCTTTCTCTCTGCAGGGGAGAAGGTTGAGGGGAGCTGAGGCCGAGATTGCTCTGCCAGCCTTATGATTCCCTCCACGTTCCTCTGATTCCCAGCCACTCGCAGATCAATAGCGGCCTTTGAGCAAAGCAGAGGCCCTATTGTGACTGCCTTTGCCAAGGCTAAGCTACGGTGGCCATTGGTGCAGCTAAACCATGACAGATTCGCCCCGGCCCGCTTCTCTTATTAGTCAGCCACCACGGCTCGAAAACACGGACCTGGGGGTCCCCTAATGGGAATTTAATGCACTCCAATGGACCCGCGGCCAAATAAAAAGAAAACCGGCTGCTGTTTTTCCCTCCACCGAGGACGACTCGCAGTGGATATTAGATCTCCGCAGTCGGCGAGGCCGACGTGTATCATGAGCAGAGTCTCTCGGTGTGCCGGAGCGGCTCCAAATTGGAATCGGGGCATTGAGTGCACTTGTGTGCCGCCGTTGGGTATATGGCTGAGCGGAGGGATCGTTTCTTTTACTGGGGAGGAAATGTGCGCTTATCACGGAGTGGTAGGTGGTAGGTGTGTGTGGGTGGGTGTTATGTGCACTTGGGCTTAAGCATGTCCTCGGTTGCTCAGCCAAATGATTGTGGTTCCATGTTAAAGTTTGAATGTGTTGCAGATGTATTTTCTCCATAAACTGCACCCGTGGAAAAGTCCATTTTTGAGCATTTCCAGCATACAAACTCTTTCCACTGAAGCATTCAGCACATGAATTATGTAAATGGGGGAATGCATGGTCCAATACGGCCCCATAGTGTACCCACTGTGTAGCATTTGCTTTTATTTTCCAAATGAAGTGTTTTCTCTCTGCCTGGCTGAAGCCTTAATTGATTGAATTATCCGCTCAATTTGACTTCCCAAACCAAACTTCCCTTGAAGAATCCTCGTTGCGAGCTGCGTATGTAAATGTGCCGCCTGTGTCCTGGTTCCAGCGCCGCGGCAAAAGTAAACACTGTTTGTGATGCTAAATGCTTCGCTGGCTGGATCAGCCCAGAAAGTTTTGTTTTTTTTTAAAATCGTATTTCTCTCTACGAGACACTCGATGCTCATTTGTGTCTCAAAGGGGTCAGAAAAAGCCGCCGCACAGTCTCTCCTCTTGCCTGCTGTTGTTTCTGTTGCGTCCACTGCTTCGGTGTCCACTTTCAGGTCCTGGTGTGACGGCGCTTCCCCCCCCCACCCCTTGTGCTTTATCAGCGCGCTGGTCCGCTATTAGGATCCTCCGTCTGTGACTTCAGCCGTGCAGCCAGCCGAAGAAACAAATCACTGGGCGGCGCCCGGGCCGTGCTCTCTCTGTGCGCTGTGCCGTGGCCCGTCTCTTTTCCTCGTGCCAGCGGCCGCGACGCCGACTCTCCAGCTATGCAGAGGTCAAGGGGGCTCGACCCCCGGCGAGCTGGCGGCCTTAACCCCCGCGAACCCTCCCTCACACACACCCATTCTCTGGGTCGGCGGAGGGATGAGTATAAAACATGACAGTATCGACAGGTCCCGGGATGGCCCCGGCCTGCTCCAACCCCCCTCCAAGCTGCTGGGATTCATAATGACCCCCTGTGTGTGTGTGTGTGTGTGTGTGTGTGTGTGTGTACGCTTCTGTCCGATGTGTATCGAGCGCCTGCGACACGTAAAGCTGTCGCGGCGTAATGAGGAACAACCGCTGTCAGCCCACATCTGCGCTTCAAAAGATTTAAGCGCCGGATGGAGGATGGAGGAGGGAGGAGGGAGGGGGATGCAGGGAGAGCTGGACCGGAGAGGAGAGAGGGCGTCGGGGCAGAGAGGGGAGGGGCAAAGGCCGGTTCGCATGGCAGCGCCGCATGATTCACGCGCCTGCAACTGGACCCGGGGTTTACTTTATTTTTTTATTTTTTGGAAATCCCACTTCTGTTACTTTGTCTTCGGCGCTGGTCTGCTGACTAATACTCAAAAACTAGTGATTCAAGCTGCAGGACAGGATGTCCAAAGAAAAAACCGCTGACCTTTCTTGTTCTCCACATTGGTGTCGGGTAGATCCTGGAGACACTTTTCATCCGAACCCCTCCGTGTTCGTCTTTTATAGGAGAAAGAGACTGTAGATACTGTCAGTAGATCAATACATGCATCCATAGACTGATGGATGGAGGCTGTGAGACAGATGGATGTCAGGTGGATGGATGACGCTCAGAAAAACGGGTGGATGGATGTTGATGGCTGGATGGATGAAGTGATGGATGCTGATACAAAACAAAATGCATTCGATATTAAATCACTTTTAAAGTTGCATCTCACATCTCCCTCCCTGCTTTGTACTCACAGAAGGAGCTCACTGTGGCTGGAACAGACAAACAACTGACATCTCCAGAAGATTACAGGCAATTAACTTTAATAACAAGCCGACGCGCCGTCGTCAAATGTGTGTTTGACAGGTAATCTCATGGGAGAGAGGCGGGTGCAACAATGCGACCGCTCCGCTCCGACGCCGTGAATCGTGCGCTCGGTCGAAGCCTCAGCGAGAAGCAGAGACACGTTCTTTATTCCCGGGGAATAAACCGCTTGCGGTATTGTGCGTCGACTCTACAACAGCCTTTGATTCCTTCTGTTCGGGCTGATGAGCTGATGTGATTTGGAACGACGAGTCTCCCGCAGCGGGCCTTCTAACTCACAGAGGGGATTCAGGGGAGTTGTGCCTGTTAACCGACGGTTAGCCTAAGTATCTGAGCGGGCCTCCCCGCGGCGAGCCACAAAAAAACTTCTGCTCCGCCGCAGCGGCGAGGAGACGGGAGGGCGATTGGAATCGTGTGCCGCCTCTCAATCGCGTCGTCAGGCTTTTTTGGCCGCTTGATACACGCACCTGAAGCGCGCACGAGTGTGTGAAGCTAGCGCGCAAAGCTACGTGGCTATACGGGCGGTCAGGGAAGCATCGGAGGGAGTTTCACTTTGTCGGGTCAAAGGTCAAAGGCACCGGCACCTGCCGAAACACGTTTTTGGGCCGTTACTCATGACTTTATTGGGTAATTCTGACAATTGCACACGAGGTGAAAGCGTTGTGAACGAACATGGACGTGAGCCGCAGCTCTCTACTCGCAGGAATTCTAGTTTTATTCTATTTGTAAATAGGAGACTCAAAAAAACGAAGGAAAAGCAGTGCAGGTTTGACACCTTTTCATCCGGGTGGCGCGGCCTTGTTCGTCACGCCGTCGTCTCTTCTCACTTCAGAAGCTAAGTTGTTCAAGGCTAATTCAGGGCTGCTAGTTGCTGGGGATACCAGACCCCCGTGCTTTATTTTTCTACCTGTAAATGTTGTTTATTGACTCATGAGTGATCACCTCTGTGGCAATGCCTCAGCTCGTTCCTGGACAATTTAATTTGCTACCGGTTTTTCCGTATCTTTCCAGCTCTAAGCTGGGGTCATCGGGTCGGCTTCAAACCAGGTTTGTGGAGCCGCCGCGGCCCCCTCCGTTACTGCTCCGTAACCTCCTTCCCCGTCTTGTTTTTCCCGCGGACAATTTATCCTGCACATCTCTGCGTGATGTCTAGAATCCACCGCTCTCTTTTTTCACCTCCAGCGGCTTCATGACCCGGCCTCGCGCGCGTGTGTGTGTGTGTGTGTGTGTGTGTGTGTGTGTTTTGATTTGTTGTTCCGAGCAGAGAGGGAGTCTTCTGGACAGAACAGAATCTTAATTTCTTCTATCAGTGCCTCCTCTCTACGCCGGAGATCTTTCCTGGGGTGCCGAGTGGGCGAGGAGGAGAAGGATGGAGACGTGGCATGCCGACGGTGGTGGGTATACGTTGGGTGTTGTCGGGGAGGCGGGGTTCAGAGCGGTGCCTGGTTTTAATGAGGAGCCTGTTTGTTAAATCCACTCAGGGAGGCTGTGCAAGTGCTTAGCATTTGCTCTCTAATTAGGAAAGCTAAACAGTCCCTATTGCTGAGGATCAACCATTAGGGGGGAGAGGAGGCACTCGGCTCGGCTGTGCACGGGGTGCAGATCGCCGGGCCCAAACACTGGACGAAGAAGAGGGGGGTGGGAGAAGAAAGAAACAATCTAATACGGAGTTATTGTCATCGCAAACAATAGGCTGACTTTTTTTGTTGTTTTTCGCAAAGACAGGAATCGATTCAAACAGTCGAAGCGACGATAAAGAAACCAATCAAACAGCGTGTCAGCAGGCACTACATACAGCGAACCCATCGAGCACGGCCAAGTCATTGCAAGGGGTCCACCTAGTGGTCTTGAGCAGGATTGCAGCAACACGTCCCTCGTCTGAATAGAAGCGGAAACTCCCAAAGGTGTTGACCGTTTCGTCGCCGTCATCATCATCAATGAATTTGCAATTTGCAAAATCGACGTGGTCACAACCGCCAGCGCGACCACGCGTGTGTGTGTGTGTGCGTGTGTGTGTGGGAGGAAGACATGAGTCCAAACGCCTGAGCGCAGCAGGTGGATGTTGGCGGGGTGAAACCACACCATCCTTCCACAGCTCTCTCTCCTCTCCGTCCTCACGGTGAGCGCCATCCCCCGACCAGCGCGCTGCCGCTCACGCAGACCGCCGTTAAAGTGCAAGACGAGACGAGCGCTTTCAAGATTAAGATCCTGATCAAATTTTTATAACTCAATTTCGAGGAGAGAGGGATTGCTGTGAGAGGGCTGGAGGGGGTGTGTGTGTGGGAGGGGGAGGGGGGTGTAAAAGTGTGTGTGTGTGTGTGTGTGTGTTCAAACGGTTGTACCGATTGAATAAAGCCAAAAGCTGATCATCCCGTTTAGTGATTGGTTTTTAACGTTGCCAACAATTGCTGCTGTATAGTGATCGTTTTATAAATTTGCTCTTTTCAAATAACACGGTGCCACGTACGTGCAACTATCGGCCTGTCTTTGCCAGATGCACGGCGATGTAATGACTAGACCAGTGGAAATAGTTTGGGCCCTGGTACTGGACTTCATCTGGAGCCTCATGGCCTCCATCACCTTCCATCAACTGAGAAAACTCCCTCTGCCGACGGTTTTCTGGATCGAAGACCAAAAGAATAACACGTGTGAATTTGGAAAAATGGGCATAGTTCCCCTTTTAATATGTCTCATATGTTCACCGTGTGAATCTGAATAGAATAATAATACAAAAAGAAGATTAGGAGATTGCATTGGTCGAAAGGAACGGAGGCTGTCTGATGTGTGCAGTTGTTATCAGGAGACGACACGGTTTCCCATATATATTGGAGCAATAAACACATTTCAATAAAGTGCATGTTGCAGTACAGAAAGGCGAGTGTTTTATCCCATGTGACGACCGTGCTGGCTGTTTCCTCAGATGTGCATTTACAGGCTTCTCCTCTGCGTCCATAGTGCTTCTAAATGGGATCAGATTGCAGCCGCGTTTCCGCGAGCGCCACTCCGTGTTTGCTTGTCATGTTCTGGATGAGCCGACAAGGTTTTGGTGTAACTCGTTCACACTTATCATGTCAACATCCCGTGATAGCGATATTACAGTGAGGATAGCACCCTCCTCTCCGCTACCTCTGCTCATCCTCTCTCCGTCACTGTCCTCCTTGTCTTGTCTTCTTCTCCTTCTGCTGAGTCTCAAATGCTTCAGGTTGTATCTACTTGTCTGTCCCTCTCCAGACTGCGAGTATTTTTAGCGCCGTCACAGATGGAGCCGTGGCAGCATGTCAGAGACCAGAATGTTCTTTATCTCAGCTGTCAGTTTTTTTCGGAGGACCAAAATGGATCTGGTCCACTCGAGAGCGGAGGGAAGGTGGGGATGCTATCTCCCTCCCTTGTCTCCCGCTCGTCAGAATGAGGTTTTAATTGCGTCTTTTCCCGTGGCTGAATAACTGTTGAGGGTGCAAACGGACGCTGGCGAAAGGAAAAGGCTCACAGTTGCTGTGTCAGCTCCTCTGTGGGAGCTGTGTCCAAACCCGTGATCAAGCTGAGGTGAAATTGCAGGCCATTGCCTGGGCGGAAAAAAAAAAAAAGAGATTTATCTCAAAAGCGAGCTTCCTGAAAGCAGCGAGCACAGCAGATATCACTACATATTAGCAGGCTAATCATAAAAAAAGATACATTTTCTCGCATACCACATTTTGCAGTGGGAAGAAGACCCAGTTTGCTGATTTCCAATGATGATATGTGCAGAAATAACAGCTTTGTCCTGTGCTGTGACCGACCCAGGCTTTAGCCACGGCCTAAAGCAGGTCTGTGCACCTCTACGGACAAGATACCCGCTGGTAAAACCCAGAGCATGCACAGCTGGGGAGGATCCATTTGATTCCCTCTCAACCTGCAAACAAAGTGTTGGACAGCAGCGACCAGGAGGAGTTGTTTCTTCTTCTTCTTTTTCCTGCAGCGGGAGTCGAAGAGGATGCTGCAGGCTACGGCTGGGGGGGTCAAGTGGTCGGCTTTGTGCATCGCAGTTTGGAGTCTGCAGAGACTCCGTGGCTGTTCAGGGTGGCAGAAAGATGGGAGGGGATGCTGACAGAGAGGAGGAAGATGGGGGGGGAGGGGAGATGGTATTCAGCAAGTGTGTGGGAAGTTTTCTTTTGTTATATCTCAGTGTTTCCATGGCTCTAGTTCACACACACTGTGTGCACTCATCAGTGCTCCCATTGAGGAGAGAAAAACAACAATGCATGTATCCATCTCTACAGCCCACCGGTCCCCAGAGACTTTTTAAAACGTTTTTAATGGCAAATCAAGCTAAATGTACGGTTTGGAAAGCGGTCTGGACGAGGCCGCGTGAGCCCGGATGTCGCCCTGTGCTAGGAACAAATGACGATCAGCGCTTCTTTGAATGGATTTTGTATTTCTTTTCTCCGTGAGACTGGTTTTCCCAGCGCCGCGGTGGGAAGGAGGCTCGGGTCAATAATGTGTCTTTCAACAAGGAGCTGAAGGTCTCCTTCTGAAACGGTGTTGCAGTCTCAGCCTCATTTCCATTCCCCGACCCTCAAGGCAAGGTAGAGCGGTCCCGAGGTGTACACTCTGAGCAAAGGCTCTGTGCTCTGGAGCCGCGTGGCTGGCCTTCACCTGCAGCTCGGGCGATTGATATGGAAATGACGGGCTAAGTTCTTGTAACGGAAAGGAAATGATGGAGCGGAGACAAAAATGTGCAGCGAGGTAAACAAAAGAGTGACATTGATGACTGCTGCTTTGGACAATGGGATTGTCAGCTTCATTTGCACTTTCAAAGACAAGGTCACACAAGTCATTAGCATGGGGAGCAAAAAAAATCCTCCATATAAGCAAAGCAACTCAATATTTATTTGCATAATATCAAGATGAGCGTCCAAGGTTTAGAATACTTTGTCGACAAAAGTATCAGTCTCTAAAAAAAAGTTTTTAAAAGGTTGCGAAAAGGAAAAATAAAGACTTAAACGATTAATATTGTTTCTCACGCTTCCATCCAGTGAGTCGTGGAGGATTAATGCCTGCACTCTTGTGGGAACCTATTGAAGTGAGACTAACATCGGCCCGTAGTAAAGTTTAATTAGGACTGTGTTTTGATGAGTTTTACTCTGGAGCAGAAAGTCGTCTGAAACCAGAGAGAATCAGGATGAAACATGGGAAGAAAGGGAAGCGATTAAGTCATCTCTCTCTCTCTCTCTCTCTCTCCCTCTCTCTCTTCCTCTCTCTCTCTCTCTCTCTCTCGTCTCGCTGCCACAACAGCGTGGTCTTCCCCTCCGTCACGGGCCCGAGCGTTCACGGGGGAGATTGCCCGGCTGGTGCGGCTTTCCGTCTCTGCAATAAGCGTGAACGCCGAACACCGGCGGTCAGTCGATAGCGGCCCCGTGTTCTCCATGACGACCGCAATTAGTCGCCGCCGTCCACAGGAATGACTTGTTGTTCGGGCCTCGCAGAGGGACGAGAGCAGATTGGTGGCACATGACGTTTCCATGGCTCCAGCGTGCGTAAACTGTGTTCCACCCTCGGATCATGGATTTCGGCTTGTGTAGTTGTTTGGGAGTCAATAGCATGGCACTAGTTGTCTTAAAGTACCAAAAAAAAAGCAGGTTGTGTTCATCAATTAGAGGAGATGTGAGAAATGCAGTTCTCCAAAAGGCTCAAGAGCATAAATCCAATGTCAAGCAATAGCATAACATTATTTTTTATTCTAATATGAGCATATGCTCCTTTAGTTTGTTCCAAATCGACTCACATGCGTGTGTTAAGTAGCCGGCGTTGGGTTGGAACACAATGGCTACAGCGGAAACAGCTTTATGGATTACGCAACCTTTGGAAAACATTCATGTTTAGGTGCTAATGTCTGAGATTAGACACCTGTGTGACAAAGTCCTTCAGAGCACCGAGGGCAACATTGAGGTTCGGTATTGTTGCAGGTCGAGCTCTAATCTGTTGGCACACACACCCTCCATGAAAAGCAGTCCGCAAATAGACATACGTATGGGCTTGATTATGTCCAAACACAACCTTTTGGTCAGAGTAATCTTTTTCATATCCGTCTCCGACGCCGTTATTATTCTAATAATTTGCATGTTGGCAACACAATTTATCAGTCGCACTTGAACAAATGTAATTACAGGGAGGATGCAGGACGGCCTTGGTCCTTTTCTTTCAAGCATATCCTCCAAATAATTATAGTCTCTGACAATACTCTGCAAAACACAGTTTTACATTCAATATATAGAAATAAAATGGTAAAAAATCCTATTGTTAGTTATAAATACCCAACAATGAATGTAGTAGTCAGACCATATGAGCAGAATGTTGTGCTTTTACAATAATTTGATTAAACACATTCCCTCATTTCACTCGGGAATATTGGGCTCCTTTCTATATTTCCAGAGTTATGGACAATTTTCCCATCCAATTAATTAATATGTTATTACTGGTGTTCATCCAAGAGAGTGAAATGACTCTTCTTCAAGCAGTAAACACAGATCTAATGCAGCAATATCTTTCTTGGGTTTATGGCGTTAATCATGATTTGAACCAAAAAGGAAAAGCTCCGGGTCACATTTTGAAACGTCTCCTCATTTACTATTAATTCTCAGTACCTTACTGTCTGGTGGGGATGCTTGTTATATTTATATATTTCTTTCTCTTCTATTTTTTTCACCATTCGCACAGCCATTCATCCATTTTTCCTCCTCCAGGGGGGGCGCTGCAGTGACACCGCCGCGGCGGCAGGGGGCAGTCGCGCGCAGCCTCACGCCACTTATCGCCCTCAGGAAAATATAACGACGAGGAAGATTTAGCATCAACAGTGCGAGACTAGCAGAGGTAACGTTTCCCCCCATCATTGTTTGCCTTGTACAGCTCCATCTTAAACCTTTGACTTTCAATAGCGTTGCCTTATTTCACGTGTGTACCGTGTCGTGCGTCGCTATCGAGACCCGAGGTTCCCCGGCGGTCGCTCGCCGTTAGCGTTAGCGGTTTAGCTCCGCGGACCAGCAGCTGCAGCGAGCTAAGCTGTCATTATTTTATGCGTATGTGGGTGTTTGTGCGCTGCAGAAGAGGCTTACTGCGTTATGTGGCCCCGTAATCTGTTCATAAACATCCGCTAGCTCCCCCGTGCTTTAACGCCTCGCGCTTATTGCGCGCCTTCTGCCCCGCTGCGCCTCACGTTGCCTCATCTTCTTTTTTCCTTTTTTTTTTTCTTTTTTCTTTTTTTCTTTTTTTTGTTGCAGATTTTTTTTCTTTTCCTGGCCCAGTTATTTAGCGGTGCGGCCAGTGACAAAGCTTTGAAAATGGACACGAGAGCCTGGAGGAATCCGTATCACGACTATGACGGCAACCCCGCGTCCACACAGGCGCTGTTTGACTGCCAGGGGAAGGTAACACCACTATATATACACATATATATCTGAATAAATATATAAATATATATAACGTGTGGGTTTGCACGTGCTTCGTGCACAGTGACCCTCATCATTGAACATGTCTCTGCCTCCCCCACCCCCTCATCCCCTCATCCCTCCACCCCTCATCCCTCCACCCCGCAGCTCACAGCAGAGTTCGCCCAGCGGCTGAGCAGCAAGATCAGCGAGCTGCTGGCTGTCATGGAGAACGGGCTGAAGTCTGCTGACCCGAGAGATTGCACCACCTACACCGGCTGGGCAGGTGATGCCACCGTTACACGCGAACGTGCAATACGTGACATCACGCGGGTGTGCCCACGTGACTGACAAAAGGAGGTCACGCGGGATTTGTGATGCTCGTTGCTGACATTTTTGTTTTGTTTGTGTATGTCCCTTTTTTTTAAGTTTACAATCACTATAATTGTGTTGATGTCTACATTTTTCTTCACATTTGCTTATTTATTTATTTTACAAATATTGGGTTTATTAGAATATATTAGATATTCCTTTATTAGTGAGGGAAATGTGCAGGATTACGGCAGCAAACGAGGTAAAATGTACACTCGACAGTAAAAAATCTAATATAAAAAATACATTGTGAAAACAAATCAACAATACTGAATTAGACAGAAAAAAATCTAACAATGATAAATAGTGTATTAATATTGCGTTAAGTCAAGCATATGAAACACTGTCCCCGTCTTGTTAAACCTTGTTTTTCATCCCGTTATTTTTTTTTCCATTGCAATAATTAGTTTTGAATTATAGATGATCAATAAATCAAGAAAATATTAATATTTACAACGCTGGAACCGGAGAGATTTGTGTAAAAAAAATTACATTTTGATTCATCCACACTCTAAATACTTCTATTTTTGTTCACGTTATCAGTCGACTCATTATTTCCGCTACATTTTTAAATTAAAATTTCAATATTAGGTGTAGTTTAAAACGGGAAACATCTCTGGTTTGCGTCCAAAGTTTTCAGCAGCAGCAGCATGTTTAAGTATCTTTCCGTCCACAGGCATCGCTCTGCTCTACCTGCACCTCCACAACGTGTTCAGGGACGACTCCTTGCTTCAGAGAGCTCTGGAATATGTCAACCGCAGCCTGAAGTGTTTGACCCGACGTCATGACGTCACCTTCCTGTGCGGGGACGCAGGGCCCCTCGCTGTCGCTGCAGTGGTCTACCATCGCCTGCAGAGGGTGCAAGAGACTGATGAGTGCATCAACAGGTCAGTGAAGAATACGTTCACAAGGTTGAGATTGTCACATATATCATTTCATACTTTGTTAAATTCTCGCCTCTTATGTTCCATATTACAGGCTGAGGATTAATTGATCCGGGTCAAACGTCAAGGTTTCATGTAGATTCCTGTGTTTTCTTTGCCGAGGAAAAGAAGTAGGCTGCAAACAGCTTTATAGCTTGAAATACATCCAATTGGTTGGTAATGTACTCTATGTACTTACAATATTCAGTTTATGTAGTTTGCAAAGCTATTCTTATTTTATAGGTTGTTGCTGTTGGTTCAGATAAATATGAACATTTATAGCGACACAATTTTACCTCAAATAGGATCAATATAAAATATTGTAATCATGGTTACATATCAAATATATAATTCAACTTGATGTTTGTTGCACCCGTGCCTTGAATATAGTTGCTCTTGAATGTCCTGCTCTTTGGAGAACAATAGGTTTTGTTCGCCACTCTGGAGAAATGCACTCGCGTGAAGCTGCGACAGTGTTTGAGAACGTGCTGCTTAAACTAAATGCTTGTGATTGGCCAGCCTGTTTATCTGTGACCACTTTGATTGGACGAACCGGAGCATTACACCAATCACAATGGGTGAATATCGCTCCTGATGCTGTTATATTATCTGCCAAAAGGTAGGATGGTTTTATTCTCACATGCACACAGTTATGGGTCATCATGGACAGTTCATTGGTGCATTAAGTGGGTCGGGACTCAAGGTCACCCGGGTTCACGAACTCTCCGTGTCCTTTGCTACTCTCCCAGACTGCTGCAGTTTCACCAGAACGTGGTGAAAGGTGCAGGCGGGCTGCCCGATGAGCTGCTCTATGGCCGGATGGGTTTCCTCTACGCCCTCGTCTTCGTCAACCAGCAGCTGGGGCAGGACAGGATCCCGCTGCAGTACATCCAGCAGGTCAGAAAGAAATCCACGCTCCGTGTTTGATCCGCGACTTCTGCGACAGTCCTTTCTTCCATGGTGCACACAGATCTTACGCCGTAAAGAAGGATAAAGCATTAACTTCATCATCTGCATCTGTCATTTAAGTGGAACAATACATGGCTGGCCCTTGATTTTGCTAAATTGCGTTCCTTTTACTCACATCAAAGTCGAAACCTTTCACTTATCTCTTTGGATTTCTTTCAGTCGGACAGATTTGATGTGTTGTTTTTCCTCCTCAGATCAGCGAGTCCGCGCTGGTGTCAGGCGAGCACCTAAGCAGGAAGTTCAGGGTCCAGAACCACAGCCCTCTGATGTACGAGTGGTACCAGGAGCAGTACGTCGGCGCCGCCCACGGCCTGGCTGGCATCTACTACTACCTCATGCAGGTAAAACGGGCCTCCTGCGTCCAGCTCGTGGGGATAGTTTAGACACAAACTACAGGAGTAGTATTTGTTTTTACTTCTACACGACTGGATTAATCTTGTAAGGAGCTCCATAAGAAATACACACAAATTCACTTACAATTAACAAAGGAGGCACCCACAACATGTGTGGGTCTGTTATCCGCATAACAATTGCTTTCATTACTGATTACCCTGACTGTTATATTTCCAATTATTGACTAATTGTTGAATCTATCGAACTTCATAAATGCCATCACAGGTTGCCGTAGACCAAGATTACATTTTTAAAATCAAAAGTTAAAGATTATCATCTAAAAATGTTTTAAAAAAAAGAAGCAAATTATCACCTTTTTTAGAAGCCATGACCGGTACATTTTGACCTTTTTTGCGAGATTAAGCGCAACATTTTTGTTGACCAACGGATTAAAATGACTCGAGAACGACTTGTTTGCGCACTGACGTGAGCCCCGGTGTGTCCGATCTCTCCCTCCTTAGCCCGGCTTCGTCTGCGTGGAGGAGTACGTCCACAGGCTGGTGAAGCCCAGCGTCGACCACGTCTGCCGCCTCAAGTTCCCCACGGGGAACTACCCTCCCTGCATCGGGGACGACCGCGACCTGCTGGTGCACTGGTGCCACGGCTCGCCTGGGGTGGTGTACATGCTCCTGCAGGCATACCGGGTAAACACCCGCCTGATGTAGCGGCGATTAGGATTTTATTATGGCGAAGTTATTTAGTTTCCCCCCCCATTCTTTCCTCTCTCCTTCATCCCAGGCCTTCGGCGTGCCCCAGTACCTGGAAGACGCGCTGCAGTGCGGCGAGGTGGTGTGGCACTGCGGGCTCCTGAAGAAGGGCTATGGCCTGTGTCACGGTGCGGCGGGTAACGCCTACACCTTCCTGGCCCTCTACCGGCTAACGCAGGACCCCAAGCACCTTTACAGAGCCTGCATGGTGAGAGCGCCGTCACGTGGTCCGTACGCGTCCCTCACACATAAGCCGAGCAGCCATTTCAGTCGTCGCACAACTGCAAATATTAACGGCGAGCTGCAGCGGGATCCCTCTGCAGTGGTTTTACATTTATTTATTTATATATATATATATATATATATATATATATATATATATATATATATATATATATATATATATATATATATATATATATATACATACATACACAAATTGGAAGTAGAAGAGGTCATTTTGTGTTTGTGTTTGGAGGCTTTACAGATATTGCCTCTGACTTCGATGCAATATGTGGAAGTAAACTTAGCTCAAAGGACTTCCCATCACAGTGCGGTTGGCTCCTCGCCAGCCTTCAAATCAAATAATTATTCCTGAAACAGGAGGGGGGCGGGGCATGTGAGAGGCAGGCCCTTTTATGTTTATTGACAATAGGTTGGTATCTGTCGGTGCAAGTCGGCATCAAAGGGAGGGGGTTGTGGGGTGTGGGGGGGGGCTGCTCTCTGGATGCACTCCAGGTGGCACGAGTCCCACGTGTACTATCATTAATATGAATCTGTTCGTGGAGGATGGAAATAGGCTCTTCAGATGTCTCACCGAGGCTCCGCTTGGCGCTCCCGCTGCATCCGACTGGCATTGTGGCCACAATCTGATACCTCGACACAGGCGCTGGGGGGGGTTTCGCGGCTTTTAGCAGTTGTTGACATCGCTGGCTTTTCCACGGAGGAGACGGTTCAGCTGTCGTTCATTATTCTGACAGAATGTTATTGTGACTCCGCCTATCTCTCTCTCTTTGTGTCTCTCTCTCTGTCTCTCTCTCTTTGTGTCTCTCTCTCTCTCTATCTCTCTTTGTCTCTCTCTCTTTGTCTGTCTCTGTCTCTCTCTCTCTCTCTCTCCCTCTTTGTCTCTCTCTCTCTCTCTCTCTATCTCTCTTTGTCTCCCTCCAGTTCGCAGACTGGTGCATGAACTACGGCAAACATGGATGCCGAACACCCGACACTCCCTTCTCACTTTTTGAAGGTAATATTTTGATGATATCACACACATCCCGCTATCTTTATGCTTTGTAAAGCTGATTTAGATCGAATGAATCTTTTTTTAAATGAAAGTTACTGCAAGGAACTTTTAGCTGGTTCTGAAAAGGTCTCGATGTAATACTGACGCCTCTATGTAATAATTAAACGACACCATAATCGAGTCTCCTTGTGCCCTGTCCCTGCATATACAACATGTTGACACTGTATGTGTAATCTATATCTATCTCGACTGTATAATCTTTTTTATTTTGGCCACAGCATCGTTCTGCGTCTCTGTTGCATTGTTTCTGTAGCTGCTCACTGCGTCACTTCCTGTTTGCAGGCATGGCGGGCACCATCTACTTCTTGGCTGACATCTTGCAGCCAATGAAAGCGAGGTTCCCGGCCTTTGAGGTGTAAAGGTTTTCCCACAGGTAGTCCTCCCATCCCCCCCCTCCCTCCCTCCCCACTCCACACTGTGGGAAAATATAACAAGGAGAAGACCCACACTTTTGCTCTCTGTCACACTCATGCATGAAAGCATCACATTCACAACAATCGACATTGTGCCATGTTTTTTCCTGCTCTACTTTACCGGGAACTTTACATGTTATTAACGGGATAAATCCTATACTCGCATCTCAACTACATAATTGTCTCAAAGATATGTCAAAGGTGAGAGCTTGGCTCGGTTTTTCGTTCCTCTTTTGTGTATAAAATAATTAAATTCTGTGGCTGTTGCTCAGATTGTGATTTCTTTTGAGGGTTTCAGCAAAAAGGAAGGAAACTAGTTTTCCGGCTGTCAAAAAAACCATTAATAAAACAACAAAACATAACAAAATATTGTGTTTAAAACTAAATGGTGTTCAGCTAACACTCAGCAACTGTATATTTGCTAATCTGTGAGCTTGATATGTTAAAGACGGAAATGGATGCTTTGGTTTCTTTTTTTGGTTTTCTTTTTCAGAGTCAACAGCAAAGCTAGTAACAACGCACTAAATATAATACAGTCCAAGCTGTGCCATGTGTTATGGGATTAACCCCGGAGTGTAAACTGTTGCCTGTCCTTTGCACTGTCTGAGCAATAAACCATGTGTCTTTTTACAGCTGTCGCTCTCGTGCATTTTACTCCTCCTTGCTTTTGTTTTGGCGGGCGGTTGTGCGGCGAGGGAACGCCACACGGGGGCAGCAGCGAGTCCGCAACAAATCAGTGTTTGACCTCCACCTGGCGAGTGAAGTCCAGTCCCCCGACAGGTCAAACTGTGCGCCCTTAATCTGACCTCTCTCTCACTCTAAACACAGATTTATGGCATTTAGCTCGCCACAGGAGCCCCGTGGTGCGGCGCCTCGTCCTCCATGGGCTACGTGGCTCAGCCGCTCTGCCCTCTATTCCAAATAAGGCTCACGTCGGCCCCCTCGCCCGTGCTTTCTGTGTGTCCTGGCGCCAGCCCGGGGTCCCGCGAGGCCTACAGAGGAGGGTCGGCTCGGCTCAGTGGAGGGCACAGGGGGCGTGGTCACTGTATCGGGGGCGTCTTGAGAAGCGTTGCTTTTTCGTAGGAGAAACCGAGCACCTCCTGCAGGAATCGGGAGTAAAAATAGAGCTCATCTGTCCCGAGGGCACCATGTCTTGTACGTGTTTTCACTGAGAGGCCTCCGACTCTTTTCCCCCCTCCTGTAGCTGCAGGACTCCATCGACGTGTTCAATGCAGTGCGTGAATTACCCACTCCTTGCGTCTCTGCTGTGTCTTTAAAACGGACGAAGGAAGGTGGACATTCACGTTGATGATCTCTGTTAATAATGGTTTGACTGTCTCATAATTCATGTGTTAGTGCTGCTTGGTTTAATGAGCTTATTAATAAAACTTCATACTGAATATATAGTGGTCATCAGAGGCCTGAGTGTGAGCCGGGACACGCGCTGCGTCTGGGTGTAGTTTAACCTCCAATGCAGTGACGATTCACGGGTCTATATTAATCAAATAAATGCCCCGTTTTGTGATTAAAATCCTGTTTCAAATAATCTTAAAATATGGCGAGAGATAGCCACATTAATGACAACGAAGCTGAGCAGAAATTTCAATTTGTTTCAAACATATGGAAACGAGCTGAATGTTTAAACGGGAGGATGAGTTTTGAGTTATGATCGTAAAGTCAAAATACTGTTTCCATAATCAAGAGTTCACCTTTTTGTCGGCGTGAGTAAGACAGAAAGTTCTTCAGTACGATCAACAACTATATGGCAGGAACCTTTTATTTGCTTCCGTCAGAGTAAGTATGACAATTTTATTTATAAGTATTATATATTTTCTCAATCTTGTGAGTATGGAGGAGGAGCATAGCAATGCATAATGGGAGAAAGTATTTAAATGTACATAATATATATATATTCAGAATAGAAGTGAGAGTTTCATCATTAGTGTCGGGCATGCAACTAAATAAAGCAGGAGGATTATTTTTGTATTTAATTTGTCTGAATTCTATATCTTTTTCCGAATAAATCAAACGCACACACATGCAAATTCTCTGACTTTTTATTGGCCATTTCGACTAAATTCTCAAAATGCAAATACAAAAACATCTTCCTCCTCCCGTTTTGTGTCCTCGTGCACGGCACTAACGCTCCTCCGTGTGCACGGGACTGTTTTTCAAGACGATAATCCATCCATTCACAGCACGAGCTCAACTTCTGCATTAATAATCCGTTCCTTTTCCATGTTGCCATCAGCACCATGGAGAGCTCTGGGTGAGGCGGAAACGCCGCTGCGTCATTTAACCTCCATCGATTGCGCAATCAAGTCTTTACTTCTGGGTAACTTCCGCCATTATCCTAATTTTATTGCCTCAATTTCACCCCCGATGCATTTCAGCGCTCAATTTAACGACAATGGATCTCCTCAGAGATGTCTCTATTAATTATACACCATGATGGAGGCAATCTGACGCGCTGAGCCTCTGGTTTCAGAGTTTTGTAACGTCCATCATAATCTAAAGTCGTGCTATGAAAGCACATGAAGTTCCGCTCAAGGTTGCCGGAGAGGAATCGTCTTTTCAGAGGTTTTTGAACGCCGTGCTGTCATTTAACCATAAGAGGAGGACTCGCCGTTTAAAAATACCACCTTGTAAACGAGCCCCTCCGAGGTGCGGCGAGGTCACTTTTCAGGTCGTCACGGCCTAACGTGTGCGTCTCCGACAAACCAACAAAAAGAACATTTCAGCTTTAAGTCAATACAGGTGTTTGTTTCCTCTTTCGTGAAATAAATACATGAAAATAAATCCAGAGACACAGGACGGTGTCTTGCGGCGGTTATTGGGCCTTCTAAAAATACCCCCGTCCCCTTCTAGAGGCCTACGCCCACTGCAGCGGACGCACAGCTCTCGTTTCTGTTTGCCCTAAGAAAGTTAAAGATGTTCCAGCGTGTCATCTGATCCCCCTCATTAGCATAGATGACATCACGGGTCCGGGATAAATAAGAGGGGCTTTGACAATGGCTCGGGACCACTCTGTCTTGGGACTTCGGCTTCACTTCTTCTTTTCTTTCCGCTCCTCCAGCTCCCTCTCTGCAAAATGGTGTGTACATGATTGTGTTTCGGATCCTTTGTGGGTCGGGGCGGTGCCGACGGAGTTACTTTTTTTACCCCGTTTTCCTGCTAGGAAGCGCTCTCTGTGGTTTGGACACCCAAAAATCTGATCAGAATAAATTGGGACTTGATTGGCATCAAAGAACTCGTGATAGGGCGGAGAAATAAAAAATAAAAAAAAGGCCGCTGTGAAATAGAAGTTGTTTTGATAAGTTCAAAGTTGAGATTTGATAGTTTTAGCCCAGGACTACCGCCTTGAAATACATCCACATTTTAATGAAGCTTATACCTAAATGCAAGCATGCATCCATTGAATGTATTCGGTGCCATTTTGGACAATTTACAGCAATAAATTACTGGATTTCATCTGTGTAACTTCTAAACTCATAACTTGTGTTCTCTGTGTGTATGAATGCCCTTTTCTTTTGTTTGTGCACTTGTGCCTTTGTGTGTATTCCCACGTGACAGACCGAGTTCACAGCGGACCAGGTTGAGGGTAAGTGAAGAAACGGGGCTTGGGATTCATCTTACTCTTACACACAACTTGGCATGCTGAAAATAGGCTGTGAGGAATCCATCCTCTCGCCAAATTGTCATTTTAGGACCATTTTAGTAGTTAAACCCTCCAAATTAACTCCGACAGGGAGGAAGGAGTGATGAGCAAAGTCCCGTACTGTAGGACACGCTGCTCCTCGGACATGTCCAGTTGTCGAGGAGAATTTGAGATATGTCTATTCTAAGCCGACCCGGCCTTGTGGCGTGGCCTTTACACAGCCGAGGCGTTAATCCCGGAGTCAAGGTTTAAGATCCGGGCCCGGCGGTGTCCCGTTACACGAGGAATCAGAACTGTGATCCCCAGCGCTGAAAGATGTACATGTGTCTCCAAAAACGACTCTGAAAAAATCCCCAACTAGGTATTTGCACCCTTGAAAAAAAAGTGCTGCCTCTGCACATTGTGGCGCGTTTATACTACAGTGCGATGCATTCAGGGCGAGGTGTGGATTACAGCACACTCAGCGTTCTCATGTTCAACTCGCCATGCCTCTATATGGCCGGCGTTACTCCGCCGGGGTGTATCGGTTTCCCTGAATGCAAGCGGAGGCAGGAATGGAGAGGGGGTCGGAGGTGGGGCGGGGCAGAGGAGGGGGAGGGGGAGTTGGGGAGCAGGTACAGCTGTTCCTGCTGCTGCTGTTCTGTGCAGTAATCTGTCAAAAAGGTCACTTTGACCGTGGCTTCCTGGTTCATACAAATAGCCGACCTTCCTCCTCTGAGCTCGGGGTCCAGCTGCCCACCACGATTATCTGCCGAAACAATGACAGAAGTATGCGGCTTCTTTAGTCTTTGATCCCCCAAGGCGGCGCGGCCTCGCCTCGCCGCGTTGGCCGACTAAGAACCCTGTAAAATTAAGAATGGACGATCCAGAGGAGACGGATTAGATATAACGTTTTAACAGCACCATTAAAACGCCCAAATAGCCGTGTCGTAAGTTTTTAACCACACCAGCCTGTAGACATAGGAGTGTCGTGTGGGACGGCGTGTCTTTCCTGGCGTCGGTGCTCTGTGACTCAAAGTTCTCTCCCCGCTCTCCCGGCCAGAGTTCAAGGAGTCCTTCGGCCTCTTCGACAGAGTCGGTGACAGCCAGGTGGCCTACAACCAGGTGGCCGACATCATGCGCGCCCTGGGCATGAACCCCACCAACAAGGCCGTCGTGGAGATCCTGGGAAACCCAAACGCTGATGGTGAGAGACCCCCCCCCCCCCCCCCGCCTGCAGAACGCAGCAGGCCGACGCTTAGAAAGATAGAAAAAGATGAGATGAAGGTGAACGCTAAAAACCTAGAATATCAGCAGAGCCAGAAGAGAGTCCTTCAAGCTAGCGGTCTGCGACCCCCCCCCCCCAAAATATGCCAGGAAGCAGTCTTTACGGTGGGCCCATGGTGGTTCACGGTGTGTGTGTGTGTGTTTTCAACAGACATGGCCAACAAGAGGATCAACTTCGAGGCTTTCCTCCCCATGCTGAAGCAGATCGACAGCCAGCCGAAGGGCAGCTACGACGACTACGTTGAGGGTCTGCGCGTCTTCGACAAGGAGGGCAACGGCACAGTCATGGGCGCTGAGCTGCGCATCGTGCTGTCCACCCTGGGTGAGTCCCGGGGGGGGGGTTTATGATGTGTAAATATAGACGCATGCAAATAACTGCGTAGCACACACACGTGGGAGGAGGTGGGGGGGAAATGGAGATTGTGTTTCCCTGACACGGACCCTCGTGCCGCCCCGCAGGAGAGAAGATGTCCGAGGCTGAGATTGAAGCCCTCATGACGGGCCAGGAGGACGAGAACGGCAGCGTGCACTACGAGGGTGAGCTTTGGTTTTTCCCAGCATGCCTTGTCTGTTTTTGTTTTCCTTTTTCATCAATACATCATGCTGAAGATTTTGCCTCCCTGCAGCTTTCGTCAAGCACATCATGTCTGTGTAAGAGGCCGGCAGCAGGAGCGCCGAAGACGCTGTAGCTCGCCTACAGACAGCCCAACGGTGTTCAGGACATCTACGCGACACCAACGACCAAGGAAAGACAAGGACTATGTACAAGGGATGTCGACGCAAACCCATCTTGTTGTTTATTTTTGTTTTTTCTTACCATTTCGTCTCAAACCCTCCACCTCGCTCCGTCGAAGCCCCACCATCACTTGGCCTCTGCTCCTCCCCTCCACCCCAGGGGGTCCGGGGGGGCGGGGCGGGTCTCCACTCGCCGCATTGGGGTGAGGAACGGGGGAGAAGGGATGACCGCTCATCAAGTGAGGGTAGATCCCTGCCTTCCCACCGCCACCTCATTCAGTCACGCCACCACTGGTCCCAGCAATGCCAAAGGTGCTGGAGAATGGCTCGTGGACAGGCCGCCAAAAGTCTCCCACTCCCCCGAAAAGTTTTATTTATTGTCACTCTGTTCATTTCAGAATAAACTTTTCCAACGTACATCCCACCTGGGTTGAGTCCGGTTGAGTCTTTTATTGCCCGTATGCAGTTGTAGATCTGCTTCAACATAGGCCACGGGTTAATGTTTTAATGCATGATAACATTGCTAGTTTTCTATTTAAAGTCATATACTCATGATGAAGCTCAGGCTATTATCTAGTCACATCATTTTGACCTTTGACCTCTAACACTGCAATAGGGCTGCCTCTGCAAATGCTCTCATAACTAACCTCATAATAATCTCATGTGCATATGGATTACTCCGTTGCAGCGGCCTTAAAAAGACATTTACGATGAGATAATACATGCATGTTGTAACAAACACATTCTTCAGAGAATAAACTTATCTTTGCACAGCTCGTTTCCTTGATATGAAGTTAGTTTCCGGGATAGAGCCTCTCCTTCGTGTGGAGGCGCAGTTCATCCCTCACTGGACTGGAGCAGAGCGCCTCTGATGTAAACATTAAGAGAGGCCGCCCCCTGGTGGTGGAATGAGGAATTGGGCGGATTTATGTCAAAACAAATGGTCCTGTTCAAAACAGCAATACGTTGTGAAATAAAGCAGCTTTCTTTTTTATATTCAGTTTTTTTATATTTGTTGTCATTGTAAAATGCAGTTGTAGCCGTTTATTTAAACACAACAAACACATGACAAACTAAAGATTTTTTTTTTAAAACATAAGGAATAAAAACAGCAGCAAAACACATTTCTCTTGGGCAGATAATATTGCCTGTATGGCTGATGAGGACAACGTTGTCCATTAACTATGTTTGAGCATTATCGGAACTGTAACACACATCCTGCACGTCTCAGGTCTGCTGTACTTTTTCAGCTCTATGAATGAATGACTGGTATCTGGTGTATAATTGATAATCACGAAACATTACATGAACACAAACATCCCCGGTGTCTGAGAGAGAAGTACAACCAGTCCTTTCCTCCCGCTGCTGTATGGTTGCACAATAAGCTGAGCCCAGGAGGTTATGAATCACTTTCAACACTTCTGAACACTTTAATCCATCACCTGGTGCAACACCTAATACGTGCAATACCCATTACGTTTTTGTACTTTTAAGTACTTTTATGCACATTTCTATTCCATTTGTATATTTAACATTCTTCTTACTGTTTAATTTTTAATTTTGTTTTATTAGTGGTATACTGATCGAAGACCTATGACAAAAAAAAGAAAAAGAATTATGAGATAAATTGGGGTTCCATATATAGTGTTTATTTATATTACTTGATTTTCTTAAATCTATATTTACTTGTGAGCAATGCTGCTGTAATCCTGTAATTTCCCAATTGAGGGACTAATCAAGGATTATCATATTTTACCTTAAATTTCTGCACCAATGTAATGGAGACGTTTAATGAGTAGAGATTGTAATAGAGAGGTTTTACTCTGCTGCGGTTTTCGAGGACAAAACCTTCTCCTCGAGCGCGAAGACTTGCTTCAAAGTCACATGTTAAGTCGCTTTGACGTTGCACACAAGTGATAGAAATCGACACACTGAAAGAAACAAAGAAAACGTGTTTTACTTCTCTACACACAGCGTTTCTCTACAGTTACAAACCGGCCTTTGTAGTCCGGTGCCAGTGAAAGGCAACAGAGGGATGCTTCTATTCTTACCGAGACGATCTTTGTTCGGCTTCATTAAAACTTCAGTCTGCGCCTTTTTTCGTCTGCTGTCATTCTCTCATCAGCTCATCGATGATGTTCATGAAGAAAGTTGGCAAAACGTGTCTTTTGGGGCTGAGAAATGTCTCCGGACGAGGACAGTTGTTCTCTGTGGCTGCCAGGTGGAGTATTTAATACCAATATATCACTGTAGAGACGTTTCAATAAGGGCTAAACTAGACGGACAATGCACGTTGACGGTTAGTCATCCTGCAGGTGAGGACAGATGTTCTCTGCTGACAGCTGGAGTATTCAATACCAATATATCACTGTAGAGACGTTTCAATAAGGGATAAACTAGACGGACAATGCACGTTGACGGTAATTAATTCTGCACGTTATCTGTGGAAGTGTCTCTAAACAATCTTTGACACACTTCTTGTGCATTGTTCATTATTCTTGTACAATTAATTCACAACATGTTCAGGTTTCAGCTGTGAGGAGTTGCTGCTTATAACCTGCAGGACTTTATTAAACTGACTGTGGATTTCTATTATCATGTTCTGTTTTTTTGTGTGTGTGTGTGGGGGGGGGGGGGGGGGGGGGGGGTTAGACCTTTTGGAACCGTTTATTGCCATAGGCAACACCTACACATAACTTGGCAAGTTGATTGGTGCAAATAAACACAGTGTGAGAAAACAATCACAAGCCACGTGATATTCATACTTAACTGTTTCAGATTATCAAACACATTTAAATATTAGACAAAGAGAACACAGATAAACACAAAATGCAGTTTTTATTATTATTTAGGGGAAGAAAAAAAATCCAAACCGACTTGGCCCTGTGTGAAGAAGTGTTTGCCGCCTAAACTGAATAACTGGTTGGGCAACAACTGCAATCAAGCATTTGAGATAACTGGCAATGAGTCTTTTACAGCTCTGGAGAGGAATTTTGGCTCACTTACCTTTGCAGAATTGGTGTAATTTAGCCACATCATTAAAGTCATGCCATCTCAATCGGATAGGTTTGGATTTTGTTTCCCCCTAAATAATAAAAGCCTTCATTTAAAAACTGCATTTTGTGTTACCTTTTGTCTAATATTTGATGATCTTAAACATTTAAGTTTGACAAACACACAATAAGATCAGATAAGACATCAGGAAGGGGGCTAACACTTATTAACCCTATATGAACATTGATCTGCAACCTGTGATTGGTTGAATTTCTCTCATTCCTGCAGGCCGAACAGTCAGGGTCTGGATCCCGGCCGCTCCGCCCGTCCCGAGACCTCCAGCGCCGCGACCCTGATGGACATCGGGACCCGCCGCGTCTTCAACGAGGAGCACGACATCTTCAGGCGAAGCGTGCGGCGTTTCTTTCAAGAGGAAGTGATTCCACGCCACGCGGAGTAGGTCGACGCGTTCGACGTCATGCAAAAGGCTTCATAAACTACATCCACGCCTCGAATTTCCAAAAAAAAAGTTTTTTTTTCTGCAATCCAGGTGGGAGAAGGCGGGTCAGGTGAGCAGGGAGTTGTGGGAGAAGGCTGGGCAGCAAGGCATTCTGGGAGTGTTCATACCAGCGGAGCACGGTGGCATAGGAGCAGACCTGTTTTCTGCGGCCGTCACGTGGGAGGAACAGTGAGTTATGCGAAAAATCGCAAATGGATAAATCATTTCTATCTGAACTTCAACACTAACTTTGCTCGTGATTTCCCGTCTGCAGGATGTACTCCAACTGCACCGGCCCGGGCTTCCTGTTGCACTCCGACGTCGTCATGCCCTACGTCTCCAAATACGGCAGCGAGGAGCAGATTAAGCGCTTCGTCCCCGAGATGGCCGCCGGCCGATGCATCAGCGCCATCGCCATGACGGAGCCGGGAGCCGGCAGGTCAGGGTTCAGCGTCCGCCGCGCGCGTCAGGAGAGCACGCCGGCGCTGTGTGGCATTGACGAGCCTGCGACCTTTTCCCTTTTCCAGTGACCTCCAGGGCGTGAAGACGTACGCCAAGCGGGACGGCAGCGACTGGATCCTCAACGGCAACAAGGTAGCGAGTCGCGCGCACGCCCACGTGCGGGGTGAGGGATGAAGGGGGGAGAAGCTGTCGCTCGACGGCACGGCGGCGTTCACCTGTTCGCTCTGCTCCGCCTCCCTCCAGGTGTTCATCTCCAACGGCTGGATGGCCGACCTGGTGGTGGTGGCGGCCGTGACGGACCGCGAGGCCAAGTCGGCCGCGCACGGCATCAGTCTGTTCCTGGTGGAGAACGGCGTGAAGGGCTTTCAGAAGGGCCGCAAGCTGGAGAAGATCGGCCTGAAGGCCCAGGTGCCGGGAGGGGAGAGAGGGAGGTGACGCGTTTCCGGTCGTTTAATCGGGTCGCTGGCTACGCTCGTCTCACTATTTTCCCCTCTGCTTCCGTCACAGGACACGGCCGAACTGTTTTTTGAGGACGTGCGGCTCCCGGCTGACGCCCTCCTGGGCGAAGCCAACAAAGGCTTCCACTACCTGATGAACGAGCTGCCCCAGGTGAAGAAAACACCTTGTTGATCTCCCCCTCGGGGGGCCGTGTCCTTGTTGCCCCGCATCGATAAGTACGCGGCGCATTGTCTCTTTTTTTTCGGTTTGGTTTGTCTCAATCCCGTTCCCACTTTGTGGCCCGAAGGAGCGTCTGCTGGTCTCCGGCATGGCCGTCGCGAGCTGCGAGTTCATGTTTGAGGAAACCAGGAACTACGTGACGCAGAGGAAGGCGTTCGGCAAGACCATCGCTCATCTTCAGGTCTGTCGAACAATGGCGTAGTCTGACTTGTTCATCTCCTGAGTCTGACTATTTCTGTCTGGGGATGCGTTTCATTGAGTCTGATGTGACCCCTTCAGACGGTGCAGCACAAGATGGCGGAGCTGAAGACTGAGATCTGCGTGGGCCGAGCCTTCGTAGATAACTGCCTGATGCTCCACGCTGAGAAGCGACTGGATCAAGCCACGGCTTCCATGGCCAAGTTCTGGTGAGGATGCGTTCGAATTAAATTAACTTTTTTTTTTATGTGTGCTGCTGTTTGCTAATGTCCTTCTTTGGCTTCTCTGCAGGGCTTCTGACCTCCAGAACAAGGTGGCCGCCCAGTGCCTGCAGCTCCACGGAGGCTGGGGCTACATGTGGGAGTACCCCATCGCCAAGTAAGTGTCACGTGACCTCCTGAGGTCGGGATGACGCCACTTTGTTCGTACTCCAGTCCGCCCACGCGTCACTGTACCGGGGTCTGTCTTCTCCAGGGCGTTTGTGGACTCCCGTGTTCAGACCATCTACGGGGGCACCAACGAGATCATGAAGGAGCTCATCGCCCGCACCATCGTGAGCCGGAAGTAAGGAAGTGGATGGGTTTGTGGCGATCGAGCCCGAGAGGCAGTGGGATGGTTGGCACATTAAATATGATGATAGTATTGCTCTGATAATCAGCAACGCATTGTTGCATTTTAGGATTTTAGGATCGTAGAGCATGTCTGGGTGGGAAGTGAGCCGAGGCATGTGACGCAAGTACTCCGGGATGAAATATTTAGAAATTGAAGTTGAAATAAAAACGTGTATATCTGCCTTGTGCACTGTCTTATTTCTACCAGTAGGTGGCAGCAAACCCACAGACAGAGCCGGCACAGACGTGGCGGCGATGCCGACTGTTGAATGGGGGGACTCTGCCACCGAGAGCATCGTTCTTCGTTTTGTCGATTGAAATTGTTCTCGCATACACGACCAGATTCCCTGAAGGGATGCACCGCCCCCCCCCCCCTCTCCCCTCCCCTCCTCTCCCGCAGTAGAGGAGGCAGACAGCATCCCCACCACGCCTCACCTGTGGGGGACAGAAGTGCAGCTACTGCTCACTGAAGCATCTTCCTCCCATCCCCTTCCCCACTCTCCCCTCTCCATCACATCCACGTTATCCCCTCCACCCACTCTCCTCCTCCTCTCCCCCCCCCTCCCCTCTTTTTCCATGTTTCCTCAGCAACAGCCACACCCCAGTGCCTCAGCTCGTTTCCACTGCGGGCAGCACTTCCTCCCCTCAGTAAAGCGGCCCAGAAAGCTTTTTCTTTTTTTTTTCTTTTTTTTTTCACAATGACTCGACATTTCACTCCTTTGGCACCTGCTGAGTGTTTCAGTCCGGCTTCATGCAGGTGTGCATCTGTGACCAACATGCATTTGTTGCACGTCCTCCCCACCCAACCCTTAAAACACACACACACACACACAATTAAATATATTATCCAGGAGAGATTGCCTGTCATGCTTGCTGCAGCTACACAATCCCGTTGCGCCTCCGCTGCAGCCTTTACGGTAGCGTCCTGCGCGGTGGGAGGGGCCAGAGGGCCCCGCACCGCGCTCATTGTCGCTCGAGCTCTCCTCTCTCGCGCGCGGTGTCAGTGCCGCTCAGCAGCCAGAGCCTCCAGGTAAGAGCCGGCGCTCTTTGTTCCTCGCGTACCGGCACGCGGAGGCTTTGCGTCCGCGTGCGTGTCTTCCGTTCCGGGCTGTTTTTGTTGTTGTTGTTTTTTTCAGTGCAACGCCGGCGGCCGTGAAAAAGAAAAGTTTATTGTCGGTATTGCCGTGCGCTAATCCTCAAATGTCGCGTTGCGTGAACGCGTCCTGGTCCCGTGTACAGTTATGTGTGAATTAAGGATGCGCGTGTCATCTCGAGGGGGAGTTTGGTCACTCTGTCGCGTTTCAGTGTAGATTCAGGAGGAACATATAAATGTGCACGTGGAGAAATGTGTCAAATTGATTCATTTTTGTGTGTGCGTGTGTGTTTAAAAAAATATTTTTTGCTGCGTCCTAGTGCGCCTCTCGCCGCTGCAGCAGCAGCAGCAGCCTGCGCCTTTTGTTCTGGTCCACGCCTGAATGGTGCTGAAACCTGCCCCCCCACCCACCCTCCTTCACACACACACACACACACACACACACACACACGCGCACACACACACTGCAGCACAGGAGAGCAGACTAACCTGCGAAGAAAGGCAGGAGATTTAACGTGTGGATTATTTCTCCCGCCCTGTCCATGGCCGTGGATGTGGGAGTAGCCCTGCTTGTAGTGGGCATCTTGTCTGCCACAGCCCTATAGGTTGCCCTTGTGGTCATCACGGGCTTGCATCAGCAAAAAAAAAAGGCTGCATGACTTGCATAGCATGTATATAACACATGCGTTGATGTCATTCATGTGATTTAGTGGGATTAAGTTGCATTAATTGCACTAATTCTGTGCTGACAGCAGAGAGCCACCTGATGACCAGACCCGGATTCCTCCCTTTGTGCGTAACGGCCCCTGATGGATTATAATGTCTCTTTTATATCACATTCAGCCAAAGATAATGATCTAGCAATGTCCAGACCTCCATTAAGCAGGGATACGGTCCCCTCGGCCTCCGCGAGCCGAGGAGAAGCAGGGGCCGGATTCCCCACGTCTGGATGTGAGAACATTCCTTTCATGAAAATGACTTAGCGCTCGCATGAGACTCTCCACCAGTTTTTGTATTTGCACATTCCTATTGCGGTCTCCTCAGATGAGGTATATGGAGGATGGAGCATGAAGAAGCCCTCGCGTGCTGCTGCTGTTGGCTTCGGTTCACGATGGGGTCGGTTTGGGCTCCAAGTAAATGAGATTCAAGCGTTGCAGCGTTGGTAGATTCCTCCTGAGGACAGCGGGGTGTGGAGCTCAGGCGGCTTCTCGCTTTGAGGTTTAGTAACTTGACACGCTGTTAAATGGAAGCGTCAGACACCCGGTTTGCTTTTTTTAATCTGACTTTATTTGAATAAAAACATGCAATAAATGTGCAGCAGTTTGTTTTCCCAAAGTGTTTCCTGTGAGAGTTTGGAGGTGTATAAAGTGGGATGGTTACTTATACTCATTATTGATTTAAGGCCAACCATAGAGGTTTGCGGGTGTCAATTAACACAAAAAATGGCCAGAAAGATACACTTTGTGCGTTTAGGTTAATGTATAATTCAGTCAAACCATGAACTGCTCGCTTTAAGTAGGTTGTGTTTCTTGGCTCGGGCCAAATGGAGGCTGACAAAGTTTGTTACAGTCGAGTTGTGTGTTTTCAAACCCCTATCAGGCCAGATTGGGCTGAGTCTAATCACCGATGGGGTAATTGAAATGACCTTAATCAGGAAGCGGCAGGTTGTGTGTTTGCATAAGCTACGAAATCACAACTTGTACAAATCTCCCATTTCTGGACGCCTTCTGTGTTCACGGGACGTCCTCCGCCTGCTTCTTGCTTCTCTCCCACCACCAGGAAACCCTATCCGCCTCCCGAGCGCCGCGCGGGAACGCAAAGTATACTTCCCAACGTCAACTCTGGTTAGGTGCGCCGTCGAAAATCCTGAAACCACAGAACCGCTGTGCGCTCCACTGAAATGAAGACACGCTGGCTGGTGGGACCTCGCTGCCCGGGACTAATTGTACTGGAGCAACGTTTGGGGAGGAAAGATCAGTTTCTGGATTTGTTTGTAGATGGAGGGTCTGATTCCTTGATGGGTTTTTTTGGAGGCGCAGGGTGGGTGAGTGTGGTGTCACAGGTGTTGGAGGCCTCTTTGTCCCCAGCTGCTCCTCCCGTCTGAGGCCTTCTCCCTACAGGTGCCTAATGGGAGCTGGCAGATCTGTGCCTTAGCGCACACTTAAGTCTTGACCGTGAGAGGAGCCTAATCTAATTTGTATACGTCAGAGGGGCCAAGCGTCCCACTGACCTGCATGTGGAGCACACACACACACACACACACACACACACACACACGTGTACACACATACCTGTAAACACGCACTCTTCTTCTCGGGTACTTTCGAGAAATAGGCCCTGAAAAACTGAGAAAGTGTGTCTCTTAAAGGGACGTAGGGGACAGACGGGCAAAGAGCTCAGCTGAAAGCACAGCGCGTACAATCTGGTGTCCAGATGTTGTTGAAACAGCTGTGAAAAAATGCAGATGTGTATGTCTTTATTGGGATTCTTGAAGTTAATGTGGAGGACGCAGGTGTTGAGGTTTACTGAGTTTGGATGAACACTGTTTATCTGGCGCTGGGATCCATCCCCGTGACCTCCTGCGGGTCCGGGACGGCCTCTCCTACCCTGTGACTCTCTCTCTCGCTCTCTCTCTCTCTCTCTCTCTCTCTCTCTCTCTCTCTCTCTCCGACCCGGCCTGCCCAAACCGACCCTGACAGCCGGCGTCACATTTCATTCCTCACGGGCGATGCTCCGCGACAGAGAGGACACTCACTCGGGGCATTCCTCGCAAACTCTCCCCACATATTGGCATCCGCGATATTCTCCCTGTGTCGTAACCCTGTTAGCTAATCGGCGAGGTCAGCGCGATGGCGGCCGGGTTTGTCCACGGGAGGCAGCAGGACACCGGGCGCGAGTGGGAAAGAAGTTTATTTCTGCGCGATGGAGAGCACAGTGCCGCCTACCACGCTTTGAGCAGGTGGACTTGGCTTGAGACCAGCGAGTCTACGCCATGTTGAGCCATGTGCCTCAAACTTATCTCCCTCCTCGAGAGTCCTCGTCTTTATTTAGATCAGTTTGTGTGCACAAGTGCTCAAAAGCACATTCCAAGAAGGAAAGAAAAGAGGATGTGCTGGACGTTCACACGGAGCTGTCGCAGGAAGTCTGCTCGGCGGGGTCATGACATCGTACGAGTGCAGCTTCTAACTTATTGTTTGAGCTTTCACGGCCCTAATTGGGACACGAGAATGCCGGCAACTGGGCTGTTGACAAGTTCTGGATAATATTATGACTGTCTGTCTGTTTCTACGTACATGTAGCCAGCTGTTTTAACACACCGGGACGTGGCAGGATTTTATTTTTGGACGGCGGAGGTGTAAAGGAAGGGCCAATTTGATGATTTCTTTCATTGACGGACAACAAAAAGTGTTTTATGGCAGATTCCAGATCTTTTTGTCAATAGTCCGTCAAAGACAGAACTATTTAAAAAGCCTAAATGATGTACTAGAAGCAGCATGCAGCAGTTACAGTGGAGGCCGTTGTGGGTTTTCGGACACTGGAAGGAGCCGTCTATGAGCCCGAGTGTCTCCCTGAATGGGCCCGGGTCCTCCACTTAGCCCGGCGTAGCGGCTAAGCTACGTAGCGCCGAGGCTTTTATGATTTCCAGATGTTCCAGCGGAACAGCGAGGTTGTGTTCTCCCCATCTTTTTTGCAAACAGCGGACTGGCAGCGGCTGCAGACCGAAAACATGGGGTGCAGTGTGCCGGAGGAATCAAAGAGCCTCATTGTTGGAGGCCCATGTATTGTTAGAACGTACACGCTCTGGTTTTCTTTATGCTTTTCTGGACATTTTTCTCCTTCATTGCATCTCAACTTGACTGTGCGTTTCTTTTTCTTCTCCACTTGAACCATTAAGGAATCTAATGTCATGGAAATAAGTCTCCGAGGATTCAAGGCTGAATAAATGAAACCAGAACACGTCTTTCACTGTGTCAGCGTGTGCATCTGCTTGTCGTGGTGGGGGCCGTGTTTCGGATGCGTGGAAAACCCCCCGATTCATGGGAACTTCACAGACACACACACACACACACACACACACACACACACACTCTCTGTCGAGCCAGTGTGAAACGTAGAAACAGATGGAGGCCGACGGTACATCTCGTTCCTGTAAGTCTGTTTTTTAACTGGACTGCAGGAACACGGCAGCTGAGTGTGTGTAGTGGACCTCCTGGCCCGCTTCCAGGAAGGGGTTTTCACTGTGACCGCCACTGCAAATGCCTCAAGAGGGACTTACCGGCACATAACGCCCTCTCATAGCTATGTAACAAGCAGAGGAAGATGAGGAGAGATGAAGGGTGTCATTCCCACTTTTTTTACCCTGAGAATAAATAGGAAAAAAATGCTCCCTGCACCCTCACACTGCACTGTAGTGGGTTCCTCATTCCCAAGTATCCTCGTATCTGGGCTGTCTGTGTTGTTTTTCAAGTGTTGACTGTGCCGAGCGCCCCCGTCGGGGCCGTCAAGCCCCCCCCCCCCTCCCGGCCCCCTCACCACGGCAACCCCTGCCATGGAAACCAGCCCCTCAAAGGAATGAGCCTTTTGAGGGCCAGTGTGTAGCGACCCTGTGTGCCGCTGCAGCTCCCTCCGTAGTGAGAGGGTGCAGAACGGGGGTCCGGAAAACGGCGTTTGCATGTTTTTTTTTCCGGGACGCCGTCGCTGAACCTGTTGAGTCTCTCCTTGTTCCCGCTCCTCCTCTTGCGGCGTCCATGGGTGTCATGTTGTGTCAACGGCGGAGGAAATAAAACACGAGTATCCCAGAGCCGCTGTTCGGTGGAGGCAGGGTGGGAGGCTGCGCCGCCTCAGGTCACCTCATTAAATCTGAGAGCATAAATCCTGGTGGAAGAGGGGAGCCGTCGGCTTTACTCTGGAGCATCAACAGATGCGTGTGAATGGCCTCTGGGGAAAGCGAGTCTCTCTTGTTAATGCTGACAATAGCCGGTGATAAACTGGGGATAAACTGAAGAAGTTGGGCTCCCAGGACAATGTTTTCATCCAAAACAGATCTGGTTTTACGGAAAAAAAAAAGTGTAAATCTTCAGGTACAAACCACCACAAAGGAGAATAAACTCAATTGGCTGACTGTAAAGGGAAACTTTCCCATAGAAATAGTATTAAAGCTTTTACATTCCCTAATATATATCACATATGGCATCAGCACCACACGCTGACTGCTTCCTCAGCTTCTTTATAGAAACTTTTACATTCACTGTGAATGTCTTTCTGCCCGTTCTTTGCGTTCACTGTTACTTGTGCAGGTTTTATGGATCGTACAGTAAAGTCTGTCCAGCGCCTCTGTCTCTTAGGAGCCGCAAACCTGTCTGCTGTGTTTTACCTCCGCATCTTAACCGCCTCGTATTACCGGTGCCGGATAAGTCCGGGCTGCAGCCTGTTGTTGATACCTGTTGATACCAGCATCTTTTCTTCAGGCCGTGGAGGCCCAACATTATGTGTCCTGATGTTATCTCTGCTCGGGCCCAATCCCCCTCTTCTTTCCTACTAACACTCTGTATTGTATTAGGTTTCCATTGTGCACGCAACACAGAAATCCGTATAGAAAGAAATAACTTGGCGTCTGTGATTAACCTGCAAAATCTCTGCTGTGTAAAGCCACCAGTTCTTTTGTCTGCGCGCCGTTGGCCGCCAATTATTGATGTTGTCCCTCCTTTTGCCTCCGCTCACCTGTCCCCTGTCGGGAAGCAAGGAGGACGAGGAGACCCCCCGTGGATCCGCATGGCCACATTCAAATGCTAATCCGCTGCCATCTGCTTTCGACCTCGCTGAGGTGGGGGCTGCGATGCCTCCCTGTCCACGGTCGCTACGGGGTAGGGAGGAAAATCCCTGAGCTCTTTGCTCCCCGGGGGCTCGCCAGGCTGGTCGCTGCCTCTACACCCTAATCAAGACCCCCCCCCGCACCCTCTTTAGTCCTGTTCTCACCCCAACAGGGGTCACCCGTACAGAAGGCAGAACAGGACTCTAAAGAAGTTACCCCTTTTATTCGGGGGCAATGGACCTGAGAATAATAGACCTGTTTTGCTGCATGACGAGAGGCTTCCGGCCTGACAAGTCGATCCCTGTCAGTGCAAAAGAAACAGTTCAAGGCCTCCCTTCTCCATAATCGAGTGACGCAGACGTGATTTACACGCAGGGGCAGAAATATTGGACTTTCGCTCCCACTCATTAGAGTGGGAACGCTTTTTCCGGCTTGCTCTTTTGAGTTGTTTGCACGTCAGCTGGTGTTTGTGTGTGTGTGTGTAGGGGGGGGATCGGGATGACATAATAGTGTATTTTAGCAGTCACTGTGGGACGTTCCTTTTCATGCTCATGCCTTGTTTTTAGATTGCAATAATTGTCTCCTGAATATATCATATGTGTGTAAAGCGCCCTCTGAATGGAGTCGATGTATTCGTGGTATGTAGTTCAGATGCAGTTTGTGGCTCCAACACAAGCATGCAGACCCCTCAAGGCAGATGCGGTAAACCCCCCAAAAGCCTATTGGATTAAATAGAAAAATGCATTGTCGGGAAGCTTGAGTGGTTGTTTTTCTTACTTCATCGCGGGGGTGCAGTAAATATAATTTTCAATTAACTTTTACTCAAATCTGGGAAAGATTTACACGAGTACTTTAAAATACATTTGGAGCATCCTGCTACATGGGTTTGCAGTCATTTCTGTTGTCAGTTATGTTAAACAGTTAAATCAGGAAATAATTTAAGTGTCCCACTTTTTTAAGTGGGCATTGAACCTCTCATTGGCATCGGGTGGTTGCGGCCCGCGAGCTAGCAGTGAGTGAGCTAGCAGTTAGCGGCTAACCGGCTAGCGGCTAACCGGCTGAGGGTTTGACGTGTACGGCTCTGCAGACGAGGGACCAGGAGGCAGGAAAAAGTCTCCTGCCATCACTGTGGATTTGCCTCAACACCAGGGTCTGTGACTGTACGTATGCCTCTGGGCCCGTGAGTACTAACCACTCGTGTGAGGGAGCTCAGGTGTTTAATCAGAGCTAAAGGGGCTACCGTTCAAAAGTTTGGGGTCACTTATTAGTAACGTCCTTATTTTTCAGAGGAAATCACATTTTTTTTCAATGAAGATAACATTAAATTAATTAGAAATACAAGCTATGTATTGCTAATGTGGTAAATGACTATTCTAGGTGGAATTGTCTGGTTTTTAATGACATATCTACATAAGGTGTAGAGAGGCCCATTTCCATCAACTGTGTTGTAACGGTACATTGTGTTTGCTAGTCGCCTTAAAATGCTAATGGATGAGTAGAAAACCCTCAAACTCATTGAAACACCTTAAAACGCCTCAAAAAAACATTATAAATCCCTTGAAAACCCGTACAAACTCTTGAAAACCCTTGTGCACGGATGTTATACAGCTATAGAGAAGCTATAAAACTTCATTTTGAGTATCTGGAGCATCACGTGTGGGTTCATTATACATTCAAAATGGCCAGAAAAAGAGAACTTTTATATGAAACTCGCCAGTCTGTTGTTGTTCTTAGAAATGAAGGCTATTTCATGAGATTTTTTTTTGTCTGAGTGACCCCAAACTTTTGAACAGTAGTGTATACTCGTTTAATAGCATGGGAGTTTTAGCTCACAGTAACAGTATAGCACTATTATTGAGTAGACCCTCTTCAACGAACCTCCCATGCAACAGGGGTACACTGAGGCCCCTGTCTTGAACAGCGATTAAGGAGAGGGCTGCACATTCTCTCGCATAGAAAAGTAATAAGATGGATCACCAACTTCAGCCCCCAAGATCATCATGACGATGACAAAAAGTGTAATAACGCTGGAATGCAAACACGACTGCCCCGAAGACAGCTGTGACAAATGTCCCCAAAAGTTAACGCACCACTTTCCCATCGCAGATCAGACGAAAAGTCATCGGAGAGCTGATGCAAACAGGAAAGTACCGCCCACCCCACACACACACACACACACACACACACACACACACACATGTTTCAAACCCGGAGACACTGAATGCATTTTTATCTGCAGTAGCTCCAATGATCTCGAGCCCAGTTATTTCCTGTGCCGGACGGCGGCGTTCCCCCTTCTGCAGACGTGGGAACCAGTTGCGGCGCTTTAATCTGCGTCCACATCTGAGTAATGAAAACACAAAGCTCCGTCTGGTTGTGCCTGCACTGCATCGCGCCGGCTACTGCGTCTGCACGTGGCTCTGTGCGGGTTGGCGGCGCCCTGAATGCTGATGATGCGCTGACACCGGCACTGCTGGCGTTCCCTTTCTGGCGGCGATGAACTCACCTGCGCTCGGGTTCAGTTTGTCTCTCTGAATAACGAATGAGTCTCGACAGGAAGTCACTTTCAGCACCACTCTGAGACGAAAGGTTTTGATTCCCTTCATTCTTCATAGTTTGACTTTTTCCTTCATATAGTTTAGTTCATTCTATTTGTAGGAACTGCTATTTATTGTTGCTGTGGCATCCAAATAAATGCATGAGTGGAATCTGTAGAGAAATGTCTTCACCCTTTGAACTAGATTTACTGTCAGTCGATCACATCCCTTTGCAAGGATTCAGGTACCAGACTCTTGCACTTCCTTGTTCATCAAGCTTGTATTTCCCAGGACATCGCCCCTCCGACTCTGCAGTACAACTGTTGACTGGATTGAAGCTTTTAGGCCCCATTTTGGTATTTCTTTTTAACACTTGAGAAGAAATGAGCAGTTTCAGTCTGGATTGAACGCCTGCAGCAACACATTAGGCTTTCGACAGCAATCCTGACAAACACCCCCTTGGTGGGCTTTCTTTTCTTTTCTTTGTATCACGTGACATAATGAAATAGTCGTAGAGACGTATCCGGAGCTGCAGTTGGCTCCGAGCATGTGAGACGTCCAGCGAGTTAATGAAGGATGACCCCACCCTCGAGTCCCTTAAGTGCACAAAGTCATTATCGCTTCACCACGCCGAGCACCATGTCAGCGCATTATACCTGAGATGCTGCACGGCTCTTTAATAACTCCGGCTTCATTCTCCACTCCTTCCTCTTTTGTTAATGGAAACTAACCAGAGATTCCCAGGCAACAAGACCCTCCCTCGTCCCCCCCTTTAGCCTCTCTCATCTGCCTTAAGAGCCTGCTCTCATTACTGCCTCCCCTGCATGCCACGCAGACCCTCCTCTCACTCCAACCACAATATTGCTGTATCACTTCCACTAATAGGTCGCACTTAGAGCACCTTGAGGTGAAAGCTACCGTGATGCTTCCTGCCGATAGAGGAAAGACGCGGAGGGGGTTTGTATTAAAACAGTTTTAAAAGGCTGTTTGAGTTGATTGAAGACTTGCGTCTTCTCTGTCTATATCATCGCTCCGCTGTCTTTATCATCGCTTTGGTGCTCCATGCTTGTTGCGATTTACTTTTTAATGGAGCGTTGAGGTGTTTTTTGCACGTTTGTATCTCAGATTGCACAAAAGTGCACGCAACACAATTTTAGATGTGTAATTCCAGGATTCAAAGCCGTCATTTACCGTTCATTTCTGTGCATATATTCCCAATAAATCAATGATTGAACAATCAGTAACTGCCTCAAAAGCATTGACTTTACAAACGTGAAATGAATGGAAATCAACAGCTGCTTGCAATGGTTAACTAAAACGTTTTGCATGGTCCTTTAGGAGCAGCGGAAAATTTGTTTTCCATTTTAAAAATAAGACGTCAAAACATAACGCATTGTTGTTCATTTCTCACGAGGGCAGCGGCTGCGAGTTTTCCCCATTCGGAGCGGCCAAAAATCAACATCGTCTCTATTCCCGAGCCTCCTGCCATGACTCATTCTTTTTTGGGAAGAGGACGAGGAGGAGGAGAAAAAGTGCGGGCTTGCTTGTTTTGGATGCTTCACTGACGGGGCGGTTTCTCATGCCCTGCCGGAATGACAGAGTTGCCCCATAAGACTTGACAGCTGTTGACTCCAGCTCGGGGATGTGTTGTGTCTGTGCTTGCTCGTCATTTATTGGTGTTTACATGTGCCGCGATGGAGCTGCGTGCGGATGTGGGTCCTTTTGAATGCACTCTGTATCTGTTTGGTATTGCATCGTGTGTGTGTGTGTGTGTGTGTGTGTGTGTGTGTGTGTGTGTGTGTGTGTGTGTGTGTATGAGAGTTGCAGTCAAAGTCCTGTGCAGCTGCCTCCCTCCTCCTCCTCCTCCTCTTTCTCCCTGATGACTTCCAGAAACTTCCGCTCCTCCACTCCGTCTCAGTGACACGTGTGTCCTCTCTCCTCCCTGCCTGAACCTCACGGTGACAAGACGAAGCCGTTATCCGCTGCTCTCCGGGGAAGCAATCCGGCATCTTTACCCGAACAGTTGCTAATGATCCAGTCGTGACATCTATGTTGGCGTTTCCAACAGTTGTAAATGGCAAATCATTGAAATTGTATTGATTGTTGTTGTATTAATGCCTCAACGGTGGCACTGCCCTCTTTTTGTTCGGCTGAGCTCTAACTGGCCTCCCGCTGCAGCGTCATGACACTAAACCCCAGCGTCTGACCACTGGGGGCCCGGATCTCGGTGCTCCCTGTGTAGGTGCTAATTTAGAGCAGATGGCATGTGCTCAGAACTCCCATCAACAGGAAATGGCTTAGGAGCAGGGACATCCCTGCTACAAATTACAGCCGTTTACCTTTGCTTGCTGGTAACCTGCCCTCTCAGTGATCCGCTGACGAGAGAAACACTCGAAAGACCTTTTTTTTTACTTGGCTCTGTGTCTCTCTGTAGGGGTGAGTGCATCCTCGCCGACATTTGGAGTCTCACCTCTGCTTGAATGAATAATTTGTTTGCTTTGCTGCGTTCACCCCGCAGGTACAGAGGAGCATCACACAGCCCAAACAGAGGAGCAAGACCGAGCTTCTGAATTAGAGACGAAGCACTCGAGGCCAAAGTTCTTCAACAGTGGTTTTGGGGTCATATTGGGCACTAAATGACTAATCCATAATGTACATTTGCTCCATCCCTTCTGTGCTGTTTCTCTGCCTTTTTCTACCCACTGAAGTTTTACTGGGGGAGTAGAGAGGGCCATGTTCCTTGTGGCTAAAAAGCATGTTGTGATTTTTTTTTTCCATGGCGTAATATGGGTTTCTAGTACAGTAGCCTGTGTCTCTGTTCAGCCCCGGGTGCGCGGACGACTTCAAAGCCCACGGCTACACCCTGTGGTTAGTGCAAAGCCGGGCACACGCGAGCTGAAACGTTCACGCAAACACACACACACAACCTGGCAGGGAGTTTATATATATGCCACGATACACACGCCCTCAGATGGACACGAATTTATTTCAGTCCATAAAAACAGTCGACTGCGTTCTCACCCCCGAGTCCCCCCACAAACACTCCTTCACGCACGGTGCCTCCACTTCCTGTCTGTTCATTTCTCCTCAAATCAGGCCTCTGTTTTATAAGGGCCTCTTTGGGGCATATTTCACATTTAAGGAATTTCCTGTGTTCGGCTTTTATCAGAGAGGAATGACAGTACACACACACACACACACAGGCCATCTTTAGCCTGTCAGCATGGGAGGCCGTGTGAATGTGTGTGTGTGTGTCCACATTCAACACATGCATACAAATGTGAGAGACTAGAGAGAGTATTAGAGAGGCCATCCTGCTGGGTGGTAGAGTGAAAGAAGCAGTTTCCGTCCATCAAAGTTCATATTTCTCCTGTGGCGGTCCGGCTGCTGCATGAGAAGGGTAGAGGACATTCCCAGCGTGTGTGTGCATATGTTATCGGTTGTGTTTGGACTTTGCAAGCTGGCCATTAAGACGCTCGAGCTCGGCAAATTAGCAGCCTGAAGTGCTTTTCACGAGCCTTGGTACAGTCGCACTCTGTCAGTGTAATAGTGTCAATACCAGAGTTTATTTTTCCCAAAACATGAATGGAGCGTAGTTCACCTCGTGTGTGATTATAGTGCTACCGTAAATAAATACTCAACTGTAGTGTTATCACTCTTTTATTGAGAGTAATTCTTTGTACAACAACATTTTTTTTTTCTTTGCAATTGGGCTCAAGTTTGACAACTGGTAGACTCACCAGCCTGTGAAGCTGTGAAAAAGCGTTAATGCCATGTTACACAGTATGTGGCATCCAGAAAGTGCCATCACTTCACTGTAATTCACATCAATATAATATCAATAAGTTGCACAGCCCTGAAAGGAACAAAGCGTTTTGTAAGCCGTGCTTCCAAAGAACTCGCTTAGTATTGAACCAGCAACAGACCGACAGGACATGGGCTTGAACAGGAGGCGGGACTTTGGCTTTGGTGTGACGAGTCCCGCTGTGGTGTCTATATGCGGCGCGCTCTCAGGGGATGGAGAGGATCAGCGTCTGTGTCTTGTCTCGCTGCTCTGAACCGACTCACCTTTGACCTCTGTCACCAGAGTCCTCAAACAAGCTTTGAGGACTCTGGTGAAAAACAATGAAATAACAATGACATGCAGAACAAAGGGGTGTTTGACGCTCGAATGGGAAGTGCTCATAAATTAGATGAAATGAGACGAAAGGTATATGTTGACCTGGCTGACTGAGCCACACGCGTATCTGCTAACCTTTAAACAGGAAGCCAGATCAGCACGGATTTGGGTAATTAGATTTCCCATGGTCTTAAATCGAATTACGATTTGTTGAGAGCAAACAACAAAACAAGCAGAAGCCGCTGTGTTTTCTACCGCTTCGAGCCGAAGGGAGCGGTTGTTGTTGGGAAACGGTCGTCGCGCTGGAAAGAGATTGCGCTTGTGATCCTGTAGCGGCGAGCCGATCCTCGGTCATTAACGCGCGTCTGCCAGTTGTGACGATTACAAGGTCCATGTCTGGGTGAAAGCATTAACGTGGCACTGACTGTGAGGCTTACAGTTAGAAAATGGATGTTTCTGGGGGGTTTTTCCAGAAGCAAAACTGTTGATCGTCTTTAGTGCTGAGGTAGTAAATCATGTGAGAAGTAGTTATTTTATCAGAGACTTCTATACAATCTGATACATGTTTGCAGTCTCATGAGTCGCCCCCTGCTGGCCGTTAGTAAGAATGCTGGTGTACAGCAATTCCGCATTGTCAGCACTTTTCAAATCCAGAGGTTACACGATGGAGTGTGAAAGACGTGAGGTTTTTAGTTGAATTATGGGAAGTGTAGGATCCAATGCCTCTGCTGCATCGATAAAGACCTTTTTTTTCTGTCACTCACTCAAGTTACATAACCTGAGTACCCATCTGCCAGAGCACAAGGGGATGTGTTCAACTCGCTTGTTTTTTTCCCAACAAAAACCTGGAGATATAAAGGTCACAATGATACAAAATGAGGAAAATCTTTATCAAAATTGTTGTTGAATTGTGTATTGCTATATGCTTCACTTTTATCTGCACGTGCTTTGATTACCTTTCACATCCCCCTTTGTCTCAACTTTCCTCCGCCTCAGTTCATTTTTGTCCCAAAGCCCTTCCCTTAATCTTTAATCCATATCTGCATATATTCATGAGAACTGCCCTCTGCTCTCTCGTGAAACCACAGCAGCTCAAGTTATATGTTGGCACACAAAAAAGCTGGAATTAAAGCTTTGATGGCACTTGAGGTCTGACGCAGAACCGCTGCAGCCGACGCCGTCGTCTCCTCGAGCACCTGCAGTAAATTTGTCCACTCGATGAAATTCGGCTTGTGCTAATGCTGCTGCGTAATTTTTTTAAAAGCTTGAGTCATGCTTTCAGAGGGCGGGCGGCAAGTCTGGTGAATGATTGTTTTTCTGAAGAAGCAGATTATACTTGATTTGTTATCCTTCACAATGCAGAAGAAACAGGATAAATAGCATTACAAAACATCTCATTATACAGGCTTTGATGTGGTTTCGGGGCTGCGAACATGGGGTAAAAATGAATGCAAGACCTCCTTGCTGAGACGGTCTTTATGCTGGATTTGTTGTTTCCAGGCTCTTCGATGAAATCTCCCATCCAAATCTGGATGAAGGGATCCATTCAGATAATCCTGATCATAGTGAGTTGGCTGCTGGGGAATCAGCGATCAACCCGCATCCCCCGTTCCCAATAAAGGCAATGCGATTGACCTACCTTTTTTAAATTTGGGATTAGGCGTCAGGTTTAAATTATGACCCGTAAGAGTAAAATCCTGCGATGACCAGATGCACCGAAAATGAACAAATGTCACTTGTGTCCAATGAAAGTTGGCGTCTTGGCAAGAATTTTGATGCTTGTTTCCTAAAAATCTCTCAACCTCACAAACTTGTTTTGAGGAGAAGAAATATGTATTGATCATGTTCAAAACTGTGTCGAAATGTCCAACATGTTCAATATTTCTAAAACCCAGTAGCCTCAACATGGCCTGTCTGCACCCATTTAGCGTGTGTGTGTGTGTGTGTGTGTGTGTGTGTGTGTGTGTGTGTGTGTGTGTGTGTGTGTGTGTGTGTGTGTGTGTGTGTGTGTGTGTGTGTGTGTGTGTGTGATGTTTAACGGGCCATATGTCCAGCTCAAACGCAGGGTAAACAAATCGTGTAATCTGGTGACGGCGAGTTCGTCCTGCCGCTGTGTCTGTTGACAGTCGTGAGGGATTGTCGTTAGCGCGGCGAGCGCCTGCTTACCGGCAGCAAAGGCTGATGGGAGATTAGATGTTAGCGGCGACGCTAGCTGGCTCCAGCCGAGGCCTCGCTCTGTAATCAGCGCTGGCAAAAGGCCTCGCGACAGGCGGCTGGCGTTGACGGGCCCGTCTGCGGCTCTCCAAGCTTTTACCCCCCAACCCGCCCGCCCACCCAACCTCCATTCTCCTTCCTCTTCATCTTTAATCTCTCCTCGTCTTTTTCCACAACTCCTCCTAAAGAGCAACGCCGAACCCTCGCTCAACAAACGCGAAAACGACTTCTTAATTCAAACTGACAGCAGGATTATTTTGTCATTTTAATATCTCAATTGTTGTTCCTTTTATACTTCATCCGGTCCCAGACAGTGACAAGTTGATTACAGTGTTTCACTGATGGCTCTTTCTCGCTCTCTCTCTCTCTCTCCCACCTCCTGGAACAAGACAAGCTAATGATGGCACTAAGGGAGGATGTGATGTGGGATAGAGGCGGCTCGCTCTGTTCCTCCTCTTCCTCTAATTTCTTTTTATAAGTGGTTTTGGGGGGAGTGTATGTCGATGCGTCCTTTATGATCCGGCCTCATGTCAGCCTCCGTGGTCTGTGTGTGGTTTGGCCATCGTGTTGGGGAGTGTCCCTTGACATCGGTCTGGTCGTACTGGTTTTATTCAGCTGGTTTATTTATTTCCTTCTTCAAGTATAGGTTCAGAAGTCTGTTTTAATACTCAAGTCTTGTTTTGAGTATCAACACTGCTCACCAGGCTCACAGTCGCACCACAACAATGAGCAGAAGGTCAAGAAAAGGTCCGTCATTTATATATCAAAGGTGCCATTTTAAATGACAAATACTTAGCTTATTAATGATGTCTTCCCCTCATGAATCCTAACATGAGTGTGTGTATGTATTCCCTCAGTTGGTTTCTTTTGTTTTTTATTTATTTATTCACTTCTCCACATTTGTACTCATTTTTCTGATTGATCTTTTTCGCTCATATTGCCTCTATTTATTCACAACGTTGACGTCTCTCGTACCGCGCGCGATGGATATCCAAAGACTGGGCCCATTGTGAGCCCGGGACTATAAATACAGCTCATTTCATGTGGTTTTTGGGGTTGGCGATATGAGCAGGGCATTAGGCTTTCAGCAGTCAGCACTCCCGAGTTGTATATGCTTTTGCTCTGCTCGTCTGGCCTCTGCGGTCTCTCGCTCAGACCCTCTTCCTCCCTCCCCGATCCCCCTCTCTGCCTTTGTCTCAGTGCTGCTGCGGCAGTCGGCCATGCCTGCAAATGAGCACCAGGACAGAGCAATTATTCAGCACTGGGCAAAACCCCGCTCCCTTCCTCTTCTTTCTTTTTTTTTTACCCGTGCAGCGCTCGCTGTCATGTTTAGATGTTGCACGCATCCATAATGTGGACGCCTTTTTTTTAAGCAAATTCTTTTCCAAGGCGCCCTGAGTGGAAGAATGAAATATGCTGCTGGAAAAGGCCTCGGAGAGAGGTTCATCTTGGAGCTCAAATCCCTCTGGGCCGGATGAGCTGCATATCTCTTTCAAACATGAATTAATGTGGCCGCCACGTGCACACGGACGCGCACATTTATTGTGCCCATCCCCCTGTTATCCACCCCTCCCCGACGCCATGGAGACACTGGGTTGGTTGCAGTGTGTGCGCTGGTGAAGGGGAAGTCAGGAAAGGGGTGTGTGTGAGGGAGCGTGTGTGTGTGCATCAGCCATCTCTGTCAGCGTGGCGCTGCTCGTGTGACTCCTTTTTTTCTTTCTTCCCATCTCATCTCTTTTTTTTTTCTTCCTCTCCACAGAAGCCGCTGCCTCACCCCCCCACCCCAACCCCACCTTGAGCGCTCTCTGCAGACCAAACAAAAAAAAGCTGCCCTCTAACCCACCAGGTAAGACGTTTGTTTTCTTCATTTTGCCGAAAAATCTTTTCATGCAGCTGCTTTATTGCGAGAGATAAAGGTTGAATTATTTCCCTTCAGTGTCTTCCTCTCTCGCGCCATAATCTCAAATCAATGCCTCCCTTTGCATCATCTCCCCCTTTGTCTGCTGAGATTCTAATTATTCCTGATATTTGCTGCTGACATATTCAAACAACAGAGTGAGTGCGCCGATGTTGTGATAAGCCGCGGGCTGTTTCTGTGTGTTTTGGTGACCGGTCGTCTTTGTGGCGTACAGTCTAGACATCGCTGATTATTCAGCCGGCAGGACAGTTCACCCAGAGTGTGCTGCCGCTGCTGCCTTGTGCACAACGCATGCTTACCGACACATATAGGAACCCACTGTTTCTCTTCTTGGAGAAAAGGCTTCAAAAATAACGGTGATTGTGAGTCTGCGGTGGCGTGCGGCTGTTGGCGGTGAGCGACTCGTAGACCACAGATTGTTGGTGGTTTCCTCCGTGGGATTGACATTGAGACGAGCGAGAGACCGCAGGACACACTGCCCCGGCTGTTAATGTCATCAGAGCGGGCTGTCACAAGTTCGGGGGGGGCTTGGGGGGTTTTGGGACCGCCGGGAGGTTTTTGATGTGAGCAGGTGGATGATGGAGCGACGAGACGCCAACTCTTCGGCCACTTTTTCTGCCTGCGTGGGCAGAGAGAGACGGGCGAGCTGTCCTTTCCTGGGAACCAAACTTCCAATGACGCACCACGACGTGGGAGAAGAGCACGAGATGGTGGAGGGGGGCTGTCCCCCCCTCTGTGTCCTCTTTTTCGGGGTCACAAATGGAGTCCTGTCTCCCTCCAATCATCCTCCTCTTCTCATTCCCCCTCCGTCCCTCCTCTGCCCTCGGAACGAGGTCATCGTTTGGCAGCGAGGCCCGTGGCCGCAGTTCGTTAACCAACTGTTGCCCGCGAGCGCAGGGCTAAAACAGTGGGAGATGAAGACATTGTTTCGGAGTCAACATCGCCCCCGAGTCCAACGGCTGTTTGCCAGCGAGGCATTCGCGCTGTAACGGAGCTAAATGTAGGTGTTACAGTACACAGACGCCGGGTGCGAAAGAGAAGGGCATTGTTTCCGTTGACTTATCTCTTTGTCACTTCTCCAACTGTCAGTTGGAGTCGCACTTTTCAGCCTTCAGGGCGTCCGATACCCATCAGAGATAAATATGTTGCGCCGGTTATTTTCAGAAGCAAACTGTAGGGGACATTGAGGTCGCGTCAAAGACACCCTTGACTTTGACGAAACGCCCTTAAGTGTCTGTTGACAAGTGATGGCGATGCAGCTGGATGGGGACGCAAGTAAATAAAATAGACGGCACTTTACTCTCGCAGGATGTCAGACACAAGTTAATGGTAAAAAAAAAACACTTAACAGATGCATTTTTTTTTTAAAACCCATTTTCAGCGTCTTCACATTCTTGAGGGTGAAAGTTTTCCAGAAGAGTAAAATGGCAGCCTGCGGGCTCCGTCATGTTGACTGATGAATGTGCACGATGCTCACAGGCCGCATGAAACCTACTTAAGTGCAGCTGTCGCCTCAGGAGCACAAAGACCTGCACCTGGTCCCGCCTGGTTTCGCATAGCGCAGCGGGGAGAAGTGCCGCTCGCATGTGTTTCAGCCTGTCCCTCATGTGCCAGACTGAGAGTGTTTTTGCATCTGCAGCTCAGTCTGACGCACGAGTGTTAATACCTGGATCCAAGGTCTTCGACACTGTTTTCAGAGCAATGTCACATCCTTTTCTCCAGGGAGATACTTCAAGGGCAAGTAGAGAAATCGGTCGTTTCTAATGCGTCACTGTTCTGTCAAAGATAAAAAAGAGTATTAAACCTACGAGTATTACTTGAGATATATAAACAGTAAAAAAAATTGTGCGAGCAATCGAGGTAAGATGGATGATACTCCAGCTCATGGCTAAAATTTGGATTAATTTTCATATTGCATCATTACACGAGCCTGATACTTCCTAATAATTTCCACTAGAGACCAAGTTCTGCAGCTCACTCCCCTCTTTAAACTGCTGACTGCAATCATGCTCCTCTCTATTCTTTTCTTTGGGATTAATTAATGAGCCTGTTTCCCGGCAGAGTTTGGCTCATTAGCCACACAGGCTTCGAGTGCACAGTGTGGAGGTGTAGAAAACAGCCCCTCCCCGCCTCGTCTCTTCACACCTGTGAGATTGTACCGACGCCCCTGCAGGATAAAGGAGTTCAGGACTACATGCGGAGTTGTGATCAGAGAAGGTGCAGTGAACCATAGACGCAATTACTTGCCGGCTCCCACCGAGAGAAGTCGCTGACGGAGCGATAACGAGGAGCCGCGAACGTTTAACGTCCCAAAAAAATGTTTTTTAAGATTTGAAAGAAGTTTTCAGGGAACGGTTTTCTTAATGGCGAGCAAATGAATAATGTTTCATTTAGAATCCTTTCTCATGAATACACGACTTTGATGTATTTAACACGCGTGCGTTTGTGTGTCTGTTGCGTGCAGCCGTGCATCGGCCTGTGGGGGTGTTGCGTGCGTGTTTGTCTTTGGGGAGAAGGCGGCCGTCTCTGTGAATTATAGATGAGGAGGTGGGAGCGAGGGCTAAGTTAAAAGGAGGAAGCAGAGACCTCAGAGGGAGAGGCTGTGTCAAATGTAACGTCTGGACAACACAGACTGCCGCATTATGAGCATAAATCATGTCATTTTCTGGCACAAACTTATTATCTATGAAGAATTATCTGGCCTTTTTTTGCCTCATGTGATGATTAATGCAGGGTTTCTCTCTTTTACCTAAAAGCTGTACATGGGTGACATGATTTGGATAATCACGGCCCTGCAGGATGAGCAGTGAGAGTCCTGTGATGCCGAAAAGCAACGCTCAAAACATCTGAGCCTGATAATTGTGGAAATATCTTGCTCTGATGTTCCCCCCCGTTATCAGGTCAAGATTAGGATTCATTTCCTGTTTGCCTCATCTTTGATGATGAAGTTAAATCTGTGGATTAGGCCGTCCTCTGACCTCCTTCCTCTATCCTTGCCTCTTCCCTTCCTCCGCCTCTTCTCTCTTTGCCTTCTGTTTGACACACTCGGCCTCCCTCGCTCCTCCCGGGAGGAGGACGAGACGCCGTCTTCCGTTCCAGAAGCTCGAGACAAATCTCTCGTTTGTCCGACCTCGCGGTCACACCCTGACTGTTTGTGCCCGTCCGTCAAAGAGCGACCAGCAGCACGCGCCGCTGGAGGCTGATGGTCATCACGGGCAAACTGATAAGAGAGTGAAAAAATAGCAAATCTTCCTGGTGAAGCTGTAATGAATAAGTTTAGAGATCAGAGGGGGATTGCAGTTACTAGTGCAGTAAAAAATGAGGAAGAAGAAGTCATTTGCTTCCAGGAGATTAAATAGAAAACGTTTTTTAGGCATTCACTCAATAATTGTCTTTTTTTTTACGGTTATCTTCAATTTGTCTTTTCGCTTTCTGTTCAAGATCACAAGCCCTGTTTGTGATTTTATCCAGCTTCGCCGGCTGGCCAGAGGAGACGTCTACTTCCTGTGTGACCTCACTGTCTCTTCTTTTTCTCTCACTTCTTTTTCTCCCTTCTCACCCCCTTTCCCTTCTCCTCCTCTTTGCTTCCATTCCTCTCTGTTAGAGAGTGATTTATCTGCAGACCAAGAACAAATTGAAGAAAAACATCTCACTGGATGTGTGAACAGATGCAGATGTTTCCACTCAATCTGTCCCGGAGGCTGAACACAATTAATGAATCCAATCCTTCAAATTAAAAGACCATGCAGAGTTATTACCAAACTTTTTTTTTTGCAAAGATTGTATGGTGACTCTGAAGTGTCATGAGCAAAAAATAAAGTAAACCCACGTTTCTGCTGCAGAAAAGCTCAACAGTGACGATCTCATGCGCATCAGCAACTTTCGGCTGCGCGTAAAATAACATTCTAGTTTCTGCAAAGTGTCCTCAGCGAATTCCTCGAGGAGAAATACTTGTGTTTCCTCCTCTGTGAATTCTGTTTCCTTCACTCCAGGCCTCCTTCTCTCTCCTCTAATAAATCATCCTCCTTCCTGTTTGGAGGATCTCTGCTCGGCTCTCTTTTTGTCCCTTTACTTCATCCCCCGTCTCTTCATCTCTCTGTTCTCTCGACGGGCCTTTCACACCATCTTAATGTTAACTGGACGCTCTGTTTTCTACCCGACAACCCAAAAGCAAAGCAAATGTGCAAAATCTGTTTTTTTCCCCGTGGCGGGCTTAAGCCTGAACTCATCCCCTGGCTCAGCCCCAACGCTCCAATCCAAGAGTTTGACAAATCTCAGTGGAGTCTGTTGGCACACAGATGACACGTTCACGCGTAATCACCTAAAAATAATCAATTTCTGTTTGGATGATTATCATCATCCTTGCAGTTGCCTTGGAAACTATCCTACTGACCTTATCTCATCCTTTCTAAAGTCTTTTTTTTTTTTACCTTGAACAAGTCTGTTTTTTACCTTGTTCCTCATCATTATTCTTGTGTTTAAAATGAAGATAGTTTGACATACTTCTTCTCTACTTCCCTCTTCTTTCTCGCAGGTCTGAGCAGACGCTTCAGCTCTCGTCCGCTTCATCCATCAGTGACGCACCGCTCAAGTTAGGTAAGCTCATCTCGCACTGAAATAACCAAAAGGAAAACGCAAAAACACAGACGTCTGGACCGCTGCCAGATGGTAGACTATGCACTACTTCCACCCATGACATTTCACACTCTCCTTTCCCATGACTCAAGGCCCCCGGAGTCAGATCTAAGTGGCTGCACTCAGCCAGATGATTAGCTTGGCTGTCCGTGGACGTATAATAAAGAGGGAATTATGTTCGGCAAACATGTCGGAAGGGAGACGGCGCAATTGTTTCGGTTGATGTCATGCAAGATATGTTTCACCGTTAAGAGAGAAAAAAAGAAGCAGTTGTTTTTTTGAGGGGTTGTGGGGGGCAGCGTGAATGTGAGCTGAAGTGAAATGACAGAGCGAGTGGCTAAATGTAGATTTAGTGGTAAATTCAGAGAGGTCGTGTGTGTGTGTGTGTGTGTGTGTGTGTGTCTATACTTAGCGCATGTTAACAATGTGTTTCCTCCCAGCCAGAGTTGTGGGTTGTTAAGCTCCGTGGATGCATTCGTTGCCGTCGATGAGAGCGGTTGTGCGTGGTTTTTTGGGTGTTTGTGCATGCGTTGGTGATTGGGGTGGGTGTGTGTGTGTGTGCGTGTGTGCGTGCATGCAGGGCGTGGGCTCTGTCGGCATTCATCATAATCCTCTCAGCCTTGAAGGAGGCAGCGGCTGACGGACTGGACGTTTTGTTGGGGAGCTCAGCGCTGTGTGTGAATGTCACAGCTCTTTTTAAAAATATTTTTGGTTTGGAACAATTAGCAGGAATTATCATGCAGAATTAGCTGGCGAATCCTACTTTTCAAACTAGTTGCCTGCGCTTTAACCCAAATACAATAACATTAATGTGTAAATAAGGACAATCCGCATTCCTGTGTTGCTTTTTTTAAAGTTTTTTTTAGTTTTTAAGATGCCATGCTTTTGTTTATACAACAATTTGCTGTTGCGTAACAGTAATACGCTGAGACAGCACCCACATCGGCACCAGCCTAAAAGTAAAAAAAGACCAAACCGGCTATCAGCGTATTGATGACTTTAAAAGGCTCGCCCGCCATTTGAGTCCGTTAGGGACGACCCCGGGGGGCTTCGCCTGGAGGATCCGCTGACCTAGTTCAGGATCCATAACGTGGTCCAAGTCCGCTCTCTCTCTGCAGCCGGCGTCCTCTCCTCCTGACCACCGCCAAGCCCCTCCCACCCGGGAGCTCACATCACCATGGGAACAATGAGATCAGCGTGGGGAGGGGCGGATATGTGCCAGGCAGCATCTCCTCCTCTGGTGAGATCGGAAGCTGAAGCTAAAGAGAAGCGAGAGCGAGCGTGCAGGCAGGGAGAGGAGGGAATACATGTGAGCCGTCAGTTTGATTTTAATTCAATCCTAAATTGTTCGGGAGGAGGAAATGTAGTTTCCATGCTGAAAACTCACTTAAAACCATCTCGAATCCAATAACAGTTTGATTCATCTCTAATATGCCATTGACACGACAATGAAAAGTTGATTAGCAGGTTGCCGAAAGCGCAGAAAAAGCACTCTCTTGACTGTTACTGCTGGGTTTATAGGAGAGCAATCCATTAATATGTAACTGCAACAGTAGATGATATGAATACATTACAATGGATTGTTATTGTCGCTATTTCATTTTGAGTTATGCAGAAGTATAAGGCGCCATGGTAACAATTGCTCTCAGCTGATTACTTGTGTAGATTGATGCTCAGATCCAAAGACTGATCAAAGAAACACGTATCTGATAGGAATGTAGATACCGCGTTTAATATGGTGAGCCTCATTTTAAATATTTTCCGACTACAAGTCATGTTTCATGTCTTAAACACTTGACTCGTGGCCACAAAGGCAGTTCCACATGCTAGCTTGTTAACTTATTTCAGATGCTGAGATGTTTCCGAGGACTTCTGAAGCCGCGTGAGTTCCCAGTGCGCCTCTACTGGAGTTATTACGGTAGCTAATCTGCAAGGAGTGGTGGTTACAGCCCCACACCTCGGATTATTGTACACGGGTGCGTGTTTTTGCCATGCTGCTGTTTCGCCTTGTACACAGTTCCTTCACACTTCAATGGCGGCGCTCATTACGCGTCAATCCCCCACGCAGCTGCTGGGTCAACGAAACGTAATCCGCCCGTCTGCTGCCGCTCAGGAGGAACTCGCTGGATTCTGGGTTGATCACTGGTCACGGCAACCTTGAGTGTCCTCTTTTCCTCATAGGGGTAAGTGTTGAGTGTGTGACAGTTACCCAGCATGCACTGCAACGCACCACTCAGTGGCTGTCTATATGTAGTGCTTTGATGAAGCTTTGAAGGCCCTTTAATGGTGCAGGGGATGTATTTGAATGACAGGAAATATCACTTTTATGACAACTTCGACCTAATCCTAATTTCTTATCACATCATTGTCTTCTTAGAGTTCTGGATAGTAGACTTTAAGTCCACCTAAATAGTTAATAAGTAAACAAATCAGTGACCTTCTTGTCTCTAAAACAGCTATTTCTAACTGAAATATAGTGCATTATTATAAGAGAAGTGATAGGCTCCAGGACAGGAAGAGGAATTAAGGATTAAATAAGGATTATTATAACAACTATGAACTCAAAACACAGCATTTTGTAGGACATTTTTGGAAATGGAGCCTTCACAATTGTGTGCATAAATAACACCCAGAGCTGAAGTTTTACTATAAACCATCCTGTCAAAAAGAAAATCATACCTTAAAATCAGAGACCAAGCTCACACACACACACACACACACACACACACACTGACAGACAGACGCACTCGGGGCGCTCACACAGAGGATTAAGGCCAGGTTGGCGTACTGAGACTGGCTGCCAGAGATTCCATCCTCCCTCCTAAATGGATGGTGACATTCCGATGAGAGCGGCGCTCCACGGAGGCGTGATGAGTGACCCAGATTGGGGTGCGGTTGGTAGAGAGTGGGGGGGGGGAGGCACAGACGGGAGAGAGAGAAGTGAGGTCGGATTAGGGACGGGGATGGGGTGGAGTCGGTTGAGGAAGAGAGACGCCGGGGCTGGAAGGTAGAGCGAAGTGTGGGAAGGGGAGCGCCGTGAGTGAGAGAGAGGGAGAGGAGTCAGGCGAGCCTCAGGCCGCCGCCACACCTTCCCTCTTCTCTGTAGTTTCACGCCAGCGTGCTCAATGCAGGACTTCCATCCACAGGCGTAACAGGCTTTGACAGTCCTCCTTTGACTCCCAGGGCTGTTGCTTTAACCCTTTAAGAGTTACCGCGCTGGTTCACATGCGGTGCAGTTGTCTGAGCTTTGGCCTTTCTGAAAAGTCAGAACATGATTTTTGTGGTTTTTGGAATCTCGAGAAAAAGATAACGTGATAACTTGTGTTTCTATCAGCTTTAGCGTATGTGTTGTGGGTTGTTTTGGGACGGGGGAGGAGGTCTGTTTCATGTGGTGTCACCAGAGATCAGTTCTTGTCTGTAGGTGATTGCCCCATCAGTTTTTTAATTAGGTTTTCCTGCCCAGTAAAAGCAGTGTTTTGACTTTGTCAGCTCACAAAGCAGATTGCAGACTGTAAATTGTGTTGTCTTCAGATGAGATAAGAGAGTAAAGAAAACACATTATCAATCAGTGCAGTGTATGTTTTGTAAAAAAAACATCTGCTTCTTACCCATTTCACTTTATCCTTGTCCGTCTAACACAATACGACTGGACAACAGCTCACAGGGTGCGACGGGAGAGGGCGACGTCGGATCATGTTAAACCGCACGAGGATGACAAGGTGTGCCTGGAGAGGGTGTGCAAACCCAGACACCAGGAGACAAATAGTTTGACATGCGTTCAGTATCTAACGTTAGAAGTGTCTTAGGATTCCAAAGAATGCTGTCCTGCCCAGCAACAAGGTCTGAGACGTGCTTTCTGTCATTGACCTCGGTCAGGAATTGGAAATGCATTTTAACATTGGGATGTCAACAGGACCGATGTCACATGGGCACAACTAACTCGCCACTAATCCCACGTGTTTTCCTGCAGCCCCTTTGTGTTAAACGGGGCTTGCTTCTTGTTTTTTTTACCGTCGGCTGGTAGGAGAGGCAAGCCAACGCTTACTTAAAAGAGGCATTTGCAGTCGATCCGAAGTATATTTGTGAGACAAGGTGTTTGTGTTTTTCCCCCACAGTAAAGTGCCTTTTTATTAAACAGACAAAACAAAAGGATTTATGTAAGCAGCCAAGGTTTATGCCATCTTTGTGTGGGGTTAATGCACAACAGCAGCTGAAAGCGGCTCAATGCAGCTCTGAAGCACCATCAGCGCACCAGTTTTCCTCCTTAGCAACAGCTGGGACCAGACTGAGCCCTGAGCTGAGGCTTTCTGTCTCAGACAGTTTGGCCCGATATCTTTAAGTGTCAGTAGGCCTCTCCTCTCCTCCTCTCTCCTCTTGTCCCCTCTACTCTACTCTCCTCGTCTCTCCTCTCCCCTCGTCTCTCCTCTCCTCTCTCCTCTCTATCCTCTCCCCTCCTCCCGTTCACTGTGAGCCTGTCGTCATGCAGCGATGCAGGGAAGGAGAGGGGGAGGAATGAGGAAGCAAGGGGACAAATGAAAGGAGACACTATTTCACAAGTTTTACACATATTTCACGACCGAAGCTGCCAGTAATGTCTCTTCCAAAGAATCAAATGTATTTTATTTATTTTATCTAAATTTTCAAAGAATAGCTTCTTGTCATGAGAAGTTTGATACCACTCTCTGCCCGTTAAATATGGAGCTTACCAGCTGGTTAGCTTAGCATAAAGACTGGAAAAAGGATTTTTTTTTAAAAGTAAACGGAGAAGGAAGAGGAATGGATAAGAGGAGAGAAAACTGAATAAAGCAGCTTGTGTCCTTGATTTCAGTGATGATTTGTGATGATGAAATTATATGCAGCTGACGATAATGATGCAATTTAGCGAAGCTGCCAGGCAATAAACGGCCCCCTGCTAATCGTGTTTGTAAAGCAACATTATGTGTTTCCTCTTTAGGGTGAAAAAAAAAGCTTTTATTTGGGTGCATGCTTGATGAGAGTGGATACTTTGGTAGTGCGCACTTGAGGCCGGAGCCCTTTGTCATCATAATGCTGGGAAAGAGCTTGCTGCGCTGTAGTGGAGGCAGTGTCAGCGGGGTCTGGCGGGTGCCGCTCTCTGAAAGGGGCGAGCCCGTCAAACCCATCTGCCAGACGCCCGGAAGACCTCTTCCGGTTGCCACGGTAACAGCCTCCTTATCGAGGACGAGGGGATGTAAAGGGTGTGTCTCCCCCCCCCCCCCGACCGTTTCACGAGCTTCCTGCTGCAGTGCACCTTCACAGCTGTGTCTTTGTTGCATCCCATATTCTGAATTCATACGCAGGTTTATCTTAGACGTTTGGTTTTGTGTTTTTAAAACGAAGCTCACCTCTTGAATCAAATGGAAAGCACCTGCAGGTGATGGCGTCGTGCTCCACCTACAAACCGCTATTTGGAAGACACTTTAAGGGAGGCTTTGGGAGTCACATCCACTGTTGTTAAAGTAAGAAAAATGCATAAAACCGTGTGGCACGGCTATTTTTTAGTCTTTCTTCGGTCTCAGCACGTGGATGCTGAGACAAAGAGCTGCCGGTATGCGAGCAGTGTAGCTCTTGACTCCCTCTGGTGGCCGATCTGTCATCTTCACGTGCGGCGTGAATCCTGTACCACAGTCTGCTGAGATGAGATGTCTCTTTGACTCCTCGTGTCTCTCTCTTATCACTCGCCCCTGCAGGTGACCTGTCCCCTCCCCGGTGTCCCAGCAGGCAGGCATGGCAGACGGTCAGCAGCCAGACGAGCACTTGGCCTCAAACGGCCAGGAAAACGGCTACTCCGCCTACAGCTCGGCCTACAGGGAGAACGGATACCACGGTGGGGCAGCCGCACATCCCGGAGCGACAGGTAGGAACTCCGGCACGATGTGTTTGTGAGTGTCTGAGCGCATGTGACTACGGCACCGGGTCGATAACATTGATTAGACCGCCTACTCAAACCGCCAGATGGGTCTGGGTAAATGGGATTGGTTCCACGGTGCCAGGCGAGAGCAGTCGATCATTTAGGAAGGCACGTGTTTCACATTCAAATGAGTACTGCACATGAACAAGCTGCTGTAGCAGCGATAGCAAAGGTTGAAGGACAATGCTGTGGTTCCTAACACACTTGTGTGGAGGGCATGCGGACCTTTTTTATGGAAGTTTACCAGAACGCTCCATGACACCTAGTTGGAAATACTCCAAGCTTGGATTTAAAAGTTAAGGACAAGGGAGGTATCTTGCAATAAAGCTGTTTAATTTCATAGTGTTGCACGTTGAGGATGTTTTCCTTTCAGAGACATCCTTGTTTTAAGGTTTTTACTCTTTGCACTATGGAAAAAAATTAACTAAACTCTGCGAGCTCAGAAATATGATAATGTCCTTGGCTCAAGGTTACTAAATCACGCAAACTAGCAAAAAATAGCATCATATTAATCATGCAGGATGCTGGAATTATAGCAAAATGCTGATATTTTATGTTGACGCATGCTATATCAATGTATATCTGAAGTATATATGTGTCCATCTTTAACTTTGTATTAGTAAATTAAATGTAAATAGTAAGTCTGGCAATGTCTTTTGATATTGGATGGTTGAGCCAGTATAATCTGACACCGTGTATGTTTAGTTTTCTTGACAATATACACCAGCTGAGGTAAGTCGATGCTCAACGCGCATCCATCTGCACTCGACATTGAGTAAAAGGCCCACCTGGCCACTAATCGAATCCTAGAGGAGCATGAGATTCATCAAACAAACGCACACGGCGAGTATTGTTAAAACTCAAAGGCAGGCCCGCCCACAGAGATAAGGTCAGCAGAGTTATTAGTTTTTCCATTTCCTTCCTCCCATCCACGTCTCGTCTTCCCTGTGTTGTCTGTCTCTCTCTCTCTCTGTCTCTCTCTGCCTCTCTGTCTCTCTCTGCCTCTCTCTCTCTCCCTTCACAGTGGATGACTCAGCCAATTTGCCTCCCTCCCCTCCCCCCTCTCCATCCGCTGAGCAGATTGGGCCCGTGGCACAAGGTACACCCACTCACACTTGTAACCACTCGGACCATTCAGGGTGAGAGTGTGAATGGTTGTGAGACTGGTAAAAAAAATTAATTAAAAAAGCGAACATCTCCAGGATTTCAAGTTCTCATTGCAGCCCCTGGCATGATTAGCAAAAACTCCTCCTCTTTCTTCTGGTCCCTTTAATGTCAGGGTCCTCTGTCACCTTGCATGTCAGCTGATCGTTATATCACCTTTTAAGAAGTCTGCAGCATGTGCCACGCTGTCTTGTCCTCTACACACTTTGGTCCATTTAACCAATATCAGTTCAATATTAGTTTTCCAATATATGCCGGTATGTTATTGGCCCTGGACGCTAGGACTAGACAACACTTCCTTCCTCCCTTCACGCTGTAGTGCATAGCCTGCCACGGGAGCCCTTCATCTCACCAGTCTGCTTTCTCCTCAAAACATCTCCACTGTTGCTCATTGTGTCTGTTGATTTGCTCAATGAGTAAATCACAGATTGTCTTTCAGCTCTTCTCGCTCAGGAAACAGCACCGTTGGCTTTCTGATCACTTTCTTCTTGCACGTGGCGTGTGATCACAAAAAATAACAATTTCAGTTATTCATTAATGAACAGAACTAACTTCATGGGTGCTTTCACGAGCCAACGTTTAGTCAGTTTGAATCAAACTCTGCTGCCTGATCGGGCATTTGCTGAGATGGACAGAGGTGAACGATTTTTATTTGGTCCACTTAAATGTGTGCACTGTTAAACCAAACCAGATTAAATAGAAAACTAACCATTAGTATCAATATCATGCTAATTTGGATAAGTCAAACAAATAATGGCTTGTGAAAGCATCCAAAGAATATTGTTCTCATACTCCTAAAAAACATTTTGTTTTAAAAAAAAATGTGATTATATTCTGAAAGAAGACTAATTCAATCTGTCAGGGTTAAAATAAGTTAATTACAACTGTAGTACAATGATCAAACTACTATTTATAAGCTAAATGTGCAAATTCTGAAATTGTATATTTTCAAAATTCATGTTAAATATAACTATATCAAGACTCAGGTGTGTCAATTGCATCCCATGCATCTCCATCAGAGCTGAAAGTAAACCATGGTAACCCCAAGCTTTGTTGTCCTCCATGTCTCATCTATGTGTCCCCCTCTGTGCCCTGCTCAAAGAAGACAAAGTAGAAGTTGTCAGTCAGCAGCAGGATGAGGAGGATGAGGAGGAGGAGGAGGCGGCTCCAGAGGAGCCCCACAGTTACCAGGAGGAAGAGGCATGTGAGCAGCCTGGATATTTGCTCTTAGCGCAGACAGATAATTTAACAGAGCCCCTGGCTTTGAGCTTCCAGCAAGCCCAGAAACCTGAGGTCCTCAATGGAGGAAGTCATCAAGGTGAACACAGCCCGTCACAAAAAGGTGTGTGTGGTTTGCATTGGGTTTTGTTTGTGTGCCTACAGGTTGTGTGAGTGTACTGCGAGTGTGAGCAACTGTCCATCCTTCCTCTTTGAAAGCGTGTTTCAGCGAGAGTCTTTTACCGATGACCTTTTTTTTTTTTTTTGCATGATCCTCTTGTGCTCTTTGAATAGAGACTCAATATTTTCCACTCTTGATTTATAACTTGTGATGCAACTCAGGCTTTGCCGCCAACCTTCCTGCAGCTTTGTTGCTCTTAAATCCTTAAGCTTCTGCTTCAGTACCTGAAGTTGCCATGTGCAAAATTATGTGACATAGCATTTTGATTTATTGCTGTTTCATGCAAAACATAACCATTTGCTTTTCATTGGAGTGACATTTAACCTGATCAACCATGTTGTAGTTGATCGGTTCTGCACTGTTGTATTGCCAGCTACATTGCAAATGCAAATATCACTGTCTATTCTGTGTCGCTAGTATTAGTTGTCTGTATATTTTCATGTCGGTTTTGCTGGAATATTGTGTGCAAGAAGGTGTTTCTGAGTACACCCACATGTATGGGAGCTTCATGAATCAGTCTTGAATGTATTTGAAGTCTGTTCTATATCACCTCATTTGAGTTTCAATGTTGTTTTCATTTCATCCCAAGGCAAAGGATAATTCTGTCTTCCTATTGTTACGAAAGACACACTTTTGGCATTACATAACACCCTCATTGGACATGTATCACCATCCTTATTATCTCTAAGGTCAATTAAAATAAGAACATACCCTTCATAAATGTACTCCCAAGCAGTGTAAAGATTAATCCACCTCAACAAGTACTTGCTGTAGAAACCGTAATGAAAACCATTGGTACATAAATACGTCAACAAAAACAACAATGTGTATTGCAATAGGAATTCAATACATTTGTGTAGATTCATTACTTGCCCTCTAACATCATGCAACTCATTCCTTCATTCCAGTTCTGCACGCTATTTTAGGTGCTGTGATCCCCTCTGTGCTGCTGTGGCCTGCTGCAAAATACACTGTGCTATGTGATAGCTACTCTATATGTGCAGAAGGCCTCGGCTTGACTGTATTGGCTATAGCTTTTGTGGATGCTTCGAGCAAACCTTTTAGCTTATAGGACTTTGCACAAAGTTGTACAGTATCCTTCAAACTCACAGCTCAGCCTGACGAAGAATGTATGAGTAAGGAATCTTGTGAGTCGGCTCTGAAAGAAGATGAACCTCAAGTGGCGTCGCAACAAGAGATGCAGTCGGCTGTTGAAGGAGCAACACCGGAAGCTGCAGAGCTCACCTCGATTGAACCTCCTTCTCCCTCCATGAAAGAGAAAGATCTCTCTGACACCTCCTCAAATGAGCAGGGTGACCAAGAGGGAAAGGATGTAGTAAAAGAGGCTGCTGAGAGCGACCTGCTTGTAAAGTCTAAAGATAAAGAAGCAAAACAATCGCCACCGACAGAAGAGTTATCAAATCTTAAGGATGACGATAAAGAGGGAGTTATCTTACCAAGCAAATCAGAAGCCCCTATAAATGAAAGCAAGAAAACCCAAGAGACTGTTGAGGCGATCAGTAAGGAGGGACAAGGTGGTGGCAGCGACATTGAGTTGCTGGAGATGCCAGGGGACCAAAAGCACGAAGCAGTCGGGTCAAGTCCAGAAGCTGTCACGGAGTTGAAAGAGACATCAGATATTTTACACGGGTTGGCAGCAAAAACCTACTTTGAGACATCCTCAAAAAGCCACAAAGAGGAGTCCTCGCAAGCTCAGAGCTATTACGAACTCAGCACAGCAGCAGAGAAAAAGTTAAGTGAGGACACTAAAAGCATTGTGCAGGACCTCGGGGAACAGCAGGAGAGGTCAGCCAAAATATCTCCCGGTAAGATGTCTCTTGAACAAAGAAGCCTCTCCTTAAACATTACTGTTGGGTCTTCAACAGTACAACAAGGCAAAGGAGAGAAGTCAAAGGCCTTGTGTTCAATCAGTGGAAGCTTTGATGAATCGGAAGTTTACCCTTCAACTCCATCTGTGGAGAGCCAACAGCAATTTCCTCCAGCGGTCTCCATTACACCAACTGCCCCTGAATCCCCCCCAGAGACCCCGACAAAGGAAGACAGGCCTTTCCCTTCTGATGAGCACAAATGTCTTGAACATTCAGGCAGTCTTTCGGAAATGTTGGACCTGGCTGTGGATCTGCCTCGGCCTTCACTCGAGAGGAGGGAGCTTGACCACATGAGGCGAAAGTCCGTGCCTGCCAATGTATCAGCTCTCGTGGGAAGTTCATTGGCCAAGCTTGCCTTGCTAGATCCAACCTCGAGAGTGGTTGGAGGTGAAACCCAACTTGAGGAACTGGGCTACTGTGTCTTCAATGAGTACTCAGGTCCCATGCCTTCCCCTGCCGATGTACCCAGTCCTGGAGACTCTTCACACTTCCCTTCAATGGAAAGTGAAGTAAAGGAGGAGCTTGGGGCCCCAGAAGTTAAAGGACTCCAAAAAGGAATTCAACAAAAAGATCAAAAAGGAGTTACCCATGACATTTCTGAAACAACTGTATCCGAAAAGAAAGATTCACCAATAAAAAGTACCCTGACTCTTGAGAGGGCTGTGACAAGTGGAGTAAAACCTGATCGCCTGAGAATCCCATTGAATTCCTCTAAAGACAGACTGACTGAGTTTCGTTTGGAGAGTGGCCTGCCCGGTGACATAAAGATCCAAGCAATTCCTGAGGTAGACATTGAAAAGGACCCCTCCAGAGAGGCTTCACCCATCCCACCAGACAGCTCCTTTACTTTTACTCCATTGGAAACTGGAAGCAAGGTCCCCCCAACTCCCACCACCCCCAAGACCCCAGACGATACAGCCTCAGAAACTCAAGTCACTGGAGAAAAGACGGCAAAAGATGTCCAACCGGAGGTCCAAGCAGAGAACGATCCAGAGTCTGAGAGGATTGATAATAAACAGACAGAGTTAGACACAGAGCTGCATCAATCTGAGCCAGAGGATTCAGATGAAAGAGGGGATGAACCAGAAATAGCAAACATACCTTCTGGGTCTCCTCAGTCTTCAGGAGAGAGTTCAGAAAAAGATGACAAGGACATGCAAAGTGATTGTGGGACACCTCCAAGATTAGAAAGGGAAGAAAAGCAAGATACCTCAAAAGCTGATCATGATTTAAGCACTGGAAAGCCATTTGATGATAAAGATGAACAAATCCAGTTACAGGAGGTGGCTAAAGGCGCACCAAAATCACATATAATCTCCCCAGTTATCATTATACCTCAAGCACAAGTAGAGGAAGAAGCAGATGAAGAGGATGATATTGAGATTGCTGAAGAGCCTCAAGAGGTAATGGAGGAAGCTGAAGTGTCTGAGAGTCTAATCAAGGTGAGCCTGACTGTAAGCCATCAGATGGTGGAAGACGATCCCAAGTCTGGTGCTGAAGACTGGAGCCACAGTATGCAAAACAGTGATGATGGGGGCCCTGCGACAGACAGCTCACACTTGTCTCCATGCTCTGACCATGATCTACCACTGCCACTGGATGAAGGTTGCACAGATGATTGGACAGGGGAAGACAAAGTAGAAGATGAAGGGACCAAAGAAGAAGGCGAGGTGGTAAAGATGGACCAAACGGAGGAGGAGCAACCGAAGGAAGTTGGCTCTGAAGGGGGAGCCGACGAGAAAGAGGTGAAAACCACAGAGGATGAGATGGAGGAGAGGACCGGTGATGAGGAGAAGGACATCGAGATTGATCAGGAGGTGGAAGAGGCCTCCGCTGTGTCCAGTCAGACGGCTAACGATGAAACCACCATGGACGTCTCCCTCCTAGATACAGACAGTGGCTGGATGGACACACAAGGTACCCCAAGCTTGTAAAATTAATCACATGTTAAATAAATGTTTCAGTATTTTTTAATACCAAAAACTAGCTTAGACCACAAAGCTTGTTTACGAGTAAAGTCTTAATGTGTCTTCTGTACTAAGCTAGCTCAGAGCTGGCCGGGAATGTGGAGAATTAGTCCTCTTTTAATCCCTCCCCACTGCAGATGATGACAAAACTATCATGACAGAGCAAATCGAAGCCCTTCCTCAGGTCCAGAGTCCTACCAGTACACCTGTTGTGGACAGACCCGCTAAACGGGCCCCTGGCAGAGGAAGGGGCCACCCTGGCATCACTGAAAGTAAAGTCTCCCGCAAAGTCCCCAGCCACCATCCACCAAGAGAGGAGTTGAAGAAGAAAAAAGGTTCAAATTCTGTATTCAAGTCGTGTTGTTCAGCAAATGATGTACTTTTTGTATTTCCACTTTCTGTACTAAATCCAGTAGCAATGTTACTCTAGTATTTTGATGTTAGCCTCTCTGCAGTGCATTTAACCAAGGTTTGCTTGTTGGTATAATCCTGTCTCTCCTCTTTGCTAGTAGCCGCGAGGAGGGCTGACCAGATAAAGGTGTCAGCCCTCCAAAGTCGCTCTCCATCTCGAAAGAGTGTAGCCAAAGTGGCAGCCAGACATCCTAGGCCCGCTGTGCTTCACGGCTCTGCTAGACGCAAGGTCACAGGTGAACGGTCTTCACCGGGAATCAGTGCTGTGGATAGAGAGAGTGCAAATTAATTCTAGACCCGACGACTTCCCGTCTATTATTTGTCTTCCTGGCTTCAGAGGAACATACAATAACAGAAACGTTATGTTTTATTAGACCTGCCAAATTATGATTTCTCTATTTTACAAGATTCAATGGTCAATACTGGAACAATTTAGGGTTTGAATTGTTGCTACAAACATACAATAACTGGTGTTTTACTGACTTTACTCTCTCTCTCTATCAATGGCTCTTTGAGGAATCACACAGGTGCAATGTAGCTGGCAAACATCATGTGCTGCGGTCTTTTTTTAAATCAGCTCAATCAGCTTTTGTCTTTTTTTATTGTTCCCATTTTGTCAAAAAAAGGAGTATGTACTCCTGCTTGGCCTCATATTCATGTTTATTTCTGCTCACTGATGCCTCTGTAATTTGCGATTTGTTATTTAATGAATGATCAAAGAAACTCTGGTAATTCTTTTTCTTCAGTGACACTTGTTTGTGTTTGCTGGGAAATGGCTGCATGTCGAAGGTTGTGTGTTTGGTCAGCTGCTGTGAAAAGGTCTTTGAATGTAGACTGACGGTACGTTTGTACTGTAGTCAGAGTACATTTATGGAGGTGTGTGTGTGTGTGTGAGACATTCTCAAATGCGTCTCCCTTGTTTGATTGCAATGAACATTAAAGATAAATTATTTCTTCTCAGGTATGGAAAGCCATCAGCCCCTCAGTGTGGCCCACCAGTCCAGGGAGAGGACCACTGTAAGTACTATCAACACTATGCGCATTCACTTTTACTTAAATGCATCATATTCATTATTCATGGTTATTACCATTTCTCCCTTTTGTTATGTTAATATAAATGCATTAGTGAATATAGGAGGAAATACAAGACCCTGCAGTGCACACACTTTGCTCACATTTAATGTGAAGAGGTTATTCCCAGAGGTTCTTTGTTCATAATCTCTCACACAGTTCAATATTGTTGCATATCGATGCGTCTGTCTCGGTGCCTTTCCCAACGTGACTCTGCCATGGGGCTTGTTGTTTCCATGACAAAATGGTGGTTTTCTCCCTTTTCTAAATGTCTGCATGTTATTTCTCTCCATGTGCTCGCTCATTTTGTCTTGCATGCCCGCCTCTGTCCTTGTGCCAGTCTCGACAGAGAACATCTGTGAGTATAGAAATCGAACGAGGAAGCCGACAGTCGTAGGCCGGTTTTACTATTTTACCGACGCATACAGGGCCCCCTCAGAAATATCTTGAACTCCGTCTTTCCTCTTTCACCCCTAACCACTGTGTCTAAAATCATCCCTTGTGTACGTTGATCATTCAGTCTCATGATTTAAACATGTTTGTTTTCTTTCGTGCGTTGCAAATTGTTCTGTCCTGTAAGCTGTTGGTGTCGAGTCCCCTCCGTCCCATCTCATGTCTCCATCTCTCCATCTGCTTGTCACCTCGGGCCCCACATCCTGCATGCTCTCCTGCCTCTTTCGGTCCAGAGCCCCACGAGGGCCTTTCTGTTAAAGATGGCAGCTCAGCGCCGGGGCACCGATTCCCCGCCCCCCCGGCCCAACTCTGCCTGTAGCCTTAAACGGAGCCCTCTGGTGCAGGCGGAGCTCAATGAGGCCCGGTCCTCCTCTGCATGCTCCCGCCCGTTCCCTCTGCCAGACAAATGGGCAGAGAAGGTAAAATGTAAAGAAAGCGGGGATTGCCGGGGAGCCGCGACCGGGGAGTGAGCTCGGGCGCTGACGCCGCGGTGTGTGTTTGTTCAGGAGCGAGCGTACCGCAGCCCGGAGAAGAGGTCGTCTCTGCCCAGGCCGGCCAAATCTCTGACGCGCCACATCCCTGCTGCTGAACAAGATGACAGCACGCCCTCTAGGCCGACCTGTAAGAAAACGCACACAAAAAACACACAAGTACACAACGGACTCTTCCAGCGAAGTTAACTCCTCTTGCACAGCAGGTTGCCTCTTTAATCTCTCACTCTTACACCGTGACACTCCTCAATCGCTTTCTATTGAATTACTTTATTAAATACTAACTCCCACCACATCGCACTTCCTTCCCTCTTCGCTCTTATCTGCTTCCTGTTTCCCTTCACGTCCTTGTTTACTTTGACCCTCTTTGCCTCCTTGTCCTTTTTGCCCTGCTTTTCCACTCAAAAGCGATCCAGTCCAGAGCGGAGAACAGGCCTGGAAGAGCCCCTGGTATGACAGGTAGACCACCGAGTAGCTCCTGATCGACCCATCACACCCTGCTCATCGACATGTGACACCTGGCTGTAGTGTTTATTCATTACACATTATTCCGAAAGGTGTCGGCAGTGTTCATAACGTCTGAAAATGATTCATGACTCAAGTCTACCTACAATGCATTCTACACTTAACCCATAACCTAATGTGGATTAATCTCACTCCACATCTATTTCCTGCACATTTACAGTTTAAGGACCGTCATATTCCAATCTGAAATAGGAACAATTTTCAAACTTGTTTATGCCGTTTTGTTCCCAAATTTGTCTCGATTCAATAGTCTTCAAATGTGTTCAATTTGGCTTTGTAAAACCTGCCGTAACTCTCTCAGGAGGGATCCATGACAACAGGTGGCTGCTTCCTGTTCTTATGGCAACAAGGCGCCAGCGTCTAATCAATGCAGCTGCTTTTGTGTGCTTTCACATCTTCCTCGTCAAACATTCTTGTTTGTTTTGTGGAAACTGAACAAATTTGGCGCCTGATAAGGATCATACTCTCCAGTCCATATGGTGCTCCATTGTCTTCCTCTTTTCCCCGCTATCAGTGTTTCTTTCTCCCTTTTCTCTTCGTCCAAAGTGTTTCTGCCCCGGACGGGTTTTCTTTCATTTCATGTCTCTCCACCTCCCTCTTCCCCCTCAATGTCATCGTAATCCATCCGTGTCTCTCCTCCCTCTCAAGGTACAGATTCTACACGTTCCCGATCCGTCCGCAGCGGCGCCTCCACCCCCGGCTCCACCGCCGTCACGCCCGGCACCCCCCCCACCTACTCCTGCCGCACGCCCGGCTCTCGCACGCCCGGCAGCCACACGCCAAAGTCCTTCAGCGTCCTCCAGGAGAAGAAGGTGGCGGTGATCCGCACCCCGCCCAAGTCGCCGTCCTCCGCCCAGCGGCAGCTGAAGGTTCTCAATCAGCCCCTGCCCGACCTGACGAATGTAAAGTCCAAGATCGGGTCCACCTCCAACCTCAAGCACATGCCGAAAGGCGGACAGGTAACCGGCCGTGTCAAGGTCGAGTCAAAACTTTGTGACAGAATCATTTCGTCACAGGAAATCTTCACAGCAAACACAAACAGACACATTGATTTATTTATACACAATAGTCTGCAGCCCAGAGAGAGACAGATTTACATTGATATATATTTATCATGACTTTCAAATGTCATGCACTGATCTGTTTATGCCACATGGGGGCAGTAAAGGACAGTTTTTACATTATAGGACTTTAATTTTATTACTTGTAACTTCTAAGAGTATAGAAAGAAATAGTATTCTCAGCATTTAACCCATCCTTAATAAATGTGAGGCAATATATGAGGTAATATTATTTTTAAAATAATTTGGCTGTGCAGCAGGAATCCTAGACAAGCAAAACATGGACATCGAAAACAAATCAAAATCAATTATTGAATCAAACTTTTACTTCCTGTTAGACTCTAAATGTCCGTCTGACTGTCTGGGTTGATGTTGTGATTCCACTGCAACGTGTCATCAGAGTCTGGTGACATCTGTAACATCCCTCTTCTTCTTCTGTCTCCCTCTGAGTTGCAGACATGTCCTAAAATGTCTCTGTTCACATCTTCACTGTCACTCCCTGCCTCTAAACCCCCGCCGTCACTTCCTCTGACTGTCCTCTCCCTGTCCGCCGTCCTCTCCGTCATCAGCTGCCTGCGGCCTCTCTTTGTCTTCCTCCTCCTCGCGTCTCTCACATTTCTCCTCGGTCAAGAAGGACGCCAAACCAGCTGCGGCCGTTAGTCCAAGCAGCCGATTTAAAGCGACTATTCTCTTAAGAGTGTTCCTCCCGCTGCCTCCGAGGAGCAGTCAACCTGCAGAATCACTCGCCCGGGGGGATCCGCCTCCGTCATCGCAGTGGAGGATTTTCCCTCTGGCTCTCGGTATTAATAATTGCGAGCGGAAGGAATTACTTATTGAGAAGTTGCATCAAGGACAGAACAGAAAAATATCACCTTTAATCTTCACAACAGTCTCCTGCTGGAACCTGAACATGAGTTTGATCTCTCATCCTATCGGTCCAAACAGAATTGCGTGACAATAAAAAAGCTAAATGTTTAATACGCGGGATAAAAATGAAACGATCACATGACCGAGGCAGCAGACAGTCTTAATGTACTGCAGAGGTGAGACTTTAACCCCAGGGGATTACGGGGAGGAGGAGGCCACTTCTTCCTTCCTCTTTGGGGAGCAATGTGACATCGGGGCAGAAGTGTTTAATGAGGCTGAGTGACGCACGGCTGGGATGAGCTTTCATTGAGTAGGTACAAAAAGAGAGACGAATAACATGTTACATATTTATAGTCTTGTTTTGGATCAGACTTTTGCACAGAGATGCTGTGAAGTATGAAAATGAGACTGCAGCCTCCGTGTTTGGTCTTGATTTTGTTGTTCCAACATTTTAATTTTGAGTGATTTTTTTTTTTCAAACATGAATAATGAAATGCAGCTGTTGCATCATGCATAATGTAGGGCTGCCACAAATGATCACATTTCCCATAAAATGCCCACAAGTTAACACACTTGTATTGCTTTTATAAACAAAGCCAGCAAGCATCCTCATCTCAGAGCCTTTTTATAATCCTCCATCAAAATAGTTCATCGATGAATTGACTATTTGCTTCAGCTCCAGTATCACAGATTTTACAACATGCATATTCTGGGCTTGACTGGACCCTCGTGGGTTTAGTGCAGGTGCGTTGTCATTGGTTGACCTTGCTGCTGTCAACAGCTGTCGAGGGGACAGTGCAGGAAACGAGCCGAAATGGATTGTAAGAACAGTGTGTGTGTGTGTGTGTGTGTGTGTGTGTGTGTGTGTGTGTGTGTGTGTGTGTGTGTGTGTGTGTGTGAGGAGGAGCTGTCAAGAGAATCCAGGTCAGGTCGGTGTCTGCTGGAGACGGAGACTTGCTGTCGAGTCTCTTGTGTTTTTTTGTTCTCCCCAGGAACCTCTTTCCCCTTTCTTTACTTCCTCTCCCTCCTTTCTTTTCTTCCTCTCCCTCCTTTCTTGTCTTCCTCTCCCTGTGTTCACCTTTGGCCATTTGAATAATGAAGTAGGCCTTTTCGTACACTTGACACAGAATGGCGCACAAAGCAGAAATACTGTCATTAGTTGTATTGAACCACAAGTGAGCTTCGGCTACGTTTTATTTATATACACATCTATATATTCACACATAGATTTATATATGTCACCCTGTTTATGTGTTTGACTGCTTGTTGTTTTCAGTCCGTAGGTTTAGGCTGCATGACGTGGACGACCACCTCTGTTCCCTTCTGCATTTTAGTGTTAGCGTCAGTCTAAAAAGTATTTTGAGGTCTAACTGGCCATTGACATTATTTGTACCTCCAGAACAGCAATAACTTCTATTCTCATGTAACTGCATGTGAAGACGCACGGATCCCTCGTCCCACACTGACCGAAACGAGGCACATGTAGTGTTTTCCTTTTTTCTCAATGCGATTTTGTTTTAGGTTAAAATTGTACACGAGACGCTGGACTTCAGTCATGTTCAGTCAAAAACCCGCTCCAAGGATAATCTGAGGCACTCGCCCAAAGGAGGCAATGTATGTACGCTTTTCTCTTTTCTTTCTCTTTTTGCTCGTCTCTTTCTCCCTCTTTTCAGCTGGAGGTGTTTACGCTTCCTCGAGCTACTTTTCTGTGTGCATCTGTCTCCATATCTGTCTGTTTCAGTCAAGAGTAAGAGGGGTTTGTATCCAAAGTGCCATACCTCCATGTTACGTCCTTGTCAAGCAAGAAGTAAAGTTCCCAAGAGATATTTTTTTCTTGTCGTCATTCCTTGTGTAGTATAGTGGATGTTGCACTTGGGATTCAACCCGTTTCAGATATTTTTTCCGGCTGTAAGAACTCTCTGAGTTCAAGACCCCGTGGATTATATAGCGCTAAAAGTGCAGCATCATTCTCTCTAAAGAAATGTCTTAATCCCTCCATATAAAAAACAAAACTCCAGCCACAAAACGGCTTCACTTCACTCCAGATCAGCTGAAATTTAAATTCCCCAGCGCTGAAGGGAGTGCCGGCAGATTGATAGGTCGTGGATTTAAAATTGGGACATTTTTACGGGATTATTTTGAGCAGGAAAAGGAGGGGGCTGCATTTTTTTTTTCTTTTTAAATCTCCGCCCCTCCAGTCATGCCCTTAATGTCGGGTGTTTGTATAAAAAAGGTCTCCCTGTCATTCGCAGGTCATGATTCCAAGTGTTAAACTGGACTTTAGCCACGTTCAGGCTAAATGTGGCTCCCTGGACAAAATCCAGCACGCAGCAGGCGGCGGAAATGTGAGTGATACACACATTCATGATGTACATTCAGGCTGTCATTAAGTGTCTCTTTCTACTAGCATTTGCAGCAAAATATCATGTAATATTTCTGCTACTGAGGCAACATGTAAACACCTCTTTACTGCACGCAGGCTTGTCTCGGTATCTTTCCAACATTACATAACGGCGCTAACTGGACAATAAAGTTTAGTTGAAGCAGCTGCTCCCCGTAGCGTCACGCGGCGCCATGTTCATGTTAACTTCTCTCCGGGGAACCGACATCGGCGTCGCTGCCTCCCGATTGACTGAATCACACGTTTATTTTCCAGCTTTCTCCTCACTGCATGTTACTCCCTGAAGCTCCCCTGTTTGTCAACACTTTCTCAGGTAAACGTATGTTGATGTGTGCTTTGTGCCGCTGCCCCACAGGTCCAAATCCAGACCAAGAAGATCGACTTGAGCCACATCACCTCCAAATGTAACTCCATGTCCAACATCCGCCACAGACCAGGTGCGGCGCCCGTTTAGCTTTTGGCGAAGGAAACGTGTACAATATGCAATAATATCACTTTGTCAACAATGAAAATAATGGTTTGGTGCTTCAAAGATGGCAGTGCAACCCGAAGGCATCTGAAAGGGTGTCGAAGCCCAATCCTTTGCAGTGTCCTTCCCGTGCACACTTCTCTTCTTTGCTCAGGAGAAGCCCTGAGGGCGAGCGATGTCCTGCGGGTCTGACTCTCTTCTTCTTCTCCTCCTGTCTGGTTCCCAGGGGGAGGTCAGGTGCGCATTGAGAACGTGAAGCTGGACTTTAAAGACAAAGCCGCCGCCAAGGTCGGCTCCCTGGGCAACAGCAGCCACACTCCCGGAGGGGGGAATATTATGGTAACAAAGGAAGCACGCAAACACAGTCGTCTTTTTTTCTGTAGAAATAAAGAGGAGAAAACACCCCTGAGCTTTTTCTCTCTCTCTCTCTCTGTCTCTCTCTCTCTCTCTCTCTCTCTCTCTCTCTCTCCGGCCTCCAGATCGAGAGCCACAAGCTGTCCTTCCGGGAAACAGCCAAAGCTCGGGTGGATCACGGCGCGGAAATCGTCATCACGCACTCCCCCGGGGTCGAGACGGGCGGCACGTCCCCGCGCATGTCCTCCTCCGGCAGCATCAGCGTCCTGGATTCGCCCCAGCTCTCCACGCTGGCCCAGGACGTCACCGCTGCCCTGGCCAAGCAGGGCTTATGAGCGGGCTTAGGATACCCTCCAAAATCCCCCCCCCCCCGCCGTCACTCCTCTTCCCATCAACCTCATTCACTCATAAGCATCCAGTGTTCTCCCATGGTCCTTCACTGCAACATGACCCCCCCACTCACTTGACCCTACAGGTTCTGCAGCTGTAGCCGACTGTCTCGTCCATCAGCGACCCTTCTGGCCCTTCCGGCGGGATTTTCCAAACTCAAGGATTATCGCTCACCCTCAAATGGCGACGCGTCCGCAGTCACTCCGTATTTGTTGTTCATTTGTTTTCGTTCGCTCAAAGATGGACTTTTATTTCTTCTGTTCTAGATAGGCTCAATGCTAAGGTTTGAGTGGATGTCTTTGTCTCAGAGGGCATGAAAGGTTTTATGACTGTACAGTGATTTTCAGCGTGAAAAAAGCATCACATTCCACTCGTTTGGGGTTAAGCGGTAAGGTGAGCTGTTGCATAATGTGCATTCAGAACTAATATGGTACCGAGTGCAAGAAATAACTACTAGATACTAGACGCTAGTCTTAAAGATACAACTGTGTGAAAGACTTAACTTGCAGGAACATGGCTTGTAACTGTACCTGCAGAAAAGCACGTCTGCTAAGATGTGACAGGATTTATTTTTTTTTGGGTTCGTTCATTGGTTCGGTTTTATTCTCATGATTTCCTGACGTGTGCTGAATTGTTGGAGCGATCTCTTGTTGCGTTACCTTTTTATATATGTCACTGTAGTGGAAGTTGTTCCAGTTTTGTATGTTCCCTGCGGCTGCACTGGCTTATTAGCACTTAAATGTGAATAACCGCTGCGGTTATGTCGAGTCAAGCGCTAAAAGGCTTCGCTTTCCGATAGATTTTACATTTTTTTTATTTCGCAAAAACGACGGGCTGCTCTTTCTGTTTGATTTCACATTCGCTCTGTGATTTTATTAGGCTACAACAATGCTGTTATGCTGGCATGGCAAATATATGATGAACAAATTAGACCTAAACCTTTCAGTGTGAGTGTAAACGGCCAGGACCCCGACGCCGCCCCTCATGCTCCTGTGATGTTCCTCCTTCTGCAGAGACTGGGTTGTGCACTGTATTTGAATGGGCAAAGTTTGTTCCGAAAGTTCAAATGAAAAATGAAGCTTTATATGAAAACATTCCAGGAAAAGAGCAGCGACCCAGCCCTTTAGAGCAATTGAACCAGTAACTTCACAGGAAATGAAAGCCGAAATGAAGAATGGGAGTAACCCTCAACTTGCAGTTGTTAGAATTCATTGTAAAAAAAAAAAAAAAAAGGATACAAAACTGTTCTAGCATATTCTCTGCTCACCATTGTGAAACTCCTCCTCTTCCTCCTCCCCAGTGTCCGTTACCCTCCAGTGTTTTCTGTGCCTCCTATATTCTCGCTTCCCCTCTTTGCCTGTGTAAGTGTATTTAAAAGACCATGTAGATGTGTGCACTCTTTCCGATGTTTGAGACGTACTGATGACAAATGCTCCTACAGGATGATGACAACAGAAATAAAGAAAATAAAAACAGATTTGCGCTCGTTTTCATATGTGAATTCTCCCCCGAAAACACACCTATGATCAGTTTATCTCTATGTTGGTGTGCCTGGTGGGTCTTTAAAATGTTACATCTGTGTGATTTCTCTTTAGTTTTGTCACTTTTATTGTTGAAAAAGAATGTTTTTGTGTACATCAAGACACATGTTGGGGGTTGCCAACACATTTTGATGTATTTTTACTATCATAAATATGTTTGCACTTCTGCATAAACATCGTGATAACTGGGGAACTTGTAACACTTGTGCTTTAAGTTTTTATTTCATGTAGGTACGTGCAAAAGCGCCCCCTAGGGTCACGATTTACAGCTTTCAGGTGGACACAATTTAGCATATTCATATGGAAGCCCGTTTCTCACAATTATGAGATCGTATCGCACAATTGTGTCCACCTGAAAGTCGTAAATTGTGACCCTAGGGGTCTCTTTTTAAAAACACACAAAGCACAAGTATTACAACAAGTTCCCCAGTTATCACGATGTTAATACAGAAGTGCAAACATATTTATGATGGTAAAAATACATCAACGGTGGCAGAAACAGGCTTCCATATGTTCACCACACAAGATGCAGCTTTAAACTAGGTTTCAACTTAGATTTGTTGTTGCACAGTGCTTTACATTGAGTGAACAAGAGGTCACGTGGTTGTTAGGGACGTTAACATAGGTACTAACGTTAACTGCAATGTATTGTAAGTAAAATGATTTCCTTTTCTGGAACTAATTCCAGTTAAATTTAAACGTATCCAACTTCTGAGACTACCCAGCCAGTGAAATAGAAAGGAGCTTGACGATGTGGACATGATGTACAAAAGGAGAATATATATATATATATATATATATATATATATATATATATATATATATATATATATATATATATATATATATATATAGTTTTAGTAGTGTCCCATCCCTCGTTGACGCTGACTCCTCCCCCCTCGTCCACCTGCGTTATTGGACAACCTGTTGATGTTCACATGAAGGATTATCCTCACGTGAACGCACCATCCGGGTGCGACGCAAGGCGCGTTTGCGGGCGTTGCGTCCGCGTGTTGCAGTCAAACGCAGTGTCATTTCTTTGAATGGTGCTTTGAGGGCTGGAGAGGGGGGAACATCTGGCGCAGCCGCACACTGCGTCTTTAAACTCCGCCAACGATAAATTAGCACGCCGATCAACTGTCGCTGTCCGGCGAGGGAGGTGCTGAAATCCGAGCGCTCTCCTCCTCCTCAAATCTCTCTCTCTCGTTCTCTCTCTCTCTCTCCCTCTCTCTCTCTCTCTCTCTCTCTCCCCCCTCTCTCTATTGCCGCCGACCGACCGACCGACCGACACTTGCAGCCATTTTACGCAGGACGAACCCAATCATGTCGTGAGCGACGCTCGCTGGTCACCTGGGCAGAGCCAGCAGCAGCCGCCGCGCGCGCGCGCTCGCGCGTGTGTCCCCGGTGGTCGCACACACACACACACACACACACACACAGGCGAGCAGGCAGGTCCGGCCAAAATGGTGAAGAGGAAAAGCCTGGACGACAACGAGCCGGAGTGCGGGAAGGGAATACCGTTCCCCATCCAGACCTTCCTCTGGAGGCAGACCAGGTTAGTGTGCTTCACCGGGGATGGATAACAGGTGTTTGCCGTCGCTGAGGAGGATCAAGGCTTTGACAGCAGCCGTGTCATACATGCAAAGCCACCCGCATTTTTCGAATCATGTCAAGGGTCCAAATAGATGCGATGCCTTGTCATAATTCACCCCGTGAACGGGCACCCCGTGGCACCGAGTGTCAGCTCACTGATTGCGTTGAACGTTGTAAACGGAGGGAGGTGGAGTGTTAACTGAACGGAGACAGATGCAGAAAGCATGATGTCACACCTGTGAAGCCAATATAGGAAGTGGGCCAAAGAAAACAAGTGGTGTGTGTGTGTGTGGATCAGCTGCTGTTTGTGCACAATGTCCTGAGCAGTACGTGACGTTGGATGTTGGAGATTTGATGGTGTAACCTACATGTGTTGTGTTGTAAACTATCTTACATAAGCGTGTGTTTGTGTTCCCTCAGTGCGTTTCTGCGTCCAAAGTTGGGGAAACAGTATGAAGCGTCTTGTGTGGTAAGTTATTTCATAATGCTGTGTGTGTGTGTGTGTGTGTGTGTGTGTGTGTGGTGGGGGGAGGGAATAATCGCTCCAGTCCATTCTCAGTAATCTGTTTTTACCTTAATGCACCTGCAAATCAAGTGGGCTCTTGATTTGGCATTTAGCAAATTAGTTTTTTCCTCTCGCCTCCAGAAGCCAGACCGCTGCAAACTCATATCCATAATGACGCTCTCTCCAGTTCCCTTTGAGTCCAAACAGAGCGGCCACTGTCTCTTCTGAGGGCCTCGCTTGGGGCGTTGAGATGGTCAAAGAAAGAGGCTGTAGTCCCTGATGTCTCTCTCTCTCCTTTTCCTCTGGCGGCCGCCCCAGTCCTTTGAGCGGGTGCTGGTGGAGAATAAGCTCCACGGGCTGTCGCCGGCTCTGTCGGAGGCCATCCAGAGCATCTCCCGCTGGGAGCTGGTCCAGGCAGCCCTGCCTCATGTACTCCACTGCACCTCCATCCTGCTGTCCAACAGGAACAGGCTGGGTGAGGACACGCAACACACACATGACCGCCGCTTTATGTACTGAGGTGACAGCCTTATCCAGGTTGTCCTCGTGCAATAAAACACCAAACGGATGTTGTTTTGGCCACAGGACCGTTACAGAGCAGCCTGACTCACAGGGCAGCACGGGTCAGGATTATCAGTGGGAGTAATAAATGGGTTTATTCAGATGAAAGCACCAGAAAATACAACAAAAAACTGTTAGGGACGCTAAAATATACGGAGTATTTAAAGCACAGAGAAGATAAAATAATGTTAAAGTCTCTTGATTAAAAAGGATTTTAAAATGCTTTCATAAAACATCCAATAAAAAGTCCTCGGTTGATCGAAAACCAAATTATATTAATTTTAGAAGCACAGAAGACGAAGAAAAACATTAAAACCTCACATTCAGAAAGCTTGAGCGCGGTATGTGCTTCTTCTTCCATCACTTATCTGTCGCTCTGTATTCACAATGTCAAAGCCACCAGAAGGTATAAAGTACCACACGCACAAAAGCTCACCCTTCACCTTCACGCCGGCCTTTCATTGACTCCCCCTGACCTCTGACCCTTCCTCCCCCCCTCCCCAACAGGCCACCAGGACAAGCTGGGCGTCGCCGAGACCAAGCTGCTGCACACGCTGCACTGGATGCTGCTGGACGCCGCCCAGGAGTGCAACCACGAGCCCAGCCTGAGCCACGGCTGGTCGGGGGGCAGCAGCAGCAGCGCCTTCCTCCAGCCCGTGGGCAACCAGGGCTCGTCCCCGGGAGCTCCCGGCTCGTGCTCCGGCTCGGCCCTCGGGGGGTCGGGCCCCCAGCACAGCGGCTCCCTGCCGGAGGAGGACGAGCACGCTCGCACCAAGCTGTTCCACAAGAGCATGGCCACGGTGGAGCTGTTTGTGTTCCTGTTCGCGCCGCTCATCCACCGGATCAAGGTCCGTACCTGCAGACACGGACGCGCGCAGCCGATATCAGATATTCAGCAGCAGTTTCATGCAGCCTGGCCCATCGCAAAGCCTCCAACACACACATACACACTGTCACTCTGTGGCTATTGATCCGTGTGCAGGGTCAATTACAATACTCCTGGGATTCCCAACTGAACAATCAATGAGTGTCTTATGTAAGTGGACATATCATAATAGCAGTGATGATTGAGTCTCAGCGTTTCAGGTCGTAAAAACCTGTCCCGTCTTCCACGTTGCTTCTTGCATTGATTGGGTGATGATTGGATGGTTGAGGAATAGGGCTAAATGTCCGTTCTCCATTCTCACTGCATCCCTTTTTTCTTTCTTTCTTTCTTTTAAGGAGTCGGACCTGACCTTTCGATTGGCCAGCGGTCTGGTGATATGGCAGCCGATGTGGGAGCACCGCCAGCCGGACATCTCGGCCTTCACTGCGCTCATCAAACCAGTCAGAAACATCGTGACAGGTGGGTGGAAAAACATCCTCGCCTACGGCCACGAAGATCCCCCTGCCCCACCCCCAGCCCCCCAAGGCCCCGCCCCACAAGAGTTAATCTATTTAGTTTGCTCGTAATTGAGACGTGTAATCCGCTACGCCTGTCTCAACAGCGAAGAGGAACTCCCCAGTCAACAACCAGTGCAGCCCCTGCGGATCTGGCAACCCGGGTCCCATGGTGAGAGAGCGTTTCAAGCTCAGATCATGTCTGATTCTGCGTCTCGTGTTGATTGAATGTGTCCGGGGAAGGAGTGTGAGGCTTCATCCCTTCCCTCCCCCCCTTCGTTCAACCCCCTTTCACCATCCCTCCCCCCTCCCTCTCCCCCCTAGGGGCTGCCGGCTAATATTCATTAGCACCAGCCATCCGGCAGCATTAGCGTGGTTAGCCGGGGGTCGTGACAGAAACCTCCCTCCGACCTCGGAGCCTTTAATCACCAGGGGCTGTTTGTCTCTCCGCTGTTCATCCCGCTCATCTGCAGCCGATCTGTCCGTCCCCTCCCTCTCCCCCCCCTCCCTCCCCACAGGGCTTCCAGGTGGTTTGCGAAGCCGCCCAATCGGATTCCTCCTCCCCGGCGGCTGGAGAGCGGAGCTGTCGCCGTGGTAACTCGGTGGAGAAAGGTGGCCCTTCCCAACCGCCCCCGCCGGCGAAAGGCCCTTCCAAGAAAAAGTGAGCACAAGTGAATCAATTTAACCCCTCGACGAGCGGCGAGACAGGTAGCGCTTCCTGTGTGCACGATTGATTGTTGCACTCGCGACTCGTGTTCAGGGCCCATTCAGGCTGCTGAGCGGCAGGAGGGAGAGATGACCAGCAACAAGAAGGGAGCGCTTCATTCATTACCCACTTCAAAGTAAATAACAGTTTGCAGAAAGGTGCTGCAACAGCTCATCACAGTTTGACGAAGAGTGATTTATAACAGCGCACCATCCATCTTGGATTCCGATAACTCGACACATGGAATAGGAAACTACCAAAAATAGCAATGTGGCAGACCTGCAACCTTAATCAAAAGTACATAATTCCCAAAGAGTGCATATCTGGATATATTTGGATACTAATACACTTGCATTAATCCCTTAAAACCGTTGTGATTTGGGTTTGACTGCGTCCCTGTCTGACAATAAGCGCTTGCAGTCCGTACAGAAGGTCGGGGTCTCGTTTCTTTGCAGTAAAAAAGAAAACAGCCCACCCTGACCATTCGTGTCGATTCGTAATCGTCAATGATTTTCATGGCCGCCGGACGCATTCGTGAAGGAATAACGCAACGTGACGAAACCCGAGGAGGCAGTGGTGTGACGAAGCGGTGCGCTGACCCGCGCTGACACGGAGCCGGTGCCATCGTCTAGTTGATGGCAAAACATTTAGCCCTGCGGCGGCGTCTGTCGCACACACACACACACACACACACACACACACACACACGGCACAGCGCAGCCCGCTCCACAGAGCGAGTGTGTACGAGGAGCTCCTCCTTCCCATGTGTGATGTCAGTGCTCTACGCAGTCTCCTCAGTCACACACACACACACACACACACACATGTAGAGCCTTGTCTTGCTGGAGCAGGAGCACACTCTGACGTTTGTCCCCACAACCGGGGTAATTATGCTGAATTAATGTGCGACATGCCTGACGCTGGCAGTGTCTCTGGCCTGGCAGGACGCGGCCTGGCTTCATCCGGTCCGCGCACGGCCAGTCTGGCATTGTTCGGCCTCCGCCGCCCGACTCGGGAGCAAAGTGCACTCGCTTTGGTTCACCTGGCAAGCGGCGGCTGGCCATAATGAGCAGTTGGTGCACGTTTTGCTTGTGCAAAAATCACAGGCGAACAGCCAAAATGAAGTAGACGAACACTTGAAATGTGGATTTATTCGACTGATTTTTAGAGCCTAGTTTCTCCACAAAGAATCACAGGCAAAAGCAGCACTTCAAGTCTTGTGTTTGCTAGAAATGTGCTCATACATTTGATATAAAGAAGTAATTCAGTGTGAAAAAGCTTAAAAACCAACTAGTCGATCATTTAGCGCGATAATAATCATGCAGGAAAAAAAACACACAAATGAAAAGGATGAATTATCCAAACATCTAATAGCTACATCCAATGTGATCCATGATTACTGCTTCAAATCTTGTCGTAACAGCATGAATATGACGCATCGTGCGGCCAGAAAACACAAATCATTCTGGGCAGAAAGTCTCGGGATGAACTCTTCAAAACATTTGCATTTGGCTCATCTTACGTGGGTGTTTTCTGTCTTGAAGTCGCGTCTGCTCTGTCATCATCCTGAATCACCCGACCAGGCTGAGAGGGAGATGTGGGAGGAGGAGGAGGAGGAGGAGGAGAAGAAGAAGAGAGGCTGAGGAGCCGTCCATTGCTCATCTCAACTCATTCTGACAACCAAATAAGTCTCTCCAGTGCTTCTCGTGATCCCTCTGACAGCCAGCAACTGACTGCAAATTCAAAATAAGCCCTCACGCCCTCCCTCCCCCCCCCGAGCTGGTTATACATCCTCATACGCTCAAACACCAAAAGGCTTTTTCGCAGTCGCATGATAACGCAGGAACGGAGAGATTTGTCTCCATTGTTTCGCAGCGCACACTTAACAACGGTCGATGAATTGCTTTCTCTAAGTGTTGGTGGTGGGAATGTTAAGCTGCATGTGAGGCGCCGCATAGGACGAGAGCAAAGTGAGATGAATGTTAATTAGATTTGGACATTTGGGGGGATTTGACTGGAATTTCTTTCACGGTTTTCAAGTTGTTGGGTTCCTCCTGTTTGGAGCCACAAAGCAATGGGGCTGTGTACAGCCTCTTCCTCTCTTCCTCTTCCTCTTCCTCTCCTCCGCTCCGAGGCGATGTCAGAGTTCATATTTTCCTCTCGTCCTCTTGCTCGCACACCTTTTTTTTTGCGCCGCGCCGCCCAGATACAATCACTTCTTCTGGTCCTGCGATTAATGCGGCTTACTCATCCGCCGCCGCCGCCGCCGCATCGCGCTCCGCTCAGAGAGCTGCTGCTGATGCTGAGGCAGTTTCCACGGCAACCGGCGGGCCGCTGCATCTCTCCTCCGCCGCATGGAGTCGGCGGGGGGAGGAGGGTTGGGGGGGGGCTGGGCCGCCGCCTCTCTGACTGTCGTCACTCAGGTCTCCTTGGCGACCTGACACAACAGCGGCGGGCGGGCGGAGCGAGCGCGTTCGGCGAGACGGTGAAACGCGACACGGCCTCCCCGCTGCCGTCCGCTCTCAGAGTGATTCATGTAGGTATCGACCATCTCTTCCTGCTCCATTTATTACAGCGGCGAAGATTAAATGGCCTCCTTCTGCCTCCCTCCCCTCCTCTCACGGCATATCAATATGCTTCTGCCCGGCGCTCCATACGCTCTGCAGCTCACCAACCGCTGACCTTCATTCCTGCTTATTTATAGTGGACTCACGTAGGCTTAGGCTCCCTCTCTCCCCGATGATGCTGGAGGGGGGCTCTGCCCTTGTTTACCATCCTCCTTTGATGCATTATTAATGAAGCAGTGTGGCGGGAGGAGATGACGGGCTAATATAAAAGGAAAAGGCCGCGCCGCGGTGTAATTGTTGTGGATGTCGTCAGCTGTGTGAAGGTCCCGGTCCGGCTGAAGCTGTTGTCAGCGTTGACAGTTGTCAGATTTCCATAATGTCACGGTCACCTTTCAGCTTTTTAAAGGCGATCATCTCAATGCCGCTCGTTCCAATTCACACTCGGATGACTACGTGTGGCACTTCAGCTCCCACCATGCATCGGTTGACTTCGCTGCGGGCTCCACTTCTCCACTCGGCGGACACCAGATCATTGTTGCTGATTCAGACTGCCTCACATCAGTGAGGCTGTCGTTTACGATACAGAACGGTTGCACCAATCAAACTCACCCCCGCGTCCCTTCCCTCCTCTTTCAGGACGTCGGCCCCCGCCGGCCTGCCGACCTCCCTGGCCCAGCGCGCGCGCTACGCCACCTACTTTGACGTGGCGGTGCTGCGCTGCCTGCTGCAGCCGCACTGGACGGAGGAGGGCGTGCACTGGGCCCTGATGTTCTACCTGCAGCGCCTGAGGCAGATCCTGGAGGAGAGGCCCGAGCGCGCCCCCGAGCCTTTGGTCACGCCTCTGCCGCGGCCACGCAGCAGCTCCATGGTGGCCGCCACGCCCTCGCTGGTCAACACCCACAAGACTCAGGTAACGGCGGCGAGGCGAGGGGAGGGCTCTTTTCGACGCCTTTTTTTTGTTGTTGCACTGAGCGATGACGTCGTCCGCGTGCTCTGCTGCGCTTTGCAGGACATGAGTCTGAAATGCGACGAGGAGGGGAAATCTCTGAGCACGGAGACGTTCACGAAGGTTTCCCTGACCAGCCTCCGACGACAGGCCGTGCCCGACCTCTCCTCCGACCTGGGCATGAACATCTTCAAGAAGGTCAGAGCGAGACGTCCAGACGTGGGCGGAAAAAAACCGACGACACACATTCGCATCAGCCTGTCACAGGAAGCCCTTGCCCTCCTTTTTGTCTGTTTTAGTTCAAGAACCGGCGTGAGGACCGCGAGAGGAAGGGCTCCATCCCCTACCACCACACGGGGAAGAAGCGCCAGCGCCGCATGGGCGTCCCTTTCCTGCTCCACGAGGACCACCTGGACGTCTCGCCCACCCGCAGCACCTTCTCCTTCGGGAGCTTCTCCGGCCTCGGCGACGACCGGCGGGCTCTGGACCGCGGGGGCTGGCAGGCCACCATCATGGGTAGGCAGGGGGGCCGTTCCTAATCAGGGGGTAGATTGCATGCCACCAGTTCGCAGTCGCGCTTCCTCTTCTTTAGGCTCCTCAGCCAGTGAGTCAGAGGATTGTGTCTGGATCCGGCTGTCAGCTCGTGAATTAGGTCAGTTCGTTGCCATTACGTACGTCTTATTAGCTCGCTTCTCGGAGAAGTGTGATTAACATTTGCTCACGGCACAAAGACACTATTCAGAGTTAGTGACTTGTTTCAGCATGTCTTTTGTGAACCCCATACTGTCACCATACTGTGATACCGTCACACTTGGGTTAGCCGCTGCTTTAAATTAGCTCCATTCCCAAGATGACATTTTCTAAAAATACTCAGTAGATGCGGGAAACATGCATGAAAAGGGACTCCTGCAACAGTCAGCATGTGTGTTTTTGCTCCACATATATATTTATATATGTGTGTGTGATTCAACCTGATGCATCTATCAGTGTCTTTGTCATTTTCCAGGCAAGTTCACACGGAGGGGCAGCACAGACACAGCTGCAGACGCCGACAGCCTGAGCGCCAAACACTCTCATTCCCACCACTCTCTGCTCAGAGACATGCCCGACCACTCCAACAGCCACAGCGATAACACCGTCAAAGAGGGTGAGGAGGAGCTACGTGTACAAGTAGTACAGCGCTCTATTCCACAGATATCCAACGAGTCACAATACGTTATTATCCACACGTGAAGTAAACCATACGACACTGAAAATGGCTATTTTTTGAAGATGGAAACTATATTTATGTCACTGTCCGTCAGCTACAAAGACAATGCTGGCTCCACTGAGACCTGCAGAGCAGAACTAGGGCAGGATTATGTAACAGTAGTATTCCTGTGATAATGCTAATTTGCATACAAATAGCTCCACGCTGCATCACAGACACGCTGCTTCACTCAGAACAAAAGATATTAATTATAGAAGAGGGCTGATTCTGACGTGATTGACGCGAGAGGGGACATTTCTCAGCATAATGTTCATTTTACCAAAGAATTTGAGTGCGAGTAAAGAAGCAAAAGCTGCAGTGTTGAAAATAGAAATCAACAAGAGAAAACTGTTATTCAACCGAAGGTCACAGCTGCCTCCTGCATGCTAACATGTATCACTTGTACCTTCCTCCCCCCCCCACCCCTCCTCCTCCTCCCTGCAGTGCGATCTCAGATCTCCACCATCACCATGGCGGCGTTCAACACCACGGTGGCGTCCTTCAACGTGGGCTACGCCGACTTCTTCACGGAGCACATGAAGAAACTGTGCAACCCCGCCACCGTGCCCGAGCTCCCCCTGGAGCCGCTGGCCTGCACCAACCTGCCGCGCAGCTTCACCGACTCCTGCATCAACTACACCTGTCTGGAGGAAGGGGAGAACATCGAGGGGACCAACAACTTTGTGCTGAAGAACGGCATGCTGGACCTCACGGTGAGCGGTCGGCGCGTCCAGCGAAACCGACAGGAAATGATCCCTGCGGGCAAATACATAGAAAGGAAGGTATTGAGCTTCTGTTGCTCTCCTCGCCAACAACGACACCAGTGGGAATCCAAACTGAATTGGATGCTTTCTTTCATTTGTATTGCCCCTGCACGTTGTAGGAAAAGTCAAGTTTGTAGCTTTCTTTTTGAACAAAGACCCGACTTATTACTAGTTTACGTTCCAGTTTTCTGGCCTACAGTTAAGCAGCGCTGGTTGGTCAAAACAAGCGATGTCTTCCTGTCCTCCAGGCGGTCCTGCGGGCTCTCTATGCCGTCCTCAGCCACGACATCAGTTCCAGGATCTGCGACGTGGCCCTCAACATCATCGACTGCCTGCTGCAGCTGGGCGTGGTGCCCGGCATGGGCAAGAAGCTGTCCAAGCCCGACAACAAGGAGAACCAGGAGGCCCGGGCCAAAGACGCGGCCGGTCCGGGCCTCGGAGGAGGCGCCCAGGGAGGCGGGGCGGTCCCGGGGGCAGCGGGAGCAGGTGGAGGGGGCGATGGAGGCAGCGGTGGAGGAGGAGGAGGAGGAGGAGGAGGAGGAGGGGGAAGCGGTGGAGGGAGTGGTGGAGGGAGTGGTGGAGGGAGTGGGCAAGGGAGCAGAGATGATGTGAAGAATAACAAGGACAACGATAAAAAGGTGCGTTGTTTCTGTCCTGTTTTTCAAAGTGGGACGCGGTGGTTATGAACTTGGCGCATGTCTAAATATATCGACCTCAACGTCCTGTGGGTTGACGCGTGCGTTCTCCACTCGCAGGAAGAGGGCTCCGGCTTCAGCACACACCGCCTGGCTCTGACCATGCTGATAAAGATAGTGAAGTCGCTGGGCTGTGCCTACGGCTGTGGCGAGGGACACCGCGGACTGTCTGGGGATCGCCTCAGGATGCAGGTCAGACCTTTTCCTCCGGCTCAGCCGAACCTCCCGTGTGCCGGTGTGCCGCTTTCTACCAGTCGGCACAGTCTGAGGCGCCTGACATGGACTCATTTTCGACTGATTATCAACCGCAAAGCTGCTTTTGGTGCGGTTAAAGATTCATGAAAGCAAAATGACTGCTGCGAGGCAGCCGGGCCGAGGAGCGCACATCAGGGAGAAGCAGCTGCAGTTCTATTTCAATGCTGATCAATATGTTGTGTTATTGCATTAAGTTGTATTGGAGAAATAGAATTAGATCCAGACAGCTGATATCTTTCATGTGAATCAATGAAAAGTGATGAAAATAGCACGTCCTGCACACAAGGCCTTTCTAGTCCTCCCTGACTTCTTCTTCTCTTTCGTCTAATACGTCCTGTTCCAACTCTTTCCTTTCAGGCCCAGAACTGCCTGACCAGCCTTTATAAGCTGGACAAGGTGCAGTTTCGACAGACAATGCGCGAGTACGTCAACAAAGACTCTCTCAATAACATTGTGGACTTCCTGCATGCACTGCTGGGCTTCTGCATGGAGCCCATTACCGACAGTAAGTATGGTGGTGTGTGTGTGTGTGTGTGTGTGTGTGTGTGAGTGGGACCAGATGCAGATCGGGACACACACACAGAGATGCACTGATAGCAAAGGCACACATGATGCTGCGTCAGGGCTCCACTACTGATATGATTCAGGTCAGGACCGATGCTGGAGAAAGGAGTCAGTAGGGGCTGCAGCGGGCATCCATTTTTTTTCGTTGATGATGAATCTGGCGGGTATTATTTGAGAGTCCACGGCCATGCTAGCAGGGCTGTGCATGTGCACATGCACAGAGGCCATGCTTCCATGTTTAAAAGGTGCAATTTGAGCATGTTCACCGTCTTAGTGTGCTGCGTTAGCATGCAAACATTGGCTAATCAGCACGGTTGGTCATTACCAATGACCTGCTAAGCTATCAACACTCCCATTGTCCTCAGCTGTACTTTTATTTGTGTTCACACAGTTTAGTGTTCATTAGCAAATGTCAGCATGCTAACAGGCTGAAGAGAACCAACTGAAATGGTGGACATCCTGACGTAAAGATATATACCTGCGCAGCATTAGCGTGTTAGCAAGCGTTTCAGCTGCTTTGCAGATATTTACACTGAAGCAAACTCCCTATTGTTCATGAGACAAATATATTTCCAGCATTGAAATCTTTATGCCACTCAAATGTTTAGTGTGGGTGCTATAAAATAAAAAAGTGAGTAATCACGTGTGACCACTAATGTCCACTACTGTGGTTGACAAAGCTGAATTGTACTGCAACTGTCTCAACCTGCACTTCGACTTTGCATTCCAGCGCTTCCACTTTATATATCTGTTTTTTCCACTTGTCTCTGCTTGTCCCTTATGTCGTCGTCGTCGTCCTGCTTCCATCTTCCCTCTTTTACGTCTCCCTGAGCTGAGTCCTCCCTTCCTCACTCACTCATCCATTCTGTACACTTGCCAATCCAAAGCTTTGCCCATTACATCTCTGCTCAACCAGTGGCTTTATTGCTGAGCATTGAGACACATTGTACATGCCAATTCAGTTTTGCACTGAGATTTGAAGGATTGTGTACTGTACACCATAATCAGCACAACCTATCATACAACAGCAATTGGCAAGTTACTGAACCGATGACTGTTTTAATTCTCAAAGAGAAAAGGGCGCCTTGTTTACTTTTTTGGTGTGTGCGTGTGCGTGTGTGTGTGTGCGTGTGTGTGCGTGTGTGTGTGTGTGTGTGCGTGCGTCTCCAGTTCGCCTCCCCCCAGAGGTGGGGTGCCACGTCCTTTCTGACGCCGCGTACATGTCTGTTTTGGCCCTGATGTCAATCAACTTGTGCCCCGCCTCTTTTCTCTTGCAGAGTACGGCAGTGCAGGTGAGAGGTCCAGGAGGGCGAAAAAAAGAAACATCGGTAGATACACATGATCAATAAGTCGATAAATATAGCAATAAGATGAATATATTCACCTGATCAGACCCTTCCCTAGGCACCGCTTCCATTGCTGCACCCCTCACTCTCTCTGCAAGTGACAAAACTCGCCTGCGGCAAAATTTGTGTGATTAAATCTGGTATTTATGGAGCTTTTACATTTTGCATAGTTAAACTGGACCAAGAGAATAAGCCCCATGTTCTATGTTTTTATAGCAGGCCGAGTCTCTTGCATGCACTCCTAACCCCCGACCCAGAATCCTTTTCAGTTTGCTTCTCCCCCATATGCTTTATGGACCCTTTTCCTTTGCCCTCCCTGTTGTATGGACTCACTGTTTTATACCCAAGCTGCTCAGCTGTCAGTAATGCGACTAAACCCCCCCCCCCCCTGTGTGATCCGTGGTCTCTCCCGCCTTCCCCTCCTGCTTCCAGACAAGGCAGGCTTCGGGAACAACTTCACCACCGGGGACAACAAGTCCGTGGCCCAGAACATGGAGGCGGTTGTGGTGGGCTGCATGTTCAAGTCTCTCATCACCCGCTGCGCCTCGACCACTCACGAGCTGCACAGCCCCGAGAACCTGGTGAGCGGCGTGCGCGACCGTCCGTCCATCTGCCGCTCTCGGTGCAGCCTGCGCTTCCACGTATCAGCTGCACTCCGGCGCGATTCACACGCTCGTGTATTTCCTTTGGCAGGATGCTGCAGTTGAATTATTAATGGCTCATTTTGTACCGAGCCGAAAGACGGGCAATCACTTAGTTTGCCGCCTTTGTTAGCGCCTTGTCATACATGATGAATTGGACATGAGTGGTACTTAATCTCACTGGGTGAATGAAGACGTTAATGGAGCTTCTCCCAGTTCCTTATTACAAACAGAGAAAGTCTATTTTAATTGGAAATGGCATCAACTGTTCTCTAGGATATCAGAATATAATATCAGCAGACAACAAGCTGGATATTTGTGCTCCAACGGATGCGAGCGCCGTCTATTTGTTGTTGATACCGTGCACTTTCACAGACTATTAATAACTTGACGTTTGATTCTCACATGACGGCTGCAGAGTGTTGCTTCTCAGACCTTTATTTTTGTATTTAAGGCTCATTTGTACAGCAGAGACAAGACAAAGAGCTTCACACAACAACATTTAAACCACAAAACGTCCTGAATAACAAACGGGTTCAGTCGTCATCGCGCAGCTCTGGCGACATGCATTCATAACCCGGTCCCTCATATGTGTCTAAGTTGACGGTTAAGAGCACGGAGGTGCCGTGACCGCTCTGGCGCCTCGAAAGCCTCACGGCTGGCAGGCCTGGTGCGCGTTGGCGTAAGATGACACACTTTTTTTCAAGGCAGGCTGGATCGTGGCACCGGATCAGAGGCCACCCACTCACAAGCTGGAGCTGTTGTCTTGACAAACCCGAGTGTGCTCGCACACGGTCCACCCTCCATGTACGCGTATCTGCATGTTAGGACATGCACACTAAGATCAGCCGCTTTCTGGGTGCGAGCGGTCGATGTCTTTTGGCTCCGGCGCGTTGTTTTTCTCTCCCGCTCGGTGTCCCCTCTCTTCCTCTCACTCGTTCGCCACCTTCTTCCTCTCCAGGGCCTGTACTGTGACATCCGCCAGCTGGTGCAGTTCATAAAGGAGGCCCACGGGAATGTGTTCCGCCGGGTGGCGCTGAGCGCGCTCCTGGACAGCGCCGAGAAGGTCGCCACCACCAAGAAACCCGAAGAGAAGGAAGAGACCAAGCAGCTCGGACCCAGGAGGTACCGGCCAATCAGCGGCCTCGAAATGGTCTCTATGACGTCATATTCTCAAGTTCAATCGACAAGCGCGCCTCGCGGCGATCACGCGCTGATTAATGTTGACGTGCCCTTGAGCACGGACCGTGAACGTCCCTCCCCCGATCAAGTGGGAACCCAATATTTACAATCAGTGTTCTTACTTCCTCCTGATACGTCAGAGCTGCGCTTCTCATCCCTGCTGGCTGTTTTTTATTTCCTTTATGTTTCTTTTCTGTCCCGTCTGCATCTGTTTCTCTTGCTTGAGTGAATGATTTGATGTTATTTCAAACGATATTCTGTCTGGTGGCGAAGGAGCCGCCCTGCCAGGAAGTAAGTCATAACCTCAGAAATACTAAATATACAGTGTGTGTGTATATTTATGTATACACTGTATATTTTAAAGGAATGTGAGGCTAATGAGTAATAGAAGAATACATAATTAGACTTGGGATCATATTAAAAATTCAATAAGTCTGACATTTACATATGATCCATTGCATCTCCATTTGATCTATTCTTGGTACCAGATTACATACTTTTTTTCACAGGAAATGTTCTGCATATTTAATACTAAATTATGGACTCATGCCACATTATTATGCAGATGTTGAAAAAAAATGTTATTTCTGAAATACCTTTTGTTTTTTTCCAATCAACACTTGACGTGATGCAGGCACGATGGTTTGCATAATAGTGGCACGAGTCCATAATTTAGTATTAAATATGTAGGAAAAAAAAGGATGTAATCTGGTCCTAAGAATGGGTGAAATGGAGATGTAATGGATAATATGTAAATGTCGGACTTGTTTCATTTTTAATACGGATGATCCATCAACCTGATATTTAGTTCTTTCCTCCCTTCCAGGTTTGGTAATCGGTACTTCTTTTGTTTAAAATGATAACTACTACGCAGTATAATTAGAAATCTATATAAAATATAAATGAAAATAAGTATAGTTTTAACCCAGTTTGCCAAACATCTAAAACTTAAATGACAAAATAAAAATTGAACAAAGCCTCTGGAAACGACGCTAAACTTCATCGCTGAAAGAAAACCACGACGAGGGTTTCCTGCATCAGGAAAGTTCCCTCTGCGTCTGAACCAGGTTGTCTGTGTGTGTGTGTGTCTGTGTGTGTGTGTGCGTGTGTGCAGGTCAGAGGCGGGTGTGTCCGGGGAGAAGGGTCAGGTGTCCAGTGCTGCAGATGAGTGTCGCAGCTACATCTCCAGTAGACCCCCCCAGACCCCCGAACAGTGAGTGTCCACATCACAGCATCTCCATATAGCTCCATCTATGTCGAGCCCAGCCGCCATTTCTCTGCTCAAAATAGGAAAAACAACTTCCTGTTGCTTCCCTCCCCCTCCTTTAAAACAACAACAACAACAGCTCACAGTGTTGAAAAGTTGAATTCCCGCTGATTTGCCCTCAGCTGACGTTTTCATTCGTGCGTCGACGTTCAAGCGCCGCCTTTCCCTCGCTTCCCTCTCTGTGCCTCCAGCGACGAGCAGATCCCCGGCGCTCTGCTGGGCAGGAAGGACTTCTGGAGGAAGATGTTCAAGTCGCAGAGCGCCGCCAGCGACACCAGCAGCCAATCGGAGCAGGACACCTCGGACTGCACCACGGCGCACTCCGGCACCACCACCGACCGGCGCTCTCGCTCCAGGTCGCGCCGCATTTCCCTTCGCAAGAAGCTGAAGCTGCCGATAGGTAAAGAGCACTTGTCACGCAAAGGTTGCAGAACATTTAAGATCAGATAAGATAATCTTTTATTAGTCCCTCGAGGGGGAAATTACAGGATTACGCCAGTGCTGCTCACAAGTAAATAAAGATACAAATCAAGCAACATAAGTACAGTAAAACAAAATAAAAACATAAACAGTGAGAAGAATATTAAATCTACAGATGGAATACAAGTAAGAATGTGTATAAAAGTACTTAAACGTTATGGATGTTGCACCAGGTGATGAATTAAAAGTGTTCAGAAATTCGAGTCAGAAATGTCAAAGTGTAACGTCTAAATCTGTCAATTCCCCTCCACGTGTTCCCCATAAATATGTGTTCCCATACAGACCTTTTAAACTGAATACCTTCAAATCAAAGCCTGTCAGTCATCACTCAACGACAGCCTCTCACTGGCTGCGACGTCCTCGCCGCACAGTGACTCATTTTAGCGGCTCACAGAGCGTCCGACTCCTGCCGCTCCGCCAGCTGTGTGTGTGTGTGTGTGTGTTCCCATGACCGTACCTCCTCATTGCATTTGCTGTCCCAGGTGTTCGCCTTGAAACTCACCCTAACATGCTGTGTTCTTGTACGTCACACATGGGAGCATTGGCCGCCGAGAGGCCGCGTCACTTCATCTCCTCGGTCTGTTTGTGGTTCCTCTTTGTGCCGCAGCATGCCGCGGGACGGTCCGCCTGCCGCTCACTGTCTCTGTCCTACGTATGTGGACGTGGAACCATCTCCATACATATCTATATGTTTCTAGATGTCTTCTTCATGCCTGTTTGTGTCGGTCATCTCCTCCAATGTGTGTGCCGTCACAGACCCGGGTCAAGCTGGATCTGCAAATCGAATCACAAAAATGACGAAGGCGCAATTATCACATTTGGAAACGATCAGATGCGTAAATATATTCCTGATTGGGCTGAGCGGAGTCGCAGTGTAGCTTGGATTCATTTATTACCTCGGTTTTCATATAAATATGAAGGTATTGTCAAAAAGGCACGTGACATTAGCTCTCTATGAACTCCGAACGCAACATAATCAGGATAAAGTTGATTTTCTCACACAAACGAGTTCAAAAGTTCATATTTTCAACCCGCATTCCCTGAAAATGATCCAAAGACATCTCGCAGGGTTTTTGTTGAATAATGAGTGTGCAACATTGTACAATATTTCTCCCTTGTGAGAAAAATATTCTCAACACGTATTTGCAAATACCGCTCGCCCAGAGTCTTTTGTTCAAACTGTCTTATACAAAGTTATTTTGTGCCTTTTTGTATGATTTTTGAATGAAACTGTGACTCTATATGACGATGCTGTGCCCAACCCTCGTGTGTGTGTTTGTTTGTGTGTTTGTTTGTGTGTGTGTGTGCATGTGTACTTGTCTTCACAACCCAGTGTTTGCTTATACATTCCTTTGTTCTGCCGTGTGGTTCGTTCATGCACGTGTGTTGCGTTCACGTGTCTGCAGGCAACTGGCTGAAGCGCTCCTCTCTTTCTGGACTGACTGACGGCGTCGAGGACCTGCTGGACATCAGCTCCGTGGACCGACTCTCCTTCATACGTCAGAGTTCAAAGGTCAGGGGACGGCTTCTCCATCCCACACGGGGGAGAAAAAAAAAAACACTAAATTTACAGTCTTTACATCCAGTGAGAATTTACATTGAACACCGAAAGGCTCTAAAACAGCATTGAGACTTTTATTTTGAAAGATGACACAAGGGAGCACAAAACTGAACGGAGAGCGTTGTGTTCCCGCGCCTCAGGTGAAGTTCACCAGCGCCGTGAAGCTGGCCGAAGGGGGCGCGGTGGGGCCGGAGTACGCCAGGGACGAGGAGGAGAATTTCTTCAAGCGGCTCGGTAAATGGAGGTCTGGCAGGAGGAATCCATCCAAGCTTCACCACACAGAAGAGAAAGATGGTAGACCTCCCCCACCCCGGGGTGCCCCCTCGCCCACCCCACGCCCCCATCGTCCTTTATTTCTCTCTCTCTCTCTCTCTCTCTCTCTCTCTCTCCCTGCCTCTTGTTTGTCCGTGTGGTTGTCGTGTCTTGCCTCGCAGAGTCGTGGTCTCTTTTTCTCTCTCTCTCCCGCCAGTCCTCCCGTCCGTCCGCCATCCTCCATGTCAGCTCGGCCGGATAGCTGCCTGCTCCCCTCTGTTAGCCTCGATGTGTTACTTTTCAACCCATCGGTGTCCAAGTTTGTCAAATAAATACACCGATTGGCGTAAATGTGCTATATTACCAACTTCACGACCCCCCTTCTTCTTTTTTCTTTTCTTTTTTTACCTCCAACTATGCACGTGCTGTTCTCTTCCAACGACCCATCTTCTCTTTCTTTCACCCACTGGTGGACAGAGAGGAACGGAGGTGTGGGGTCCACTCATATAGCCATGAAACCATCTTTCTACTGTCCGAGCGCATCTCCGTGCTACTGTGTCAAGCATGACGCTGTCAGTGCTCTCTCCGTCTCTTCTGTGGTGACGTCTGGTGGTATTTTCCAATGCCTGAGTTTCAGTACAGTGATAAAAAAAAAAACACAAAAAAACAAAACAGAATGGTCCACAGACAGCTTTCCTCTGTACGGCTTTGGTTACACTTGTCATTTCAGTGTGATTTCATATACTATATAAGAGCTTCTCCCCCCGACCATTAATGTCTCTGTCATTGTTGTGTGTCTCCGAGATGGCGTTCGATTCAAATCCAAGTGTAACCACTGCCGATGGCTGTGTGTCCATCTCCCACTCAGCTTCATTTGTCGGTGGCTCTTCAGTGCTTTTTGTCAAATGTCCTGGATGGTGATGTTGCTTCATGCAATGTCTATATATATATATTTAATATTCAGTGCAGTCTTTGCAAATAATTACGCCGGAACACGCTTGAGGAAAAAAAGAATAAATCCCTTCACTTGTTCTGCTATGCTCTCCTCTTCCTCCTCCTCCACCTTTTTTCTCCACACTTTCCTTCAGGGCCTCACGGCTTTCAGGAGCGCCTCGCCGCCAGCCAGGAGGCCATGAAGAACAAGAACGTGGTGAACCTGGGCGCCATCCGACAGGGCATGAAGCGCTTCCAGTTCCTGCTGAACTGCTGCGAGCCGGGCACCATCCCCGACGCCTCCATCCTCGCCGCCGCTCTGGACCTGGTGTGTGTGTGTTTTGGTTTTTTTATTTCCGCACGAGGCTCGGTCGCTCCGATCGCCGACATTAACGTCTCCGTCCCCGTTGTCCGGTTCTCCCAGGAGGCTCCGGTCGTGGCTCGGGCCTCGCTCTTCCTCGAGTGCGCCCGCTTCGTGCACCGCTGCAATCGCGGCAACTGGCCGGAGTGGATGAAGGGCCACCACGTGAACATCACCAAGCGAGGCCTCTCCAGGGGCCGGTCCCCGATCGTGGGCAACAAGAGAAACCAGAAGCTCCAGTGGAACGCCGCCAAACACTTCTGCCAGTGGGGAGACGTGAGTCCAAGATTTCGCTCATCTCGGGTCGGACTTTATGATATGTCGCGTGGCTTTTCATGGACACGTGTGTTCTCTCAGGCGATCGGCACGAGGCTCAGCGAGCTGTGTCACTCCGACAGCGAGAGCCCCGCCAACATCCTGGGTTACATCTTTGACGAAGAGACCAAACGGAGGATGAGGAAAGAAGACGAGGAAGAGGACTACCTGGATGACAGTGAGTCAGAGTTTAACGCCCCGTCGGCACATCTGTGGCGGGTTGTTGGTTTTCATAAACTAATAGGACGAGACTGAACTCATCGCGGCGTCGCTCGTGATCGTGCGACGACATGCTCAAGACACGGCTGGAAGTTTGACTTTGTGTGAAGTTTCTTTTCAATGTTCTAACCACGTTATTATGTATTTTTAAGACACAGTCAATCCGACAAAATGTGGCTGCCCCTTTGCCCTGAAGATGGCCGCCTGCCAGCTGTTGTTGGAAATCACCACTTTCCTGCGAGAGACCTTCCCCTGCTTGCCGCGCCCACGCACCGAACCCCTGGTGGTCAGCAGTCAAATCCTAAGCACATGCATTCAAAGAATGATATCATGCTCCCATGTGTTTTCATGCCGTGGCGGTGCAGCTGACGTGAAATGGAAACGTGTAATTCCCGCTAGGACCTGGACAGCTGCCGCCTGCGGCTGGACCCGGACCTGGGCCGCCAGCGCTACGAGAGGAAGATCAGCTTCGCGGGCATCCTGGACGACGAGGACGGCCACGATTCGCTCAACAGCAGCAGCCACACGCTGAAGTCCGACACCGCCTGCGACGACAAGAAGCAGCAGGAAGTGCAGGGTGAGATCCGGCGCCGTGCGCACGCGGCCCGCTCCTTTGTCTTGGTGCCGCGCCGTCTGCTTATCCCCGAAAAATAATTCAGATAATCTCGCCCCGCTCCCCTCGCCTCCAGCGCCGATCCGCAAGATCCGCATCGGGGGCTCCCGGCTGCTTCAGATCAAAGGCGCTCGCAGTTTCCGGATTAAGAAAGGCGGGTCCTTGTCCTCCATCCGCCGGGCCGGGAGCCTCAAGAGCACCAAGATGCCGCGGCAGGACTCGGAGTCGGAGAACGACGAGGGGCTGCTCTCACAAACGCAGAGCAGGGACACGGTGACCGACATCGGTACGGCACGGACGACGCCACTTATTCCTCATTCATACCAAACATTGATCTCGCCCTCTTCGAAGGTGATCACTTGATTGTCATGCGCTTGTTCCCTGTTGCAGGCAGTCCCTTCAGCACCAGCGAGCCCAGCATAGAACCAGAGGGCCAGAGCTCTGGAGGAACTGAGGACAACTACCACCGCAACATGTCCTGGCTCCATGTACGGGCCGTTAACATGTGACATGAGCGCATATGGCGGCTTCCTTCCAAAAACACTGACTCCCCTCCTCTCCCTCTCTCTCTCTCTCTCTCTCTCTCTCTCTCTCTTTCCCTCTCTCTCTCTCGGCTCAGATTATGATCCTGCTGTGCAACCAGCAGAGTTTCATCTGCACCCACATCGACTTCTGCCACCCGCGCTGCTACCAGCACCACAGCCGCTCCTGCGCCCGTCTGGTGCGCGCCATCAAGCTGGTGTACGGCGAGACGGTGGACAGCCTGAGAGAGGACAACGCCGCCGCCGCCGGCGTCATCGGCGCCCGCGCCAAGAAGAGCAAAGAGGTGCGTCCCACGATCAAGCTTTGTTTTGGCCTGCCTTTTTCCTGTTTTGGCGCGGCGGCTAACGGACGCGTCTGTGCCTTGAAGTGTTCGGACAAGTCCTGCCTGAGGACGCCGTCCATGAAGAGAAGACCCAATGACTCCAACACAGAGGGGAAGAAGGACACCGGCATGCTCAAGTACATCCGCAACCAGGTGAACTAGTTTGTAGACTTGATCAACGAAGAGGAAATGGACAAGAAGGCTACCAAATGAACTGTGTACAACCTGCTGCTCCCAGGTGATGAGCCTGTCTCCAGCGCCGCTTTCGCTGCTCATCAAGGCCGCTCCCATCTTGACCGACGACATGTACGGGGACATCCAGCCCGCGGCCTGGGAGCTCCTGCTCAGCGTGGACGAACACATGGCGGCTGCAGCCGGTGAGTCGGCCACCAGCGACCCGTGGGTCTCCTCCGTGGGTTGTTGAGCACTTCAACGTGAACATTTTAGATTGCATTTTGTCCTAGATATTCAGCTGCTTCCTAACATATACATTTATTTCTTTACTCTCTTCCTGCTTATTGTTCTCTATCATACTGCACTCTTCATCTTCTTTCCACTTCTTGGCTTCAACCCTTGTTTTCTTCCCTCCCCCTTTCGCTCTCTGCCTCTTTTTTTCTCGTGTCCTCTCTCTTGCCCTTTTCCCTCCTTTTTCCTTCCTTCCTCTCTTCACTCCTCGCCGCCTCCCTGAATCCCCTCCAGCGGCCATGTTCCTCCTGTGCGCCGTCAAGGTCCCCGACGCGGTGACCGAGATGATGATGGCGGAGTTCCAGCACCAGGAGGCCTGCCAGCGCATCAACTCCGTCTTGAAGTTTTACACGCTGTGGCGTTTCCGCTACCAGGTGTGGCCTCGCATGGAGGAAGGAGCCCAGCAGATCTTTAAGGTACAAATAAGAAGAAGAACAGCGTCTTGTTCAGAGTCACAAATAAAAGTGATCCACTTCAAAAGGCCGTCCAGAAAGGACAACACAGTTTCGCTGTTATCGGGGTACATATTTTATTTAGAACGTACCGGCTCACCGGACGAGGCGGCTTTGACCCATTTCGTACTATATTTATCTGTTTCAGATCCCTCCACCCAGCATCAACTTCACGCTGCCGTCTCCGATACTGGGCATGCCCTGCGTGCCCATATTCGACCCGCCGTGGGTGCCCCAGAACACGGGCAGCGTCCAGGACCCCATCAATGAGGACCAGTCTGTAAGTCTGAGCCCCTGAGCAAGCGGGTTGCCTCATATGCACTTATTGACCAAAAATACATTGCGTGAGCATTTGTTTCTTCAGTGGCAGTAGTATTGATCGCTTTTGATATGTTTGAGGTAAATCGCACTGACTTTGAAATGTGACATCACAAACAAAGTGACCTAGTGAGGCTGCTTTAGAGCGACTTGTTAGTTAAGGGTCCGTTCACCCAAAACACGGGTTTTCTCACCTCCCTGTAGTGCTCGCCATGCAGATTGCTTTAATTTACTAGCTTCAGGTTTTGAGGATATCCAGACTGTTGGGGACACTGTGTCTGGAAGCTCACATAGTTTTTAAGATAGATTTTAACATATTCTAGGGACATTTTGTACAGACAGCCATAGTTTCCTGACTGACTTCCTGCTCTGTTAGGTTGCTATGTGGCTAACGCTGTTCCCTTCTCAGAGCCATTAGCATGACGCGGACTATTAAACAGATTAAAATGATGTGTGCAGGCCTAATTAGATTAGATCCAAACCACCTCCGTTGTGTCGGGGTGCAGGGAGGCACATCGCAGACGGATATCTCAAAATGTGGCCAAACTAAATCAAAACTATCAGCGTGGTTTGACACAACTGAGACTAAGTGAGAAAATGTGGGTTTCTCTCATAATGTCGGTGAACTGACCCTTTCAATCCCAAAGCCTGTAAAGACATGTCAGTTTTGAATAGTCTTATTTTGACACTGGTTTTGGACGGAGTCCCGCTTTAAGCACACAAAAGCAGAAACGATGCCCTTTAGACTGCTTTAATACATTTGTTATTGCAAGTGTAATGTGAACAGCCGCACCAAGAAATCTGCTCATTCAAGAGCGATACATGTAATACGTGTTTCAGGACGTCTCAAGTCGAAAAACAGATTTCTTGGTGTTTTCTTTTTTACTTTCTTGTCTTCCTTTTGGTTAAAAAGCATGAATATCAAAATATGTTGATAGATTTTGATGACGACCTGCGAGCACCTGTTTTATAATTTATCTATCGACTGTCTTTGTTTTTAGTTCTCCACATTAATTCAGTCAGTCCATGCCATAGTAAGTTGGTATTTCTGTCCGGATGTTTGTGCTGATGCATCTTGTTACCTCAGATCATTACTGACAGGAAGGAAAACTTTCTCCATTGAGTGTTTCAGCCCATTGGGAGCTGTAGGTTTTCATCATGGATCAGAAGCTGGGGCAGTTTCATGGGTCATTTCAGATAGTTGCATCTTGGTCAGTGACACACACCACACCTAAAAAGGGTTCTAGCTCGGCTCTGATTGTAAGAAGAAGAAAAGGGAAAAAAAAAAAAAATAACAGCATGCATCGGACATTCAGACATTTTGTGTGTGTTGTGCTGTTGATGCATGGTCATTGGATGAGAATGACTTTGCCGTGTATGTTTTCCATATCATGCGTTCAGCCTATTTGGATATGTATGTGTACGAGCACTCGTGCGAATGCTGTGAGGCATTTACTGTACACACGATACAGTAAATTCTCCAAATTCCAGTCTGAACCCATTTATCTGTGTCTCAATTTGCTGTGATTGAAATTCTCCGATTCAACACTCCAACAGTGTTCTTCATGATGCTCGGGGCAGCGTTAGAGCATGGGATCAATGTGCTGGAGGAGAGTTACTGTATTAATGTGTTGTCCGGTCATTTTACATTACCAAATGCTCCTCAGATGTCACCGTGAGCCTCGAATAGCTGTGCACACACGTTCCCGAAATAGTCAAACTGTCAAATTTTCTATTAATTTGTGCACTCCCTCATTCTGAACTTCCTGTACGTCTGCACCCGCTGTTCTGCCTCTGTGCCGCTTGATCGAAACGCCACCGTCCATGCCCCTCCCTCCCCCGCCCCCCCGCCCCCCTTTTTTCCAGAAATCCTTCTCGGCGCGGGCGGTGTCGCGCTCCCACCAGCGAGCCGAGCACATCCTGAAGAACCTGCAGCAGGAGGAGGAGAAGCGGCGGCTGGGCCGCGAGGCCAGCATCATCACGGCCATCCCTGTGGCTCAGGAGGCCTGCTACGAGCCCACGTGCAGCCCTCCGCCCGAGCAGGAGGAAGAAGGTGGGGCCTCCGGGCACACAAGCATGCGTATTACGCCCGAAAATACCAACGTCGGACGGGAAATCGGTCCGCCGCTGTGCCCTGACGGCGCCTTGTTTTTCCTGTTTCTGTGCCGGTCATGTCGGGCTTTGATCCCGCCAGCAGAAGAAGTGGTGAACCTGGCGTCCCGCCGTCTGTCCGTCAGCCCGTCCTGCGCCTCCAGTAACTCCCACAGGAACTACTCTTTCCGCCGGGGCTCCGTGTGGTCCGTCCGCTCCTTGGCCAGCGCCGAAGGTGCGAAAACCAAAAGGATCCTTTTCATCAAAGCTTTTGCTGTTTTTTTTAAATAAAACGTCTCTTCCCACTGACACGTTTTGTCTTCTTCTTCTTCTTCTTCTTCTTCTTCTTCTTCTTCTTCTTCTTCCTCTTCTTCTTCTTTTCTTTGCCAGATGAAGAGAACACAACAGAACACACGCCGACCCACCACATGCTGCAGCCGCCCCAAGCCGTCTTCCCAGCGTGCATCTGTGCCGCGGTCCTACCGATAGTGCACCTGATGGAGGACGGGGAGGTCCGAGAGGACGGTGTGGCTGGTAGGTGTCGTTCTCTCTCAGGTTGGGCTCGCCTCCAAACCTGAGGCCGGTTCATGGTATTTGGTCCCGCGCTTTATTTGCAAGTACAAGTATTACCCTGATATATTTCCAGTGAGTGCCGTTGCCCAACAAATCCTGTGGAACTGCCTGATCGAAGACCCGGCCCTGGTTCTGCGCCACTTCCTGGAAAAACTAACAGTGAGCAATCGACAGGTGCGTGAACATCCCAAGAAGAGGCTCTTCTCTCCGGTTACTGGACGACAACATGGATAAGAGCGCGAGCTAAAAGGCTTCAAATGTGAAATGTTGCATGACTCGCATCCTGTGTGTCGTCAGGATGAGCTGATGTTCATGCTGAGGAAGCTCCTGCTCAACATTGGAGATCTGCCGGCCCAGACCTCTCATATCCTCTTCAACTACCTGGTGAGCAGATGCAACTCTACCTTTTGTTTTTGAGATTGCTTTTTCGTGATTAAACTCCCAGTTAACCGTCAAATCTCCCAATGGGATCTCCCCCTGCCAGGTGGGACTGATCATGTATTTTGTGCGGACCCCGTGCGAGTGGGGAATGGACGCCATCTCGGCCACGCTGACCTTCCTGTGGGAGGTGGTGGGCTACGTGGAGGGGCTCTTCTTCAAGGACCTCAAGCAGACCATGAAGAAGGAGCAGTGTGAGGTCAAGCTGCTGGTCACTGCATCCATGCCAGGTGAACTTCGGGATAAACGATTCAGCAGGAGGACGTCGAGGATACGTCAAAGATCATTTGAATATTTTCTCGCGCTTTGTGGCTGCAGGAACCAAAACCCTGGTGGTGCACGGGCAGAACGAGTGTGACATCCCCACACAGCTTCCAGTCCATGAAGACACGCAGTTTGAAGCCCTGCTCAAGGTAGGAAAGTTAAAGTACCAGGGCGGCGATGCAAAAAAAGAAATAGTCAAACTTTAAAAAGTCTGAATTCTTCCTCCCCTCGAACCAGGAGTGCCTCGAATTCTTCAACATCCCCGAGGCCAGGTCTGCACACTACTTCCTCATGGACAAACGATGGAACCTCATCCATTACAGCAAGGTACCGGAGATGCATGAGCTTTTTCTTGTAGCTACTGATAGAAGATGTGTATTGCTATGAGAACCACGGTGCATCTTCATACACAAAGGAGGAGCTCGCCTGCACTTGCTCATTTGTGAGGCAATATTTGAGCAATTTATGTCTAATTTAACAAACAATATTGCTATTTCCTTCCTCCAGACATACGTAAGAGACATCTACCCCTTCCGGCGATCGGTCTCTCCTCAGCTCAACCTGGTCCACATGCTGCCTGAGAAAGGCCAGGAGCTCATCCAGAAGCAGGTATGAGGTTTGACACGTCAGGCTTCGTGAGTCTCTTTAGTCTGCATGACATCAACACCGGATCGAAATAGACGACAAAGTGTCCGTTTCTTTTTCAACCTCTGTTCCTCCTCCAGGTGTTTTCCCGTAAACTGGAGGAAGTTGGTCGGGTCCTCTTCCTCATCTCCCTCACTCAAAACATGCCAGCCGTGCACAAGCAATCCCACGTGTCCCTGCTGCAGGAAGACCTCCTCCGCCTGCCGTCCTTCCCGCGCACCGCCATCGACGCCGAGTTCTCGCTGGTCAACGAGCCGCAAGGTGGGTGCCGAGTCAAACTGTACTACCAGACGCTTGGATAACAATGAAGTTTAAAAAACCTGTTTTGAAACCGTCTCCTCCTCCCAGGCAAGGAGCTGTTCGGGTTGGACACCCTCCACAAGGTGCTGTGGATCAAGCTGCTGGAGGAGATGTTCCTGGGCATGCCCAGCGAGTACCCCTGGGGCGACGAGATGATGCTGTTCCTCAACGTCTTCAACGGGGCTCTGCTGCTCCACCCGGAGGACAGCGCCCTCCTCAGGCAGTACACCGCCACCGCCATCAACACCGCCGTTCACTTCAACCACCTCTTCTCCCTGAGCGGGTACCAGTGGATCCTGCCGACCATGCTGCAGGTAGAAGAGCTCGAAAGAGACACCAGTTGCTCATTTTTGCCCGGCACGAATGAACGGGGCTCTCCGTGTCGTTGTGACAGGTCTACGCCGACTATGAGAGCGACCCTTTGCTGAGGAAGGGCATCGAGTTCTGCTGCCGGCAGTTCTACATCCTCCACCGCAAACCCTTCATCCTGCAGCTGTTTGCCAGCGTGGCTCCGCTGCTGGAATTCACAGTAGGACTGCTCAGTACACACACACACACACAGACAGACCGTGTGTAACACACACACTTCTTACTTATAGTTCACTTGGCGCCCATCTTGGCGGGGGGGGGGGCGTCCGTGTGCAAACCGCCTTTTAGCAAATTGTTGATTTCCTGTAAAAAAAACAAAACAAAAACAAGCAAAGACCCATTCAGTCAACATGATAATAGCTACAAGGACAAATAAGAGTGTCTACATTTACACACACACACACACACATACACACACACTTGGTAAACAAACAGTGGCCGGCCTGCAGGTACGAGGAGGCCCGTCACCAATTAGCGAAACAATCTTGCGCCGCCATCAATCACCTTTGCTGACGGCGAAGAGGGAACGACCACACACACACACACACACACACACACACACACACACAGACACACACACACACACACACACAATATGTATTCAAATATTTCTTTCCTCTGTGATTCCAGACCAGCACCAGTACCGGTCTTTCTAAAGGCGTGTCCGCCCAGTGCCTGTTTGACCTGCTGGTCTCTCTGGAGGGTGAAGCCCAGGACGCTCTGGACGCTCTGGAGCTTGTTAAGGCGGAGAAACCTCTCCGCTCTCTCGGTAAACGGTCACGCCCACATACCCGTTAAGGTCTTCTATCTCGAGGAAGCCTTCATAACATCTGGTTATGCGTATTTCTGTATTTGCATTTGACTTTTCGGTTGCAGATTTTTGCTACGGCAACGAGGACTTGACCTTTTCCGTCAGCGACTCCATCAAGCTGTGTGTCACCGTGGTCGCCTACGCCCCCGAGTCCTTCAGGAGGTATCAGAGGCGCCTCTTCTTGGGTCTTCTTCTCTCCCACAGCGGCCCTTTTCTCTCCCGCTAATAGTTCTGCGTGCATCTCTCCAGCCTCCAGATGCTGATGGTGCTGGAGGCCGTGGTCCCCTGCCACCTCCAGAAGCTGAAGATCAACACGGTGACAATGGAGTCGGCCTCGGCCGCCAGGGATGAGATCGCAGCCATCGCTGCTCTGGCCACCTCGCTGCAGGCCCTCCTCTACAGCTCAGAGACCCTCACGAGGTCTGACTCCCCGAAGAAAACCCCAGAACAACATCTGAGAGCCTGTTTTACTCGTGTGACGTCCTTTTAGCTGCTCACGATCTGCTCACGATCCTCCTCACCCTTTTACCCGCAGGCCCATGACGGCGCCCCAGATGTCCCGCTGTGATCAGGGCCATAAAGGAGGCACGACGGCTAACCACGCCATGTCGGGAGGGGTCAACACCAGGTCAGGGGCGATCGCCTTAAATGACTTGTTTACCGCTCCGGGATGAGTGAGTGCACTTCTGACGCCGACGTCCCGTCTTTTTTTTTTTGCGCGCGCGTGTGCCCAGGGACAACCTCCACCTGCTGGAGGAAGGCCAGGGCATGCCGAGGGAGGAGCTGGATGAGCGCATCGCCCGGGAGGAGTTCCGGCGGCCCCGGGAGTCGCTGTTGAACATCTGCACCGAGTTTTACAAACACTGCGGGCCGCGACTCAAAATCCTGCAGAACGTCGCCGGGGAGCCGCGGGTCATCGCCCTGGAGCTGCTGGACATCAAGTCCCACATGAGGTGATGAGGTGGACCGGCGGCAGCGTCCGGAGTTCATTGTTCTTCTTACGTTCTTAAGATGTGTGCCTCCACCCTCCCTCCCTCCCTCCCTGCCAGGCTGGCGGAGATCGCCCACGCCCTGCTGAAGCTGGCGCCCTACGACACCCTGACCATGGAGAGCCGCGGGCTGCGGCGCTACATCATGGAGATGCTGCCCATCACCGACTGGTCGTCCGAGGCCGTCCGCCCCGCCCTCATCCTCATCCTCAAGAGGCTGGACCGCATGTTCAACAAGATCCACAAGATGCCTACGCTCAGGTGCGCTCGCCCACAGGCATTATGCACCAGGTCTGTTGAATACAATCCCTCTTCTTTCTCCGTCTCCCTGTGAGTGTATCGTGCTGTGCCGGTGCCGTGGTGTGTCCAGTAGATAGGCGGCTTCTTGGCACTGTCCTCTGTCACGCTGCCTTGGTGGTTGCTGTACCGTAAGTGCTGCTGTGGCGTGTTTTTCCATGCGGATACTTGTGGGCGTGCGTGCGCGAGAGGAGTTAAGTGCATTCCTGGGTTGCGTGAGGAAGTGTGTACTGAGAGTGGATCACAGGAAGTGTCCCCTCCGAGCCAGAGTCCAGTCTCGCGTCACGAGTGACGATGACCATAGATTGCACACATGAACAATAATTTATTCTACATTTCCTCTCCTTCAGAGGGTGATACTCACCCTTACTGACGTTCTTTTAAAGCTTCACAAAGTGGCTTTGTTGCAATGTGAGCCAACTGTGTCAAAGACGTCACTGATTGACACTTCATCCTGACAATGATATCCAATCCAGTGGAAGATTTCATCATTCATAATAACAGCAATAAACTGTATTTGCATGGCACATTACATACAACACAAAAGCAGCTCTAATTGCAAAACTTTTTTTGGGAACTCAAACAATGAAAATTGAATTCACACTTGACCAAATACCTCAAAAATATGAAAAAAAAGGTATTCCACGCAGATGTAGCTGCTTTCTCACGTCGCAACCTATTTGACCATCACTGAAATATGATGACATAACGCTGCATCCAAACACCAACACGGCCGCGGTTCAGCACAAACGAATGAGACCAGCGCACCTGCGCCCTCTTTCACGCCGGGAGACTGAGCGGCGCCGGCTCAGAGGGAACGCTGGTCACACACGTGTCCTTCACACCGCGGTCTGTCGCTGCAGTGTCCAGCTGGCTGTGTTTGTTGGCTTTGCATTACTTGTTGTCAGTATGGCCTTCACCACAGTCATGACGGTGATGATTAGATGGAGGCGAGTGTTAGCGGCGCGGTAAGTGTGTTTCATGTTCACGGCCTTTTCCTCTGCTTCACATTTAATATCGTGCCACGTTCGGCGTCACTCCCAAATGAAGGTCTTGAGTTCATCCTACCCGGGCGTGACACGAATGTGGCATTTGTGCTTTGGTCTATTTTTAAATTCATAAAAAATATGCTTTATTCGGGTGCGGGGTGGTGTTGTATGGGTGGGTGTTCTCCAGGAGACAGGTGGAGTGGGAGGCCGCCAGCAGCCTGATCGAGGGGATCTGCCTGACCCTGCAGCGACAGCCCATCATCTCCTTCCTCCCGCACCTCCGCTCGCTGATCAACGTCTGCGTCAACCTGGTACGCGCTGCCGCCCGCCGCCGCCGCGCAAAACGCCCGCCGCGCGCCACCCGTCCGCACCGTTGTTTGAGCGTTACCATTTCCTCGTGTGCGTTTGCAGGTGATGGGCGTGGTCGGTCCCTCCAGCGTGGCGGACGGCCTTCCTCTCCTCCACCTCAGCCCCTACCTCTCCCCGCCGCTGCCCTTCAGCACGGCGGTGGTGCGACTGGTCGCGCTGCAGATCCAGGTCGGCGTCCCTCTGCCCCGCCCGGCTCTCCGTCGGCTCGTCGGCCCATCGGCCCATCGGCAGCACTAAATGTCCGTTTTGCTCCCTCTCGTTTTCCCCCGCAGGCATTGAAGGAGGACTTTCCTCTCAGCCATGTGATCTCACCGTTCACCAATCAGGAGCGGCGAGAGGGGATGCTGCTCAACCTGCTCATCCCCTTCGTCCTCACCGTGGGCTCTGGAAGCAAAGGTAAAAGCGGCTATTTGTTGCTTTCCTTACTCGTCGTCGTCGCACAAATGTCATGAATCAAAAGTCCGCCTCTCTTCCCCCCTCGCAGACAGCCCCCACCTGGAGCAGCCGGAGATCTTCCTGCTCCTCCAGACGGTCATCAACATCCTGCTGCCCCCCCGGATCATCTCCACCTCCCGCACGAAGAACTTCATGCTGGACGCGTCCCCGGCTCACTGCTCCACCCCGGGCGACACGGGGAAGGATCTGCGCAGGGAGGGGTTAGCCGAGTCCACCAGCCAGGCTGCGTACCTGGGTACGTGTGACGGGCGGCAGCCTTTTTTCCGGTGCCGCCTTTCGGTCCCCTTCTCATCCTCTTCCCGTCCCTCCGCAGCTCTGAAGGTGGTGTTGGTGTGCTTCGAGCGCTCGTTGGGGAACCAGTGGTACCGGCTGAGCTTGCAGGTGAAAGAGATGGCTCTGAGGAAAGTGGGCGGCTTGGCCTTCTGGGACTTCATTGACTTCATCGTCCGGACCCGTATTCCTATCTTTGTCCTGCTGCGACCCTTCATACAGTGCAAGGTGAGGAACCAGCGCATTTCTTTCCGCCCGATTGGCTCATTCCCTTCGTGGTTGCGCCCTTTGCGCTGCTGGGCTGCTCGTCTTCCTCACTGGTCCGCGTTCCCTTAGTTGTTGACGCAGCCCGCCGACTCCCAGGAGGAGATCACGGCGCGCCACCACATCGCCGACCAGCTGGAGCGGCGGTTCATCCCGCGGCCGCTCTGCAAGAGCTCCCTGTTTGCCGAGTTCAACAACGAACTCAAGATCCTCAAGGAGGCCGTGCACAGCGGCTCCGGTCAGAGCGAAAACTGCCATTTCTCAAAGTTGTGTGGATGCAGATTTTCTTGATCTTACCCGCACTGCTTTCTTACATTTTTGCAACAGCTTACCAGGGCAAGACGTCCATCAGCACGGTGGGCACCTCCACGTCGGCGTACCGCCTCAGCTTGGCCACGATGTCGCGCTCCAACACGGGCACCGGCACGGTGTGGGAGCAGGACAGCCAGCCGTCGCGCCAACCCTCCCAGGACACGCTGAGCCGCACCGACGAGGACGACGAAGAGAGTCAGAAACGTTTTCTCGTCTCTTTTTTTTTTTTTTTTTTTCCGCGCGGCGATTCGGAGGAAAATTGAACCGAACTCACCGGCATTTCCCCGTCCGTCTTTCTTCCAGATGACTCCATGAGCATTCCCAGCGTGGTGAGCGAGCACGAAGCCTTCTTGCCTCGGATGATGGCGCAGCGCCGCTTCTCCAGCCACGCCACCGGCTCCGCGGCCTCGCAGCCCGAGGTCACCCGCAACACCTTGCTGCCCAGCCACAGGTGACCTAGAAACACACACACAAGCGCACGCACAAGTGCAATGTTTACCTTTCGTAGTGTAGCTTCTCAGACGGGAGGAGTTGGTTTGGTTTTCGGGACAAGATACAGGATCTTTTCTTCATTATTTCCCCTGCAGTTGACGAAAACTGTTCAAAATGGCCGAATCCGCCGAGCTCAAACGAAATGAAATGTTTTCACAGCTGCCTCCGTGTGCGGTTCAGATCCCGGCTCCTTTGTGTGACATGTACAACGAATATTAATGAAGTCATATCCCACAACCACAACCATTTTTTCCTGTATATCTCTGTGGATGTGTAACGTTTTTGTTCAACAGTCGCTCAGACTCTGTATCTTGGTAAGAGCGTAGCGGCCAGAGCTCTGGCTTCCCGCCCCGCCGTCCGGGCTCAGGGACTCGGGTGGTAACGGCTCTCGACTGCACTCCCTAAACTCCCGCTCTCCCCCTCCGCCCTCCCTTTTTGCAGTGAACCCAATGTCCTAGATGAGTCCCAGGGCCTTCTGGAGGAGGGTAACCTCTCTAGGTACAGTGGCCCCTCTCCTCTGTGTCTGTCCCGTTGGTGCCTTCTTGCATCTGTCCGCCAGTGGGGAGGGGGCATCGCCTCGGGACGGCGCTCTCTACTGGCCCGCCTCGCTGTCGATCACTCATCCACATCCAATCAAATCGCCTCGGCCCCGCCACACCGCACCTCCCCCCCCCTCCCCCCCTCCACTTACCCGTCTCTATCTCTCTCTGTGTGGGTCCAAGTGTGTCTCTGTCCCCTCCTCTTCCTCCTGAGCTCAACACTGACCCTCATCCTCTCGGCTCATCTGCTGTGCTATCTTAACCAGCCCCCCCCCCACCCTCTACCTCACCTTTTACCCCCTTAAACACCAACTAAAGAGGGGCCCCCGGGGCCAGGGCGCTCCGCCTCTGTTTCACCTCTGTGCGCTGTGGGTCTTTACAGTCGATGTGTCATCACTGACGTCAGCCTCTCTCCCATCGGTGCCATGGTGTTTCATACCGTTTGCGTGTCTATCAGGCTTCTCGCTGATCAAATTGGGCGTCCGACTCCGGATACCAATCTGTAGGGGCAAGAGGGACCTGGGGTGGCAACCGTAGCATCGGGACGTGTTTGCTTTCTTTGTCCTGTTTTGTCCAATTGAGAACTTCCACTGTGATCTCGCCCAATTACAATTTGGTTTCTAAGTATGAGCGTTGCTACTCCAGACCCTACTATCCCTTGTTGTGTTGTCAGTGTATGGATCGTGGCAGCACTGTTTATTATTCTGTCCTGTGATTGGCTGTCCTGTAACTTATTGTGTGTTGTGTAGTGATTGAATGGGTAGAATAGCAGTTCACATCTGAACAAAGACGCGCTCGGTAAAGGAGCTCAGCTGGGGATGCGGTGGCCTTTTGGTCTCTTCATGCCGATCTATTTATGTGTCTCTTGTGTGTGTGTGTGTGTGTGTGCGCGTGTGTGTGTGTGCGCGAATGCAAATGTGTGCATGTGTTCGTCTGATTGTGTGTACCAGGGTTGCCAGTGTGCAGAGCGAACCGGGCCAGCAGAACATCCTCCTCCAGCCTCCTTTAGGAAGAAAGAGAGGCCTCAGACAGGTGTGCACATGATCTACAAGCTACAAAACCAACAGCAATAAAATGTTAACAACAGGTTGCATTCATAATGATAATATTCATCATGCATATGTAAATAAATATGGAATCAAGACATTACATGAAAGTAGTGTATTTTTTTATACGTAGTGGAGAAAATAATCTCATATATTGCGGCCAGATTTTTGGAAACAAGTTAAAATATCTCTGTCTAAATCTGTAAATCTGTAGACATAATTAATACACATATGTTAACTTGTCATTGTCCTTTATTTATCAACTAATAGACAAGTGCATTCATGTATGCTTAATGTTTTAAGCTCATTTAAAAGCATCCGTCTGTATATTTGCCTGAACTCTCCGTGTCATCCTGCAGCTGCGGCGCCCCCTGCTGTCCATCCCGAAGAATGAGCCGCGTGGTCGATCTGGAGCGAGGCTTTCCACAACCCGCAGGAGCATCCAGCCCAAGAACAAACCACTGGGTAACAGCACACACACCATCATATATATGTGTGTGTGTGTGTGTGTGTGTGTGTGTGTGTGTGTGTGTGTCTAGACTTTTAAAACATCTCCAGTGAGTCACCTAACAGCCAGACTTTCCCTGCGCTTCAGATCAACACACACAACAAGCCACATCTACACGGTCCAGTACTGTGAGAGCATAATGATCCCGTTGAAATGTGATGTGTGATGTCTGTGTGCTGGCGTGAACTGGCCCATCCTCCCCATCCACGACCTCCGTCTCTGTTCCAATGCTGTTTGTTGTACCACCGGTCACCAGACTGACTCTTCTCACTCTGTTCTGTCTCACGCCTTATGTTTCGAAAATAAAGAAACTTTGTTGGACTGTGAAGGTGAGACACAACCCTTAACCCTTCCTCTCCACCCTGCAACGGCCCGACCCTTTTTTTTTTTTTTTTTTTTAAATCTGCAACCTCACCCAATAGGGCGCTCTGCATGTCTGTCTTGCATCCCCTCCCAGTCCCTGCCTCAGCGCCCTCTTCCTGTTCCATCCCTGCCTGCGTGTTGTCTGCGCCGTTGTCTCTGTTTCTGACCGCTGTGCGCGTGCGTCTGTGCCCACAGCGCACGGAGACCAAAAGAGGTCAGTCACCTTCACGGAGAGTCAAGGGCAGCAGGCTCCCGGCACGTTGGACCCTCCAGCGGGGGGCAGGAGGGACAGCGCCGCGCTTTCCAAGTCCCCGACCCTGGAAGTGCCCTCGGTCTCGGCCATGGTGACTGCCGACCTGCACAGCCCTGCGAAGACACAGGTGGTTAACAGTTGAACCCTCCATCTTGGCAAATTACCATCGCCTGCTGACAACCGTCCATCATGCATTTTAAAGCTCGGATCGTTCATATTATGAATGTTTTATCCAAAGTCCACTTCATTTGAGACAAAGTGTCTTCCCCCCCCCTCCCCCAGGTTCCTCCCATCATAAGCAGCAAGGAGAAGCGAGAGCAGTGGGGCCTCCGCAGCAGCCTCTCCCCTCCGCCCTCCATCTCCCGCCCCTCCACCCCGACGCCGCCGTCCCGGACCTGCTCCCCGCTGCGCCTCTCCCGAAACTGCTCCCCTCTCCCCTTGTCGCGCACCTGCTCTCCTCTCCCTCCCCCGCTCCCGGTGCTGGGCACGGCGCCGGCCCCCGGCCCCCCGCTGCCTCCGCCCCTGCCGCCGCCTCCGCCGCCGCCGCCGCCTCTCGTGCCTCCGCCGCCGCCTCCGGGGCCCTCCCGGATGCGGGAGAGCCCCGGGGACGAGGACACCACGGCGCTGCTGCCGCGCAGCGACACCCTGCTGCAGCTCAGCGAGGACGACGGCACGGAGAACCCCCTCCTCGCGCCGCTGCTGGCCCAGCCGTCCCCCCGCCGCCGGCCCCTGCCCCTCTCCCCGGTCGACCTGGACCTGGACGAGTCCCACGTCTGACAGGGCCGACGTGCGTACTGTGCGTTTTTTCTATCTGTAGCCCCGAAGCCAAATGCCGTTCGAATACCTGCAGGGTACGGATAACAGGGGAGGCTGCGCCGCGAACATTTCAGAAGCGACAAAGTACCGTGTGATGCGATCGACTGAGGGTCTGAAAGTGCGTAGTTTGAAAAGGAAGGGACGCACAGAAGAAGCGTGGCTTCTTCTGTCGCCCACACCGAGCCCCTCCCTCAAGGGCGTCTCTCCGCCACCGACTTGTTTTCTATCGTGAAAGCCATGTTTGTGTTTCCCCTGAAACGGAGCTGCTCTCTCCTCAGTGTGGTTTCGTTATGACACAAGTGTACGCTCCTAAAAGTACAACACCTCCCTCCCTCCCTCCTTCAGTACGTCTCTTTTTCCATCTTCTCAGTGTTGAATTTCACCTCATTGTCTGATCCTCGGGCTACGCTCTGCGGGTTGAATGTATATTTTTGCAGCGATCTACCTTATTGCTTGCCTCCATCATAATAGCAACGTGAAGTCATGCTGTATTTTTCAGATAAAAGGTTTATTTTGTAATTTTTATTTTAGATTAATACTCAATTATAAAAAGAAAATGGATATTTAACAAATGAACGCTGTAACTGTGGACTGTCTATATTGCGGAGAGCTATATAAGAGAAGTTATATCTTGTACAAAGTGTCGCCAGGGCTATAAAGGAGCAGAACTTGTACAGACAGTATATCTATAAGAGCTATATACAGGAAATATTCAATACAGTATAGGTATTCTAAACATTGTATGTGATAATATGTAAGAGATGAGAAATGCTTTGTTTCACTGTCCTCTATTGAGCATCGTTGTTTGAGCTCTCAGCATAATGTCAAACGTATATCCATTGACTGTTTCTGCAGTGTGTGTGTTGTGCCGCTCGGTGTCTGCGCAGAAGATTTTATTTGTGACCTTGTGTATCCACTCACGCTCATGTTTAGTGTGTGTGTGTGTGTGACCTTGTCTCACAGCCGCGGTGCCGTGACCTCGATGCTTGTTCCATGCCTTAACAGAGAAATATGTACGCGTCTGTCTGTTTCAATGCGTTTGTTGCGTCTGCGGTAAAAAAAAATTTAAAAAAATACCTCATACCTCCGAAATGTCCACTTTTAAGGAGATTGTGCAGTTCGTGGACATGTCGTGACAAAAGGTCGCAATATTGAATCATATCAGTATTTATTTTTGAAACACATTCTCGTGGGTGAAACGTGTTGACCCTGCTTTCGTCAAACGTCGTGATGATGCTGTTGAATCCCGTGAGACAGGATTACATATTCATGTGCCATAAGTCACGCCGTCAGTGGTCATTTGGGGACAAAGAGGTCGTGTACTGTTTTCTTATGCAGTGGAGAGTAGAGAGGAAGTAGTGCCGCCTCTGTGGCGGTGTCTTAATGCAGTTTATATCAAGTGTTTTCTTCATAAAAGCGCACATTACTCCCGTTTCCACCTAATGTAATACCCAAAATGTTTGACAGTACCACAAAGGGAACGTTGCTGTTGTGTATTCTTGTCCTGTCCTCTGTCGCTACGTCAACCTAAGAAATGATCTGTTTTATTTCTGCACAGTGCAAAACATATCTATCTCAAATCTCACACATTTCAAGTCTTTTACGAAGACGCATCAGTGTGTTTTTGTGTCAGAGGGCCATTAAACTGTTAAAACTAATTTCCCTTTAAATGTAATGTGTTCGGCAAATGATGTCTTCTATGTGCAAAGTTAGAATAAAGCTAAAGTATATCAGAATACTTCTCTGGAATATCTAAATAAATACATAATGTTTACAATGTTTTTCAGCTTGCTGTTCATTTCTAACTGTGCCGAGTGAAGTTTCTTCCTACACACAGTTTCTTCCCTCTGCAGGCCAATCGTGTTTGAAAAAAGAAAAGACTTCAAATCCCATAATGCACCTCCAGTGCAGGCTGCTGATTGCTTTAAGTGGCAGCAGCTGTGAATTGAAGGTCTCACAGCAAACATTTCAGCTGAGACAGAAGAGGAGTCAACTCGTGGAACAGACAAAGAAGCCTCTGGTAATGTAACTATTGATTTTGTTCATGGAAACTGTTTAAGGTTTATTTACATGTTTGTATAACTTTGTGCTTTTTTGTGTTTGAAGGTTTTCAACCTAAATGGACCAACCAGCCAACAATTAAGAAACAATAAAGTTGGAGCTTTGTTGGAAAGAGTTGTCCCGTGTGTCCTTTGGTCCAAATGTACCAGCCAGTCAAGTTGGCAAGAATTGACAAAAAATACATAGCAACTTGACACACACACACACACATATATACCTTATGTTATATTTATCTATGGATCACACTTTTTTGTACTTTTCCTTACTACTTTCTCATATTTTTGTACCCCCGTGTATCAAACTGACAGTCTGGTTTAGACAGTGTGTGGTTGGGTTGTTCAGAGTTTTATTTGAATGGTGTAAATGTAATGGATGAGTTGAGAACCAGGACTACAACCCAGTGTGAGACGAAAGCATCTCTGCTCTTATTTTCACGGAAACCCGGCTTTCAGACAGCGTTCCCGACTCTACGAGAGGCGGCGTCTGAGTCTACGTGAACAGGTGATGCTCGGACGTACAGGTGGTTGAAAGACACTGCTCCACTAGTGTTGAAGTGTAGACCTTTCTACTTGCAAAGGGGGTTCAGTGCAGTGTTTATACTGGCAGTTTACATCCCACCACAGCGGACTGCGCAACGGCATCGGGGCTGCTGCATGACGTCATCAGTAAAGAAGAGACTGGACACCAGGACGCTGTTTGCTGCTGCATGACGTCATCAGTAAAGAAGAGACTGGACACCAGGACGCTGTTTGCTGCTGCATGACGTCATCAGTAAATGCCGGCCATGTCGACCATCACAAGAGTCCTCCAGAAACACCATCAACACGGAAACTTTAGCACAAATTGCAATGTTGTAGCAATGCATAGTGTATAAAGATACAATGAGCAATACTATTGTTTTATCATATAGCAATACTATTTTATTATATTTGATCATAGCAATGCTATTATATTTTTGTGCATAACTGTTATCTTTTATATTTTGTGCCTAATTTTTTTCCTTGTAACTGTGTGTTAGGAGGACCGAGCAAAATAAGCTCTTCATTGTAAAGAATAAATGTCTTTTATCTGTGCATGTGACGGTAAAAACATCTTGAATGTAATAAAACTTTTTATATTCAAAAACCTGCTGGCAGTTATTATTGCGATCACAATAAAGATGATGGAAAAATAAAGTACATTTATGACGTACTCTCCATGAACACTTTAACTCATCTATCATGATAAATATTTTTCTACTAATGTGCAGAATCAGTTAATGATACAAAATCCAATCAACAAAATGATTTCTACAGATTAAGACTCCACAAGCCACCAGTGGTGGAAAAGGTTGTTACAACTTTTACAGAGATACAACTCGTAATACTACGGGGGAAATATAGAGGTACAACCTAAAGTAAAAATACATGACTACCACCAAAATGTACCATTTAAAGTACCAAAAGTAAAAGTACTCAAACTTCTTGGTCATGACCAAATATGACTAAAAAACAAAGGTTATGACTAAATATGACCAAAACACAGAGCTGAGGGTCAGAGCTGATAGTGTGATGAGATAGACAACTGTGTTGCAGGCTGGAGGTTGTGGGTTCAATTCTTATGCAGGTCAGTACTTTTGGGTCCAACACCCAAATGAAGAAGACAAATACGCGCAGAGAACATGTTGAAGTCCGCGGGAAGTGGTGGCGCAGTAACAAAGCTCCTGTTGGGTCAAGCGCATGGTCCCGGGTTCGCGCCTCAGATGTGAACCCCATCATGATCCGCGAAGGGAGTCAGAGGCATGAGCCTCCTCCCCGGTTTCCAGAGAAAGATACGGAGAGGGTTATGAGTTTTGATTGCTCGACCCATGAAAAAAAGATCAGAAAAAGCGACAAAAAACACTGCATCCTGGTCCCATCTTTTTATTACATACAATACATGTAGATTTACATGTGACATGTAGAGCAACATGTCACATGTAAATCTACATGTGGATTGGCCGCTTCCTCCGGGTCTGGAAAATAAAAAGAGAACAGATAGTTATTCACCAAGTTTTGAAATGACACATTGCAGTTGTACAACAATACAAATACTTGAAATTACATTTTACATCTAGACGACAGCAATATGAAGCAACTGGCTACATCTAGATGTATTAATACAGCAAAGATCAAGGATTAAAGCTTCCAGAAAACTATTATAAACAGAATAAGAAACCCGTCCTGTCACTATCTCTACGCTATAGCGCAGAGATTACAAAGCAGGACACACAATTTTACTGTTCCCTCTCATAAATATTTATTCTAGAGACTCACTGTAATCTGGATCTTTGTCTGAGTCTATATAGACACAGACAAAAACCCAGATTACAGTGAGTCTCTCTAGTGGCAAAGGAACATATATTTATGAGAGGAAACAGTAAAATTGTGGGGATGAAAAAAATAATCTGTACTTGAAAACTCACCGGTGAATTGGACCTCAGGAAACTCGGCCAGGTGTCCTCCTCCATAGAGCCTCTCTGCAGGTCCAGCAGCTCTTCAGACACGTTCTTCTGGTAGGACGGTCCTGCATCCACAATGCCACCAGAAGACCTGCATGACCTAAGACATCAAAAGAGGAGAGGAAGATGTAAACGATTGAGCAGCAAGGACTGAAATTCATTTGTATGCTGAAGAAACCCAAAAGTAGCTCTTGTCATTTTTCTAGACTGTTTGAAGTTAATATTGCACTGGAGACTAAACTCTGAGCTTTTATCTGTTAGGGATAGAAAAGCGCCATCTGAAGGAACAACAAGGCCACTCTGTCACGTTGTGATGCTGGACGTCCAGTCGCTACATCATATAAATCTCCTAATTTTGACTTTTTATCTCATAATTTCGACTTGTGTGGAGCAGTGTTTATAACTTGTGTGACAGCACTTTTGACGCATGGATCCTGTGACCATCATCGTTCTCTCCTTCAGCCATCAAGCATATTGTTTGATTTATTTATAGAGACATTAAATATCTGTGTTGTTGTACCAGAGGACAGTGAAGGCACCACTGAATTTAAAGTGGGTTTTGCTTTTGATATTTAACATTAAACACTACGCAGAAGATATAATAGAGAAAAAGTGTCCTGCCTTAGAGCTTCGGCACAGAGAAGACGTTCCTCTTCTTCTCAAAGCTGAAGACAGCATCGTTCCCACGGACGTGTAAACGCCAGTCAACTTGCAACCATCTACAAGACGAAACAGAAAATAAATCATCAGAATCTTGATTGGCACACATTTAAAATATACCCAACCATGTATTAAAGTGGCCTGATACATTTTATTTCTCAGTTTTTGCACACGAAAGTTCCTCTCTTCTGCTTTTTCATCATTAAAAATCAATTTGAAATATATTGTTTCCATGAATTAAAATGCAATTTATTCATCGTTAAAGTTAAACTCCAATATGAGCTACCTTCATTTATTATGTATATCTAATAAAAATAAATCATGAAGACTAAACTAAAACAGTTTTCACACAGAAAAGGAACAGAACGACATTAGTAATTTTAATACAAGCAGCTTCAATGTTTAAATAAATAAGTTTTCTAAATTCCACAATCTTTGCGTTTATTATTCTCCGTTGTCCTCCTGATTGCGCTCAAATCCCTCACCTTGGTCACCGGTTAATAAAGGGCTTAAGAAACATTTGCATTCATGGGACTTTATTCTTTTAATTCTTTCATATAACAGTAGAGCATCTTCAAGAGCTGTGTGGTTTCCACCAAAAACCAAGGCCGGATCTAATCCACACCAGGAAGACAACAAAAAGAAAATGGACAAAAAGGGCCAAACTGAACCCCAACACTACGTGCATTTACAGACGCTTGAATGTGTCAAAGACAACTTTATTTTTTCAAACATTTTCTCTATTTGATTTAACATGTTAAAGCCCCAGTTGACTGAATATTTCAACCAATTATTCTTTTATTAGTTTAACTTTTTGTGGCCTCTAACCTGCTGCACCAGAACAAATAAGTAGCTCCTGTTCAGATAATTGATCTCAACAAAACAATTCGTTCTTACAACAACTCAGTGTCTGTCCTCAGCTTGCAGGCAGGAAGGCAGACACGAAGACAGCCGGTATCGTCGGACAGGTTTGTCCGATGGCGCTCGGCGAGCCCGGCCTTTGCCAGAGTGTGGACCAGCCTGGACCGGCCTGGTATGGTCTGGTCCACTTTTGGTAACTGGAGTCATCGTGCCAGAGCGATCTCCACTCCTCGCGGGAGACGAAGAGGCCCTGGTCTGCGCTCCTCGTCTCTGCGTGGCCGACGTCGGCTCCTGCCTTGCGTCGTCCTGTGGTCGGCTGGAGCAGCTGATGCTCATCTGCGATTGGCCAGCTTCCGACTTTTGGAGTGAGGTCACCAGCCAGTGTGGCTGACTGTGCTCATTGGTCTGATGACGTGACGGGTGCAGAGGGGAGTAGCTGTCAGAGGTGGAGCTACAAAAAAAGAAAATACATTCAACATAATTCGTCAATTCTATGGCTGGCATGTATCCTTTCCATCAGTCTGTGTTGGAAAGAGTCTACTTTTGATATTTTCCTTTACAAATTAAGTTTTCCTGCATTTAGCGTGTGCACAAAACTCGCAATACTGCAGTCAGAGCTATAAAGACAGCTAGTTTTATATAATAATTAATTCGCGGTACGTTAACATGGGATTCTTAGTCTACTGATGGACTTTGCCATGAAACTGAATGTAATAAGACAAGTGCTGAGTTTGCATTGACTGGATTTGAGAGTGCAGCGCTTTCATCACCAAGGTAATCTTACCTGTTGAAGGATGTCTGAAAGGAAGAGGACGGTGAAGGGTAGATGTTGTGTTTATGTGGGCTTGCCATGGTCACATAGTCATCCTGAGGCAGTACAGGGGAACTGTGGCTTCTCGGTGGCGACATCATCATGTAAGCGGGACCCTGGTCCTCACCCGGCTCCCAGCTCTCCATCTCGCAGGCTGCAACACTGCAGTGCTGCCCTGTCGCCATGGCAGTTCTTCTGCAGTTGTTTTCCCTCCTTTTCTTCACTGGGAGGTGTTGGTCCATCTTCATTTCCATGTAGCTGCCGGTCTCAGACACGGAGCGCTGATGCGATGTGAGAGGGCTGACGTGCGAGGCGGAGCTCAGAGTGGATTCAGGCTCCGGTTTGGGTGGTTTGCGGCGCTCGAGGTAACATTTAGTTGGACTTTCAGGGTTTCTGAAGGGCAGGGCCAGACGAGAACCAGGCGGCCTCACATTCAGTTTGTCTCTGTATTTGGGTCTGCAGCGTTTTAAGGCCAGAAGGGTTTGAAGCGGACTGTGGTTGGAGGTCGGTGACCGGCTGAAGTCAGGGAGAGCTCGCAGGGCCCTCACTGTCTCACGAACCACCTCATGAACGTGCTGGGCGACTGCTGTGTTTCCTGCACAGAGCAGACAAGAAGCCACGGCCCCATGGTGAGGAACAAATGAGTGAAACTAGCACATCTTGTAGGTCGTAATTACCTTGCTCTCTTGCTTCCATCCAGATCTCTCCGGGACCATTCGGCGCCGACCTGCCGAGCTCCAGGTAGAACGAACCATCCAAGTGACCGAAGCGCCTCACGCTCAGCAACGGTATGGTAACCGAAGGCAAATTACTGCCCGCAGCCAATCTGACCAGGATAAGAGACGTAGCTGTGAGGCAGAGCCGGCTCTCACCAGCCAGCGACTTGGAGCAGCCCAGACCTATGGGCTTCACTGTGACGGGCCACACCTGAGACGACGGTGAAGGGAGCAGAGGCAAAGACAGACAGACATATTTATATCTAATAAAGAGCTGGGAGCACTTAAGTTACATCAAAAGGACTCAATTTGGTTTTGGTTACTTTGGATGTTTTAAAGAACATAATTGTTGGATTTCAGCGTATCACCAAAACGCCTTAGTGAACAAATTAGACGCTTTTATTTGATTATCTTTTTACATAAAATGTATAAAATGTCTACATTTGCAGAAAATATCTGGTCTGACCTCTTTGAAGAAAGCTGCGGAGGGCAGGGTGCAATACCCATCATCCTCTTCATCGAATCCTTCGCCATGCTCTTCATCCTTCCGCTCCTCCTCTATCAGTTTCTTAATGGCCAGATACCAGTCTTCTTGTTCCCACTGGTCCTCCACCACCAGCACCATGGTTTGATCATTGGCATACAGCACCACCGTGTGGCCTTTCCTAGAACTGCCACTCCGACTCACACCCAGACAGCATCTCAGGTAAATCACCCTGGGAAGAACAGAAATAGTACAATTTAATGTCAACAGTCAGCTGCAGCCGGCAGGGTTTATTGACTTTTAAAGCTTATTGATCTGGTTAAAGTTACTTGAACCTACCCTTGCTTGCATGAGCCAAACAGCGTAGCTTTACCAGCAGCCTTCTCCACTGAGCTGAACTTCTCCTGGTTCTTGTACCACTCGAGGCGGCTCGGCCCGGTGTGACTTCCAGCCCTCAGGACAAAATATCTTCGGTGATTCTGATCCAGCTTCCCCAGGTAACCTTGTTTCACCACGTCGCTCTGCGGCCCAGAAGAGGTCATGAGGGCGCCGGTCAGAGGGAGCATTATGTCGGCGGTCTGGCCAGTACAGCAGAGTTCCTCGTAGAAACGAGACGGAGGACTCGACTGCATCCCATCGTGACGGTGCGGAGAATCCTGCTCCACCTGACGATCAGCCATGCAGGCAGAGTGCAGAGGGGAATCAGCGAGGAGCCATATTTGGGTGGAGCTGCAGCTTGGGGATGGCAGAGGGGAGCTGGAAGCAGGTAGAAGTCTCTCCTGGTCGACACACCTGCTGTGTCCTTCTGCCATTTCATTCATTTCAAGCTGAACACCTAAAACATGCACACAGAGGAAGAAGAAGAATGACATCGAGATACATTTAAATCCTTCATTATCATTTGACAATAGTGTTTAAAATTGTTTTTCAGTGTACAAATAGTCATACATTTAAAAAAAATTACAAACACTAATGTCAAATTATATTGGAAAGTTATATATAAATAACTTATAGTAATAAATAAATAAAGAGCTTAAAAAGCAAACATTATACATGTAAAAGATTCAGGTGGCATTTAATGACGCTTTCAGAATTTCAGTAAAACTTCTCAGATGGGCAAGTGCAAGTGTGTGACTCATAATGTTCCCACTTTCCATGCTGTATTGAGGAATTTAAATGTCAACTGGATGAATCCGAAAATGTAATTATAAAAAGCCTTAACCAAGCCAACACAGAGTGATACAAGGTATTTTTCTTGTCTCTGGAAGCATTGGAACAAGTGTCTGTTTTTAACCACGAGCGGTTGTTTTTTTTAACTCATGATTATACCTGTGTCCTGGTATTGTAGAGAGTATTGTATTTTATATAGTGTTGTTGTTGTTGTGTTTGTTGCTATATGGACTCACGAGTGTGAAATATATATATATATATATATATATATATATATATATATATATATATATATATAGACGAGTAGTAGTAGTAGTAGTAGTAGTAGTAGTAGTAGTAGTGACGAGTAGTGACGAGACGGAAATACACTGTAAAATGAATGTATAGTGCAACAGAGACAGAAAAATATTTTGTAATGGTGTTTTAATCAAAAACGACAAGTATCACTCCTTCCATTTAATAAAACATGAGTATCTTCTAAATAAAAGGTCAAATTACTGCATGTTCCCATAAATACCTGGCATTAAGCAAAAATGTAACTAAAATAAAAACTCAAAAGTCAAAGAAATTAAAGTAAATGTTTTTCTGCAACCCTATGAACTGAATGAAGAGTAAACACGAGGACACAGGAAGCTACCAGCAGCTAATTGGAAACACGCTAATTAGCTAAGTTCGCTAAGTTAGCCGTCTGGAGTTTCCCCACAAATATGACAAAAATGTTGAATTAAACTCACCTGAAACGGTCTGAAGTGCAAACATTACAGCCGGCGCTTCATTTTAGGCTGTCGGTAGAAGTCCAACAACCATTTCTGAGCTTATTTTCCGGTAAAACTCCTGATTTACCCGGGAACCGTTTGTCTGCTCAGGTGCAGGGTCGCGCGTGTGTTCTCGCGGGAGCGCGCACAGCGTGACGCGAGAACTTGACCAACGAGACTTTTTGTGACAAAGTAGTTTACGGTATAAAAACAAGTTCATCAATAAAGATAAAAGCTGTAAAGTTTATAGTTTATGAACATTTAGAGACGTATATGTTTCAATTGGTCTGACATGTGCATGTTTCCTTAATTAACGTTCATCTTTACACACTTATGACTTTTGTTTTGTTATTAGCTGTGTTTTAAGTATTACAGACAGTTATAAACTTAAGTTCTAAAATGCAAGTAAAGAAAAGTTGGATAAATCACTTACAATCATTGGGTAGGAAATTAAAATGTATGTAACAAAAAATACCCTTGAGTGTTTGGGTGTCCCACTGGGTGAGTTTTTTCAACCCTTTCCCCACAAAACGGCTAACAGAAATGCCCCCCCGAACAAATGTAAATCACCAAATAGCAAGGCGCTACACCCATTTCGGCCTGTGTCTTTAAACAAACTAGACATTAGGGTTGTTAGACTTTTATTTCTTGGGGTGAAAGTCCCCAGGTGGTGTCAGTTTACTTTCATTCCCCTAAGGCCCCATCACAAAGGTGACAATAACCAACAAAAAGAAATAAATTCATAGGTGATTTAACAAAGTTAATGGATCTTATGTTCCATCAACAGGACGCAAAGCACTGGCTGTGACTTATGACATGGTTATTTTAACCAATAAAAGGAAGTCACACATAATGGTGACAGAGGTTGCGTCTGTTGAAATAATTGGGTGGAACGGTTTGGTTCCTGCACCTTTCAAAATCAGTAACGTCTCGCATGTGAACAGTCAGAGCCTCTGGATCTCACTCTGTCCCGGGATGTCTCTCCTCTGGGCCGTCCTCTCTTCGGTCCTCAGCTGGACGGGCCTCTGCTGGGTCCTGGTCGCGCTCGCCGCGGGAGCGGGAACCGTGGTTGCAGTTTGGACGGCGAGGCTTTTGCTGCGACACGCCTGGTACACGACCAAGCTGTCCTGCTTCAGCAAGCCACATGCCAACTCCTGGCTGCTCGGCCACCTGGGCCAGGTAGGAGACACACACACACACACATACACACACACATATACACACACACACACATACCTGGTGTCATAAATGTCACTTTAATCAGGGATTCATTTCCCAATCGCCTCATCCGTTAATGTCGTTATTGTAACGCTTGGATGTTGAAACGATGCGTCAGGAACTCTAACCATCAGCGTGATGCAGTGTTGCAAGTTATTACAAAATGTCCTCTTTGTGGATCATTTCCCTGCCAAAGATGCAGAGTTCAGAGGAAGGTCTCCTGCAGGTGGATGACCTGGTGCGGATGTACAAGCACTCCTGCAGCTGGTTCCTCGGCCCTTTCTATCACCTGGTCCGACTCTTCCACCCTGACTACGTCAGGCCTCTGCTTATGGCACCTGGTAGTGTATATTTTCTAAAACCAACTCTTTGAATGTGTAATCTGAGCCATCAATGCAACATTTCCACACATTGTTCTTGTCTCCCTCCAGCCAGCATTACAATGAAAGATGAGCTCATTTATGGTCATCTGCGTCCGTGGCTCGGTGAGTCAATACGCTCTGATGAAAGTGTTGTGAAAGACTTTTTTTTAATTTACTGTCCATTCTGCATCTCTAAATCTTCCTTCCTCTTAACATCCCAGGCCAGAGCCTGTTGCTGAGCAACGGGGCTGAATGGGCTCGCAGCAGACGGCTGCTGACTCCGGCTTTTCATTTCGACATCCTGAAGGACTACACGGCCAAGTTCAACACCTCCACCGACACCATGCACGTAAGACACGCAAACATACCCGCCGTCATCCACAACATCCCTGTGAGATGTGTACATATATGCATAAGTCTCCGTCGCATCTTTCCGACGTCTCTCAGGATAAGTGGCTCCACTTGGTCGCAAAAGGCACGACTACTCTGGAGATGTTCGACCACGTCACTCTGATGACGCTGGACAGTTTACTGAAATGTGCCTTCAGCTACAAAAGCGACTGTCAGAGGTGAGGACGTGCACATTTTTCTTCAAAAGTATCCCGGTGTACATTCGATTCTTATGTTAGTTTTCTCTTTTCAGGTCAAGCAGTGAGTACGTGTCCGCCATAGTGGAGCTGAGTGACCTGATAATAGATCGTCGGCAGAAGATTTGGCACCACTGGGATTGGATTTACTGGAAAACGGAGCAGGGGAAGCGGTTCAGGAAGGCCCTCAGCATCGTGCACAGGTGTGACCGTCTGAGCTTTTATGGAGCAGTGCTGCGCAGATAACATCGTAGTATTCTACAGTATTTATACTATTCTATATTTGCGTGTCTGCAGGTTTACCAGGGAGGTGGTCCAGAAGCGTCGCGCTCTGATCAGCCAGCAGACAAAGACAGATTCAGCACCACCGAGAAGGAAAGATTTTGTGGACATCATACTGCTGGCGAAGGTAGTAGAGAAGAACTATGAGAGATGGATACAGTTATGTAAAAGACTGCGGCGTAATACTGAATAATTGCAGGATGAAGATGGACGAGGCCTCACGGATGAGGAGATACAGGCGGAGGCCAACACCTTCATGTTTGCAGGTGAGACAGTTTAAAACCAAATGAGTCACAAAAACACAAGTTGTCATCCACTACAAGTGTTCTTCTTTTTTCACCTCGCAGGTCACGACACGACGGCCAGTGCGATCAGCTGGACGCTGTATAATTTAGCACGCCACGAGCACTGTCAGGAGAAATGCAGGCAGGAGGTGATGGATCTGATGGAAGAACGAGACCATCATGCAATTGAGTGGTAAGAAAACCCACACATGCGATCTCAATGAGCATCGGCAGTACTTTCCTAATGTCTTTATTCGAAGGGAGGATCTGTCCAGCCTTCCCTTCACCACCATGTGCATTAGAGAGTCTCTCCGGCTGCACGCTCCTGTGCAGGCAGTCACCAGGATGTACACCCAGGACATGGCACTGCCAGGGCATCGGACCGTACCAAAGGGTGAGAGGGGGGGAGACTCTCTCGGCTCTCTTAAAAAGTTTATCAAATAGATTTTAGACATTACATTCTGCTTGTGAGTGAAATGTGTTGTCAAAAAGTTGCTTCTTTCTGTGATTCCTCCCAAGGGGCCATCTGCTTGGTCAGTATTTACGGTACACACCACAACCCTGCTGTTTGGACAAACCCTCATGTAAGACATGGAAAAAAAACAGTTCCTAAGTTTCTGTTTACTTACGTTTTTTTGAGTTTGATTTGTTCTCTTTCAGGAGTTTAATCCCTTACGTTTTGGCCCCGAGCAAACAGCGGAACGGCTGTCTCACGCCTACATCCCCTTCTCCTCGGGCCCCAGGTACTGAGTCCTCTTGCTGCAAGGTTATTATAGGATCTGACATAATAAGGAGTACGTTGTTCAGATATGAACTTGCATGTGTTCACACAGGAATTGCATCGGGCAGAGGTTCGCCCTGGCACAGCTTCGAGTCGTCGTGGCGTTGACCCTGCTCAGGTTTCGCCTGACCCCGGGGGTGAACCCTGAACTCGGGACCAGGTCTGCGGGAGTCCGCCGTCTCCCTCAACTCGTCCTGCGTGCAGAGGGAGGCTTGTGGCTGCAGCTCGAGCCTCTGATCCCGCACAACCCGGAGGAGTTGCAGGATGAATGACACCTGACAAAAACACATCTTCAGCCCTGTCCTTTATGTGTCTCTGTGACATTTGTTCGGCTTCATGACGCTTTTATTATCACTTTTCAATTGATTTTATGTAATTTGCATGTCTTATAATAAATATTTATTTTAATGACCTGATTATTAAGTGTTGAACAAATAAAATTCACTCTTCCTTTGTGGTTATTTCCCTTTGAAAAACAAACACCTCCTATTTCTTGTTTACTGATTTATAAAATCCTAAACTCTACACAGGCAGAAAACAAGTGATCATCAAAACACATATTTAAATAAAGCAATATCTGTGTTTTTAATTTAAAAAGCCAGGTCAAACTCGGGACAATATGTCATGCGCTACCTTTAAAAAAGAAAGAAAACATTTGTGAGCAGGGTAAATTTTTTTATAAATAATTGCAAGTGATTTATTAACGGGTTAGTAACGGTAGTACAATATCCCTCTGGATGAATCATGCATGTGTTGCAGCCCTGTTGTTCATCAGATTACATACTGATGTTGTAAATAAAGTTTAGTTTCTGCTGCAGTAACATCTTCTGGCCACTGGGTGGCGGTAAAATTCCGTTTCTGATTGTGATTTTAAACTAAAACTACTTTTATAAAGTGCATGCCCCGGTAGAGGCGGAGACACCGGGAACCGGAGGCGGTGGTTTTCCTTTTTTTAACTTTCACTTTGAGCTTCTTCCTGCACGTGCAGCTCGCCGTGCTAACTTCAACCAGCACACTTCCTCCCCCCCCCCCCGGTTAAACAACGCTGTGTGCATCTGAACAGACGCAGCTTGTTGACGGCCCAACCGACGGAGGAGCGAGATGTGTGCGCGCGACGCGCCCGTGGCTTGGGCCGCATGGTCGTGCGTCGTGCTGGCTGTCGCGTCCGCAGCCTCCGGTAAGGCGGTTACGTTACGTCACTGCTCGCTGCCACCTTTGGGAGAGAAGTGCCGTTTTGTGGGTTGTAAAAGGTTGCGCGCGTGCGCGTAGTTGTGTCGCACTATCGTGTGTTACCGGACAGATCCACGGCCCCACCCAGTGTGGACCAGCTGGTATTTATTAGGACCGCACGAGGGCTGAGATTAGATCGATAATAGATCCTAATAGAGTTTAATGCACCAAAGAACAATCTGTGTGATGGAGGACAGAGTAGAAAACAGTAGATAGTTATACAGTTGTCCATGCAAGGATTGGGGTAATCTAGTAAATTGTAATAGAATTAAGATGTGTAGTATGGAAAAATAACAGTATGTATAGAACAGTTATGACTACAAGAGTTTAGAGCAGAAGTGAGTAGAAATATAAGTTAAAAGAACATTAGAATAGAGTGAGAATAAAGTGGAAATATGACAGAAGTACATTAGAATAAAGCATAAGTGAGTAGAACTATTACAGTTAGAAGTACATTAGAATGGAGTGAGAATAAAGTATAAATACAACAGTTAGAAGTACATTAGAATAGAGCAGAAGTAAGTATAAATATAACAGATAGAAGTACATTAGAATAGAGCAGAAGTAAGTATAAATATAACAGATAGAAGTACATTAGAATAGAGAAGAAGTAAGTATAAATATAACAGATAGAAGTACATTAGAATAGAGCAGAAGTAAGTATAAATATAACAGATAGAAGTACATTAGAATAGAGCAGAAGTAAGTATAAATATAACAGATAGAAGTACATTAGAATAGAGAAGAAGTAAGTATAAATATAACAGATAGAAGTACATTAGAATAGAGAAGAAGTAAGTATAAATATAACAGATAGAAGTACATTAGAATAGAGCAGAAGTGAGTAGAACTATAACAGTTCAAAGTACATTAGAAAAGAGTGAGAATACAGTGGAAATATGACAGTCACAATGTCATAAAACAGAGAAAAAACAACGATTCTCAAGGAGCTGGAAGCAGAGAATGTGCTGAGCTACTGTTTGTCCTTCAGAGATTATCGTCTACAAGATGGTGGGCGATGACGTCGTCTTCAACACGACCGGCGCCTCCGCGGCCGGCCCCGGCACCGTCGTCTGGAAGCACAATCACAGCCTCGCCATGGAATTCGATGGGACGGATATCGAATCCTATCGTCAGTTCAGCGGTGAGGGCTGTGCGACCGCACGTGTGTTTTCGATCGATGGAAACCCTGAACGCTACCTGGAGGTTTAACCGTCTCCGTGTCTGCGTTTGTTCCAAAGAGCGCGGGACCCTGGACCGGACAAGCGGGGAGATGAAGCTCACGGGGCTGACTCGAAGCGACAGCGGACTGTACACGTCAGACATCGAAGGGGTCACGACCCCAGACTTCCGTCTCATTGTCATCCGTGAGTGGAACGCAAAGCACAGAGTTCCTGTTCATCGGTGTGGGAGGGTGTGTTTCTGATTCGATCTGGCAAATTAGACGAAGAAACTGAAAGTGCGACGTTCTCCGATGGCTTCTTTCCCCGACAGCTCCCGTCCCGAGACCCACTGTCGGCACTTCCTGCGACGAGGAGCGCGCCAGCTGCACTTTGACCTGTGACGGGGACACCGCGGACGCCGGCCCGGTCACCCACAGGTGGAGGCGGGACGACGAGTGGACGACTGGATCTCAGGCGCTCGTCATTACGAAGGTAGCCACCACGCTCACGGTCGGCTGGCCTCTCGGAGTTTAACACGCACGCTAATAACGCGCGCACGTACGTCCATTCAGGAAGACAGTTCGGGCGTCGGCGAGTTCAGCTGCCTGCTGGAGAATCCGGTCAGCCGGATGAGCAGCGAACCCGTCACCAACCCGTTCTCCACAAGTGGGTTCTTACCACGTCTTCAAAATGATGTGCTATCACGCTGTCATAAGTCTCACCGCGCGATGCTGTTTCCCTTTTAGCTCCCGGAGGGAAGCTGAACGTGTCCATGGGGGTCACGGTCTTCATCGCTCTGCTGGGCGCCGTGCTGCTGCTCGTCGGCGTCCACAGATGTAAAGCAGGTGAGAACTGCGATTCAGAAGCTGCTACGCGTGCTTTTCTGTGCTTTTTGAGTTTTAATCGTTCTTGTTTTATTTCCTCTAGGGATGTGGTTCTTCCAAAAAAGTAAGAGATCCTTTAAAGCCATTGCAAGTTTGACACGAAATACGAAGAGGAGTTATAGTTGTCCCTTCCTCTCTGGGGCATCATGGGAAATGTAGGATATACATTTTACAGTGTTGTAAACACTGACGCTTTGACATAATATCTCCTGTAATTGTCTCCTTGCAGCCTCCATGCCGTGGGAACCAAGTTAGTAAATTATAAATTATGAATCACGTACATGTACCTTTTTACTGACATGGTGGCTTACATAATATTAACGTCTTGACTCCCTCCATCACAGACTTCTGGAGGAAGAACGAGCGGCCGCGTGAGTTTCAGTCTGTTTTCTCCATTTCTTTGTATATTTTTTGCCTAATGTTTTATTACAATGAAAAGATTAACGTCCATGTGTTTATATCATAAATACAGCGAGAGATGCTGCTGAATGTAACGGCACATCTGCTCAAGAGAGGGCGCAATCCGACGGTAAGAGAGATATTATTATAGTAAATTACTATGTATATAATATATATATATATATATATATATATATATACAATATATATATATATATATATATATATATATATATATTGCCGTGTGTAACTGCTTTTGTCCTTTGCAGAGGAAACACCATTGTCATAGGCAGCAAAGTGACGCAGAGTGTCGGGTGTCAAACACGTCGACCCACAGTGAAGAAATCCGTTTAAGAAAAGTGTCTCGTGCTCCAAAATAGAAGAAATAGTCGAGAGACATTCTTTTTTTTTTGTATTTCCATGCCCAAATGTTAGATATAATCGTAATATTATAGTGGACTTATTTTATTTTGTATATGTTACTTTTAAAAAGTATTGAAAAATCAGAGCAATCCACTGTTTTCCGAAAGGAACATAACGTTCTTATATCGAAAATACTGTTGGTTTGAAACAGTGCATGAGTTTATCCAGCTGCTACATTAACTCCAGGGATCTATTATGTTACACTACAAAAGGGAAATATGAAATCAAATCAAAAAAGGGGCAGAAACAAACACAAAGCCCATAAGGTTTGTTTCTAGGTTTTATTAGAGGCTCAGGAGGGGCCCTCAACGTTTAGACAATACCAGGAAGTGCCTCTCTTTCCTGGAGCGGAGAGCACACCTGACCACGGCTGGTACCTCCAGCTCATGGGACGGGCAGGTCTGGTGGATCCATGCTGCCGTGGGGAGGAACTGGGATGAAAAAGGGACGCCTTTGTGTGTTTTGGGTCAACAAAGCAAGGCATTGTACTGCACCGAGTCCTCCGCAGCAGCTGCTGTGAGACTTGTGAACAAAATATGTTCAGATTTGGTTTTTTTTAAAGACGGTATCCATCAGCTATTTTTCCGATTGGGTTTCTTTTCCTGTGTTCATTAACTTCCTGTATCTCACTCGGTCGTCGACATCTTTGGTTTTATTTTAATGTGTGTTCTGCTTTGCATTTTGAAGGGCTGACTTGTTTGTGTGAATGCGCTGGGTGTGTGTTTAAAATGGTGAACAGGTGTGTTTTTAAACTTTCTTCTTAGCTTTTTAGTCTTAGTTTTGTAACTTCTGGTAGTATAAAATACTTTGCACTCCAACACACTGAACGTATTAGCATCAGTAAAGAAAGTACCACTTATTGAAGATCCAATCAGTCTTTGTAATTTACTATGTTTTTTTTTAACAACGCAGCACTATTTAATGACGTGGCACTGACATTATTTGAATGCGTTATTCCTCCCGTTAGCGTGGTATTTATTGTGGTTTGAAGTGTTTCAGATACAAAGAATGTATGTATAAATAAAGTGTTTTTTTATGGCATGTAGTTAATAAAAGCAATGAATATCAACCCTTTTTTTTCTTATCAATTCATGTCTTTAGTCTTTTAAAAACTGCAAAATAAATAACTAGAACCACTAGAGGGCAGCATGTCGACACATTGAAACCAGGCATGATGAGCCCTGTGTTGGGTTTCTGTTATACAACATGTATTTACATTCTTTACAACTCTTTTGCAATAAAAAGCCAATATTGCGGTGCAAGTCACGGTGATTGGTCATGTGATGAATCGTTGCTTACTCAGAGGTCAAGAACGCGGAGCGTCCAGCAGCAAACGCCTCGATTCACTTCTCACTTAATCTGATTTCCTGGGATTAGATCTGGAGATACACGCAGGTTAACGCCGAGCGGGAGGGAAATGGGTCGTGAACGCGAAGGTTTTTCATCACATCACGTGTTCAGCTGAATAAACAGCTGACTGACCGAAAAACAAGCGCAGAGAGATCAAATCGAGGGCTCTTCATGCTGCGAGCAGCTGATTAAACATTGACTACGAGTCCCTCAGACGCAGAACTACGAACATGGAAGCTCCTCTGGTGCTGGAGAGAAAGTTGTTTAAATAGTTTATCAACAAAGTTCAGAATCAAGGAAAAGATGAATTGTAAAAAATGATCGAGAGGTTTTTCATCCACCAAACTCATTTTATTTGTGAATACAAAAGGAATTAATGTCAGCTTTTGTCTTTTTACAGCATTCAGACAGATTCACAGTTACATCTCTGCAATCAGAAATATATCTATACATTATGAATGTAAAAAACGTCAGCCACTACAGTGTCTACTGTAAAAGAACATGCATTATTGAACAGATGCTTTTTAAGGATGCAAATGGACATTATTTCATAACTACTCAATGTTTGCACTTTAGTTCCTGTTGCATGAAGTAACAGTGCATTCCTATGTTTATCTAATTAAAGATCCTATTAGAAACTCGTGGGCTTCTAGTCTTCCTGGTAATGATGAAGAGGAGAAAATAGAATTAGCAACAATGCTACCGACATTGTTTTTCATCCTGCTAGGCTGCATCTTCCTCCAAATCAACACCAAAGAGAAATATCACGTTTAATAAACAAAATTCAGTGATGTGTATGAGGACCATGTGTATGTAAATCATTTGTATGTGGTGTCTCTGCAGCTTGTTTCCATGTGTCAAATAATGAATAACTCAGTGTTCGGATGCTGCAGCTTCTACATTAAAGAGCATGCAGCGGCCATGATATAATGATAAAAATAAAATAATCACATTCTCTAACACACTGCGTACAATCTGCAGTTTCCAGCTTCACATAAACGGATCACTTCCATGAGATTAAGAATGTGATGTGAAATTTGATGATTAATACAGAAAGGATTGCAGCTCATACTGATATAGTTGCTTTCATTAAATGGCACTTAGACATAATCACTGAAACGGCCCAATAGTAGCGTGAATTACAACAAAATAAAAGTGTCTAATCAAACCTGAAAAGGCTGTTTTAATAAAGTACCACGTTGTGCTCACATAGTAATCAGGAAACTGAATCACAACTAAAAAAAATCCTTTTTTCCTGTACAAAATACAAAAAAGGCCCCATTACATGAATGGTCCCTCTCTCTGTGAATGAAAGCGTAATACCACTTAGTGCTTTTTGTTGAAGAAAAACAATCGGAAGAATATTCTTCTCTCTGAGTAAATGTGCAGCAGCTTGAGGCACTTCTGATAAGTCTAAGACTCCTCCATCGATGCCATCGAGTCCAAGAGCTCGAGATGAGACACCGACAGGAAGCAGGAGCTTCCTGCTGCCTCGTCGTTACGCTTTGGCACTTTTGCCGTTGGACAGAGGCTCCGATTCTGCAGCCACGGGGCTGAGCTCTGTGGACGCCGCCGGCTCGCTGGCCCCGCCCCCTCCTGCACGCTGCTTCCTGTAGTGACGCACGATGACCACGGCAGCGCAGACGAGGTAGACGACGGTGAGAATGATGAAGTAAATGAAGTACACCAGGAACTGAGAGGAGAAAAGAAAGAGAGAACTCTTAAAATGTGATCGAAATCATAAAAAGGAGGATGACAAAAGTTTTGGCACATGACAAACCTTCACTTTGTCGGATTATAAATATTATTTAATGGAATTAAAAAGTCCCTTCTTGCAAAACAGAGACTTACATTTGGTTTCTCTACATCTAAAATGTTTGTTTTTAATCACCTCCTCTATTATCTACTCTCCATTTTACTAAAATATACATTTTAAATAAGAAACAATACTGGAAAAAAAACAGAAACAAACTGAGACAATTTTGTTAAAGGATATTAAACATGTGTTTCGTTTCACTTGCTTTTCAGTTTCTGTTGTGCAAATGAAAAATCCAACTAAAATTAACATAACTTCCCATTAAAAATGTCTGTATTCCGGCATTTACTGTAGTGAAACACACAGATTGTTCTTTGTTACATCGCTTTAACAAGTTGGAAAACTGCTGTCAAGAAAAGTCTGTTGAACTTTCATTTCAATGCCAAAGCTCTATGAGCCGAGCAGCTACCGTTACGTAATAAACGGCCGTTCTACCTGAGATTGCACGTTCAACGCCAAGCCTCTCTTGTCGGAGAATATCAGGATGATGATGCTCTTCAGTATGGTCCCCAAAAAGGTGTTGATGCCAAACACTAAGGCGCACAGCTCCTTGGTGAGCGACGAGGCGATCTGGAAACTGCGCAGACGATGCAACGATCACCAGAGAGCGTAACGCTGCACCTTCAGACTCCCTTTTTCATTTTTAACAGAGGATGTAGTTTCGTATCGAGGTTACACTCACGTGGCAATCGGCACCAGAAACTGGTAGAAGCCTCTGAAGAGGACGTAGGACATGTAGCAGATCCAGATGTTGTCCGTGGTGCCCATGAGCAGCAGCAGGCCCGCCTGCACCGCCGTGATGACGCCGATGACCAGCTCGGACCAGACGTTCCAGCGGATTTTCGCGTAGCCGGCGACGAAGGAAGTCAGTGCACCTGCAGGAAGACGCACGAGGATCAGAAGTCTGTTCATCTGCTTCGAAAGCAGCAGCAGAGAGGTGGCTGAAAGCAGACACTTAATCACCGCTGTCATTCATATTACTCTTTTAATATTGTCACTTTATTAACCTATTCATTTTGATGTAAACATATTGTCTTTGAAGAGTTACGTTTTACAATTACAATAAAAAGTGGGAGATCAATGACTCTAAACAGTCTTTTTGATATTTTTTGGTGCTTAAAATTAAAATTTGCCAGACTCTTTAGTTTGATGACTGAAATAATAATTAGAACTAAATGTGGATCTGGTGTTTTAAATACTGTATGCAGCTTCAAAACCCACCACTAAAATATAATCAAATTCATTTAGAGATAAACTCATTTTAAACTTAATCAGGCTCCTTTAATCTACACAGGATTTATTTTTAATAAAGCCTTTATCTGTCTCCCACATCATCGGACTTCGAGCCTCATAAACCTTGTGGCATTAACCACTTTGTTGATTGTAGTTTTCAGAGCAACTGTGCAAGATATGAAAAACCTAAAACTGATATTTTGTTGCACAGATGAGTTGTCCCCATTATTTGCACCTAAATTTAGACGCCAAGATTGCATGCCAGCGTGAACAAAAGCACCAAGCACTATGAAACAGAATCCTAACAGCTTTATGAGCACAAAGCAACACATTTTCCTCTAAAAAACTAACTATTGTAGCTCCAGAAATGTCTCACTCAGCAGGGTAGAAGCTGCCTCCACTCCTCCGTTGTAAACGTTCTTGTTCTCAGTGACCGGATGGACTTTGTTCCACAGGATGTGAACGTAGAACAGCACCAGGTAGTACCCTGTGGAGTTGAACACCCACCAGAGGGACCAGAGCCTCAGGTTGGGCATCCTCACCACATGTCTCACCTCCAGCAGCATCTGCACAAAGACAGAGTCCCTCCAGCGTGACGCGGAGCACGCTGCCGGGGCCGGGGCGCTCTCTTTCGGGTTCATTTTGTCCAATTCTGACTCGGCGGCTAACTCGGCTGCTTGCTCGTTATTCCGCGTCCGGTTGAAGAACAGAGAGCGTTTCGGCCAGGGCAGGCACATGGACAGCGTCAGCCCGAAGCTGACGAAACCCAAAGATATGGCGTTGAGCGTGTAGAAGCTGACTTCGCCGAAGGTAATGAACAGCTGGCCCAGCACCGAGCTGGTGAACACCCCCATGAGGACCGCGGAGCGCGAGTACCCGGCCACGCGCTGGTAGAGGGCCGGGCTGACCAGGGAGAAGATGTAGGAGGAGTAGGCCACGCGGCAGGCCATGGTGATGCCGTAGAAGAACTCCATGAACTGCATCTCCAGGAGGCTGGAGCCCAGCAGCAGGATGAGCCAGATGACCACCTGGCTGACGCCCTGGATGATCAGGACCGGCTTGTAGCGCAGGATGTCCGTCAGCAGGAAGGCCGGCACCAGCACCGCCATGTAGGAGTACGACAGCACCGGAGTGATCTCATTGGTCACCTGGAAAGAGACAATTTGGTCAATTGAGAAATCAGGGAGGCCGCAAATTGAAATTAAAGACTAATATGACTTATTGATATTTTTGTCTTACACTTGTATAGTGTAGGGCTGCAATTCATGATTGTTTCTTTAATCTGCAGAATATTTTCTTAAGTAAATTGAATAAAATGACACTTTTTCTTTCACAATTTCCCATAACCCAAAGATATCTCATTAAATAAACGAATTAATAAATAAACAAACAATGTATGAATCAAGAATTGAGTCTGCAGATAAAATGTATAGTTGGACCTGATCAAATTGATGCAATATTTAATGTATGTAACAGTGTCATAACAGTTGCCAAACTTCTCGTGCAAATTAAACCAAAATCCTAAGTATGTGCTTGTTTGGTCCTTTGTTGTCCTGCAAAATACTCATAACTAACTTGAAGTCGCAATAGTGGGACTGGAACACAACTGACCCTCTGCCAGACATAGAAATGTTTGTCATTCAGGTCTAGTTTTTCCGCAGGCAGACAAATAATTAACATAATAACCTCTCTGAATGACAGTTTGACAGCTAAGTAAGCCACCCTCGGGACGAACTCATGTTTAAACTAAGGAGAAATGACCTAAAGCTACAGATGCAAGTCTTTAGATGATTCCCTAGCCAGTCTTCACAAACCTCTTACACTGACCCAGTTTGGAGGAATGTGAACTTTGACCACTGTAAGATGGATCAGCAGACTCCCCACAGACATTCATTCCACTGTATAACCAGGACTCCACTGCATGTGGAAATAACTTCTTACAGGTTAACTTTGAGTCTTCTGGGCAGCCCATTGTTGGAGCGGTTGCAACTCTGCAAAACAGCTTTCTTCCTGGGGCTTTTCTTTGTCATTAATTACACATGAGGATGCACCATATAAAGAGACATACAGAATAAACTCCTCCAGTCTGATGACGTCACTAACCTGTTCCCTGGTGAAGTTCTTCTCTGTACTGAGTAGATACGGTGTGATGAAGGGCTCACCGGGCTTTATCGACGCCATAAACCCGTAGAAACACAAGAATATTACGGCCCCCTTCCACTTTCTGGGCTCCGGCGCTTCGCCCTGGGGACCTGCTGAAGGAGCCGGGCCCTCGGACGCCGAGACAGCCGTCTCCACGTCTCCATCTCCATGTCCTCCGTCGTCGTCAGATGCAGGTGCCTTCTGGTCCATCTCCCCCTCTGATCTGTCCCCACTTCGTGCCGTGTAATCTGCCACCATAGTGCGTCAGCGGGACCCCTCTGTGATGCGGACTGTGACTTTTCTGCTGTGTCAAATCACCACCGGGGATTCGTTTTGATGTGAAAAAGCTGCCCGACGTCCTGCTTGAAACGAGGGGAAGAAAATAACGTAAAAAAAAAAACCTAACTGGGTTTCAATCCAGGATACCGAGACGGTGTTGATGAACTTAACAAGGTGATGGCCCGGTAGTTAAAATGCTACATGTTGCTGTTGGCATGTAGGGGAAAATGTTGACCTTTGCTCCGTTCCATATTGTGCAGGCTATGACAGCAGGCTATCCAGCAGCTGAGTCCGGCGTCATTGTTCACCTGAAAAGACAATGTTGTCAGTTAGTCAGACTGTTTTGACACCGTGCAGACAGCTGACATGAGAGTCTAGCTGGTTAAACTCAAAAATAGCTGCAATTATCAACACATTTTTTGCAATAAATCTATTTTTATTGATGTCTAAAATATGAGAAATTGAGATAAACGCTCATCACAAGTTTACAGAACGGGTTCCACATAATCCACATCCTGTTTAAGTAGTGGTGATGTCTCATGAATCACATGCAAGTGAAACACACAGTGGGTCTGAGGTACGTTTCTAGATATTTAGGGTCAATACAAACCAGTTACACAATCCATTCACAGGGTAAAGAGCGAACGTGCCAGTGTCTCCGTGGCGGCTAGCAGTAATGTGCTGCACCTGGTCGGGTTGTTGTGTCACAGAAACCCGTCACAGCAGTTTTACGACACGTGAACGACGTTATAGCGAAGCTAGCAGGCTTGCTAACATTAAATACGATTTAAAAAAAACGCACTCGTGTTGCTTTTGTTGGCACAGAAATTCATGACACACTGTTTAAAGCAAAAAGCTGACAGCCCGCGTCTCGTGCTTCCTATTAAGAAAGCACTAATTCACAATATCTATATCATTTTTAGGGTACACGAAAATAAATTGACGTTAAGCGCATAACTTACCTCGTGAAAGTGCGTGTCTGCAGAGCGTAGCTCACTTACTACCCCGCTCTTCTCTCGCCGCACTGACTTCTGGGAAATGAAGTTCAGCAGTTCCACCGCTGCGTCAACGCTGGTAAAACCAACTTTACTTTAGGCTTCTTTGAAGCTGAGCAAGGCATCCCCAGGCATTAACTTAGTTTTTTTATTTTTTAATTAAAATACTTATAACACAACTTTAAACCTTTTATCATCAGTCCCCTGATTATTCATCTGCAGTAAAGATTTGTACTTTGCTTGGGACTTTGTTTCGGGAACTAGGTCAACATCTGCTCACCTCGCTATAATCATTTCTGCCTTAATATAACAAACACTACCTCTGCTTTTATTTTATACATGCCCACTGAATTACTTTGCAACTCAGTTCGTTTTAAAGGATGTGAATTCTGAAATAATGTCCTGGATTTGTCTGGTTTTAGTGAGCTTAGAAATCTTGTAAACTGTTGTTTTCAAGCTCAAGAATGAACTCTCTGTTGATTATGAAAAGCCAAAGTGTAAAATTGATTGCTGTGCATTTCAAGCATCACCCTATAGTTATCTTTTGCAGGTTTGTCACAATTATTGGTATTTGTGTTTGTCAAAAGCACTCGCCAACCACAGTGAGTGAGTGCAGGAAAGATTGAAAGGCCTTTTTATTTGTAATGATGAACTTGTCAGCACTTGAAATGTGAATAGCATTTGCACGTTTACTGAAAAAGCAGTATTTACAGTTATACAAACTTTGTAGCATATGTAATAAATGAACACAGAAAAAACTATCAAGAGTGTAAGCTTGAATTCTGCAATAGTCCAAAATTATTTGATTAAAAACACTCAAAAGCACATCCAAAATCCAAATAATGGTCAATTCTTTAACAAGGAAATGTAAATTGAAGACGTGGATGAAGACAACAGGAAAATCAACAGATGGCAGCAGTGCACCACATATCAAAATTAGCGACGATTTTCTGCATTCAGATGGAAATAACTTTCTATCTGGCTTATACAAAAAAGAAGACGATTAAAAATATATATTTTCAAAAGTCTATTGCAGTTTTAGAAAATATGTCCGTTGCTTTCTGAAGTCTGAGACGTCGACCTGCTGAACTTTGCCCCCGACGTCCTCTCCTGTCTGGCTCTCCTCTGAACAAGTTGGGTTATTCGGTTCCTGAACTTCTCTCCCACAAACGCGTAGAGGACCGGGTTGATGCAGCTGTGGAGCAGAGCCAAGCTGTTCGTCATAACCAAAGCCAAGTTCATGGCGCTCCTCAGAGCGCAGCTGTACTGTATCACGTCGGCCCTCATGAGTGTGTCCACCATCATGGTTATGTGGAACGGCGTCCAGCACAGCAGAAACGCAATCACCACGACTATGATCACCTTCATGGCCCGGTGCTTCTGGAAGCCGCGGGTGCTCAGCAGCCTGGCGGTGGTGACGCTGTAGCAGAACAGCATGACGACCAGAGGGAGCAAAAAGCCAAAAATGTGGCGCAACCCGCGCGTGGCTTTCCTCCACAAGGAGGCGCTGCCTATGTCAAAGGTCTCGGTGCATATCATCCTCTCTGCGTTGAGCTGGGTGGCGTCGTTGAAGAGCGCGGGCAGAGCGAGGGCCCAACCGAGGGCCCACACTGCTGCACACATTATCCAGCTGCACATCCTCTGGCGACTCCGGAAGCTCTCACTGGCACGCACAATCACGAGGTAGCGATCGACGCTGATACAGGCCAGGAAGAGGATGCTGGTGTAGAAGTTCGCATCGAAGACGAGGTTGAGGAGCTTGCACATGAAGTCACCAAAGATCCATCCTTTAGTCAGGGCCACAGCCCAGAATGGGATTGTGAGGGCCATCAGACCGTCTGCTATCGTCAGGTGGAACAAGTACACATCCGAAGGGGTCAGCGCCTGTCTGCTGGTGCCGATCACCCACCCCACCAACAGGTTCCCCGGTATTGCCAGTAAAAAGATGGCTATGAGGAGGACACTGATTGTCAAAGCTGCTGTCGGAGCCAGCGGTTTTAGCTCACATTGTAACGTCTTTGGATCCAAAACGTAGGGTGTGGTGTCTTCAGAATAGGTATAGTTCAGATTATCCATAGAAAAGTTGTACATCATGCCTATGGAGTGGAGAAAAAAAAGATGAATACTGGTATAGGATTTAATGCAATTATCCTACAAAAGTACACTTGAAAAGAAGAGGAAGCTGCAGCAAGAGGATGCATGATATTACTTTCTCAAGCTATAGCTATTTACCACAATTATGCAGCTTTAAAATATGACCACAAGCTCCATGGAGAGAAGAAGTATCACAAGTAGAGACGAGTATTACGGTTTGCTACCGTTAACTTACATCAACACCTGGTCATACCAGACCAAGAAACCAAAACACAAGTTTTTTTGGGATTATTTATCAATTTTATTGGGTTAGTCGTCTTTTTTAAAGTTACATATCTCCTTTTGATACACACATACACACTGAGACGCTCACCTTCTGACATTGCTGGAGCTTCCTTTCAAGATGACAACAGCTCAACACCCAAATGAGTCTGTGCTAACGAGCATCCCTTTAAGTGTTTGTAAAAAAAAAAAATGTTATGGAGAGTTGACCCAATGTCCTGTTTCCGTCCCCAATATGTTGCTTCACGGGCTTGTGTTATCAAATGTCTTTGCTCCATTGCAGCAGAAGAGATTTTGACATGCTGCTGGAGAGGAAGCACAGGTGAAATGAAGTGACGCTTTGCCATTCTGCTCTTTGATTTATAGGAATATAGCTATCCAAACGCTGATTACGAAAACACATAGTAAATAAATACACATAAATGGAACCAGATAAACAAATCTTAAGTTGTGAACCCCTGGTTTAGTTGTACTTGTTAATGCTTTTAAAAAAAGGAAACATAAATTGTTCCTATCTAAAACAACAAAGTGAGCCTTTTTATGCTCCCAAACTCTCTCTCTCTCATCACCGCCATAACACTTTATATGTCTACAAATAATGATATGTTCCTCCAAACTAAAGCTCCCCACCTTTGAAAATAGACACATTTGTGATAATAGTATAGCAAAAAAAATCCTTCATGGATGTTATAAACTGATTGATGCAGTCAAGAAAGTTATGTCTCAAAACAAGACGTGCCAGATGACAGAGGATGGGACGCTGTTGCAAGTCATTGGGTAACCAGAGGTGTTGGGTAAGGGGTTTTACAAATCAGCAAGTCGGGATGTCGGCAGTGAGACTTTCTGGAAATTAAACATTTTGATTTCACGCTTGCTGTTGCGAAGGTCTGGCATCCTTCCCCCTGTTTTGTTCCCACATCATCTGAAGTCAACAAATAGTCAACTGCCAGGTATCTTGCTCAGATTGTTGGTATGTGGGTTAGTCTGTTGAGAGTGTGTGAGCATGCAGAGAATAACACATCAGTAATGACAGGGGACACAGCTCATAGAAAGGCTTCACTGACACTCCTACGCGTCTGCTCGATCTTAAAGTAAAGACAAACATGTATCCAGACACTGGGGTGTCTCCTCTTCCTCCCCTTTGACTCCATCAGTCACTTCATTTAGGTCCTGAGTGATCCCACGCGCAATAATCCACATAGCATTGTGTTGCTTCACTCTCCTGTCACACAACTGAGCCATAAAGGCTCCACGCCAACAATTACCAGTATTGGCTCCAGCGTCCCTCAGGTAACGAGGTAGTCCCCAACAAGACTGGCCTGTTCTTGGTTTCTGGTCACAAACAATATCTTGATTAGTAATAACAGCACTATGAAAATAAACACAGAAAAACAAAAGGCTGGAAAATGTTAATATCAGTGTTGTTTTTGTTTTCTTGAGTTGTTTTTTGTTATAGTTTTTGCGGTTTTGTAAAGAAAAGAAAAAAGAATGATGGTGAAACTTGGCAGGGTCATGCCTGTTCTTTGGAAGTTGAGATAATGTGTCGGGTTGTGTGCGTCTTCATTAGAAATGTCAATTGTGACAATGAAAAGGAAATATTTGCTCGTCCATCAATCATTTTATTAACCATGCGTATCAACATTTTTGGGTCTAAAGTAACCCTGGAATGATTCTTCAGAATCTAAAGACGTAATCTGTTAAAATGAAGCTATGCTTGGAATTTAGTTTATGTTGGGAGTGGGGCTGCATCTATGTGTTTTTCAATCAGATAACACTTTTTATTAGTTTCTTATTTGACAAGGGTCCGTCTGGGGCATTATTCTGCTGTCACCACCCTGACGTCCTCTAAGCTGTTTGTTTTGATAATTTAATAAAACAATTTTACAATACTCCATTACAAGTAAACGCCTGCATTCATACAAAAATATAATCAGAAAAATTAAGTAAAACTACTCATACATGCCATTATTAGATTGTTAATACTCATGCATCAATGTACAGTCCAAGTATTCTTTTACTGCAGCTGCAGGTGAGTTTTGGTGAACCCATCAGTGACTGAACGCTGTGTTGTGTTACTACATGAAAGTGTCTTCTTCATGTTTGGACAATATACCAACACAGTAGTTATGTTATTACATTCCTGAACTTCTTCTTTAAAAAAAAACAAAAGCACTCAACTGAAAAGCTCAACACGACTTTTGAGTATGTCGCGACAGAATATGCAGCTATTGCTGACAGTTATTTAAAATTCCTTGTAAATGGACCCAGGCCTGTGTTTAAATTTACACCTCATACTTATCATGTAAAATGAACTATTTTGACAATGTGTTTGTCTGACATGTGAGAACCACATAGTTATCTATCTGTGTCAGTATCTAGTGTGAATAAACCACTTTTGATCAAGCAAATCAAATTATGAAAAAAAAACAAGTGAACACATGGCTACTGTGGTTCTTGGGAATATCAGGTTGTCCAATTTCATGGCTGGTAATTCAGACTTGCGGATGTGATATGGCTTACTCTTTAAAATAGCAAATAACAGTTATTAAAAATTATGCGTAAAGGGTTTACACTATGTTTATTTCAGGGTTTCACAACAGATGACTGAAATGATAAATTCAAGACAAACCCACATAAATACATTTTCAAACACTGTCCTTGTGCTACACAATTGCTGGATAATTACTATGTTGGAAAAGAATAACATGACACATTCTTCATCTTATTAACCTTAACCATATATAATATAAACATATGAGACCATTGTAAAAAAAAAAATACAACAATAAACTATGATCAATGAACAATGATTTGTTAATATGAGTTGTATTGCAATAATCATTATTATTTTTAGAGCATATCTGTAAAAACCTGTTCTCAATAATTATGACATTATTTTTAATAATCTAGATACCTTCAGTTCTGTATTTTACATAAGGATGTATTTGTTTGCATTGCATACGTTGTATATTTGGACATTTGTTTTATGCAAAACTGATCACAAGTAAATAGCAAATCTCCATCATGCACTAAATCAGTGACAGGTCCGTTTCTTTCCATCTAATCTGCCACAAATTAACAATATTGTCGTTACGATTTTATTAGACAGGCAACTTCGCGGGCCTCCTCGTCTTCTGGGGTCCTGAGTGTAAAATACGCGGAAGCGACAGGCGGAAGGAGCCTCGGCGGAAGCGGTCTGATCTGTCAAGGCAGGAAAAAATTTGCAGAATTTGACACAAAGAGGTTAATCCCACCAAATAGCACCGATCTTTCCCCCTTTTTCCTCGACACCGGCGTCCGCTGCCATGATCCTGTTAGAAATCAATAACCGTATTATTGAGGAGACGCTGTCGTTGAAGTTCGACGGCGCATCCAACGGGTGAGAAATCATTGTTACACCTGGCTAGCGTCGCTAGCATCAGCTAGCTCCCCCTGTAGCGGTTTACTGGAGGTAATGGCTGCATAGCACGAAGCAGAGGGTGGACTTCAGAGGCCGTAGGTAACCTTTTGCCTGCTAGTCAGTCGTGTTTGTGGCTGTAAATGTCCAAATACATTGTGAAATATCTCGATTATCCCGGTTTGCCCGGAGCTGGGTGTGTCTGCCCAGAGTGGTGTTGTACCGCAATTTGTGACCCCGGTGATTGAATCTCCCCTCGCGGTTCTTCCAGAGACCGTGGAAGTATAATAACTGAGTGTTTTAGCCTATTTGTGTACTGTTTACCTGGAAAATATACATTTTAACGTGGTTATGGTTAAAGTCTTCTTAATTAATGGAGGTCACAATGTCGGTTATCTTGATGTCAAACCACAAAAGCCTATTTTTAACTCTCCATTTAATTAAAGCCATTTATCTGCATAAACTAGGGGATTAAATCGGGATTCACATCCAGTGATATACATTGTCTAATAAGTACAGTTGTTGACACATCAGCTAAATCAAGGATAAAAAACATCATATCCGGTGTCCTGTCCCCGCGTCATTAACCGTCAGCCACACTGTCACAACACAGGGCTGGTATTGTTGTCTTGGAGTTCGTGCTTCCACTTTATATAAACCAAATGTTTGCTTTCCACGGCTCAGTAGGACTAGTTAGCGGCTACTTGGTAGCCAACCAGCGGCTCTCTCTCTCCAGCTTCCGCATTCCTGTCGTCAGGCTGAGTCAAGTCTGTGCAGCTTCTTGGAGCGAGCAGTTTGGACAAGCAGCTGCAGCATCCACCTCTAAAAATATCCACGTATTACGTGTTGTGGTTACATCCCCGGAAGAGTGTTTTTCTGGATTAAGAAACTACAATATTGTCGAAGTGATTTCTTACAAAATCTTACTGAAATATCAATAGTTATGGTGCTTTTCCGAAGATTTTGGACAGAAAATTCACACCAGTAAACAGATACTGTCTTTACTTGAAATCAGAGCATAAACACTTTTTTTTCCCGTCATACATTCATTAGCATTTTATTCATTCAGCTTTTAAAAGGTCATACAATAATTAAAGAATGCTATAATTAAACTATATCTGACTCAACAACTCATGGCTGCATTCCCTTTATGCCTCATGCATCTCCTAACTTTGCTCTCCCCTTGCAGAACCAAGCCAGAGGCCTTGGATGTGACGTTTGCAGGTGAGACTATGGTGGCATCTTATCGAGATTCGAATTGTCCATCTACTGAGTTATCAAATATATATATATATATAAATATATATAGATGACGTTTCAAGGGTACTGCTGGAAGATCTTCCTATTATGCAATCAACTTGTTGCACATGCTCAGCCTTGCCGGTAATCACATGTGAAATCGTCCAAAATAATCTTCCATGACATGCCTTAGGTTTCCAATGAAGATGGCAGAATATGTGTTCATTGTTCGTCTCCGCTGCAGATTTCGATGGCGTCCTGTACCACATCTCCAACCCCAATGGGGAAAAGACCAAAGTGATGGTCAGCATCTCCTTGAAGTTCTACAAGGAGCTGCAGGAGCACGGGGCCGATGAGGTACGACACACAAAGGGAGCAACTTAACGAAAAAAAAAAAATGTTCCTCTGGGCCTGCCCAGACAGAAATGGGGCCCCAGGAATGCTCAGTTATGTGAAGTTTCAAATTCACACACTTATACAAACTGTATACACAAAAGTAACACAGACCAGGTTCCAAGTCCTGGAAAAAAACTCTTTAAGTGTCTGAAATTATGCGCTTATATTTCATAAGGTGAAATGTTCTTGTCTTTACGGTCCTAAACCTGTTTAAAAAAATCTCCAAAAACGTGTGAACTTTCTCACACGCGGAAAATAAATTGGTCATGCGGAAGTCAACAGGTGCTTCATTATACACCTGTGATTTACATTTTTCTTTCAAAGTGCAACAGTGAAGCCACTGTCACCAATACGTCCAGACAGGATTCATTAAGATTTTGGTGTCAATTTTGAGCGGAAAAAGTTGTTTTTTTTTAAGCAGTATGAGGTCCTTATTGCTATTTACACACACACACACACACACACACACACACACACACACACACACACACACCTCCACCACAAGAGCTCTGTTGCCATGTAAGGAAGAAAGCAGCTGCAGAGGCTTCTGGCAGAAACAGGAAGTGTGTTTGTGTGACTCACCCCAGGCGAGGAAATGCTGACTGCGAGCAGCAGCCACTGTGTGTGTGTGTCTGTCTGTGTGTGTGTCTGTGTGTGTGTTTGTTGGCTGCCGTCCAACAGCTTCCCTCCTTGTTCCCTAAAACTGAGGAGCGGAGGGATAAGTGAATGGTTCAGCAGTGTTACATTCAGTTATCCAGGCTGTGAAAAGTCTTATTCAGAAAGCAGTTGGGGAGGGAGGAGGGCTCCTTTTTATTCTCACACATTCCAATCTTCTTCTTCATTTGAGGCGGTTAGCTCTGCTGCTCGGATTAAAATGAGGAAGATCATTGTACACGGCGCTCTGTGTATTGTTGACCTTTGGTGACCCATAGTCGAGATTGCTTTGTATATTCCCGCTGAGCCCACCTCATTCCACGACGACAGGTACCCATTAGAGAGGAGGCCTCCTTGTTGTGAAATCACCACCTCCTTCCTCCTCCAACACACTCTACCTATTGTTTTTGTTATTGATGAAGAATTTTGAGCGAGAAAATTATGGCTTTGAAAGCATCAGTTCAATCAAAAGATGGCGCCGAATCATCTTGGGACCGATCTCTGTTCTCGCGTCAAAGAAGCGCCTTAAGAGCTTTTTTTTAAAAAAAAAAATTGTTTAACTCCTGCAGTCTTGTTCTGCTGCATTCATTCCTTCTTGTTTCCTGTCAACTAAGATTTTGCTCTTGACTTTAAAATTATTTTTTGCGCTGAAAATTAAAGGTCATGTTTTTAATTACAGCTGCTCAAGAGGGTCTATGGGAATTTCCTGGTTCCAGCAGAGGACGGTGAGATCTCACAAAGTTACTGATTGCTTGAGATTGATAGACGGCTGACTCCCACGTAGCCACTCTGTTCCTCATTTCTACTTGTTCCTTTTAATGTGTGTCTGTGAAAATCAAAAGCAATGGCGAACAATGAGGCATTACTCTCTGTAGGTTTTGTACAATCGTTAATCCTGATCGGTTTCCTCCCAGGCTACAACGTGTCCCTCATCTACGATCTGGACGCGCTACCGGCCAATAAAGACGAGCTCGTCCACCAGGCGGGCATGCTCAAGAGGAACTGTTTCGCCTCGGTGTTCGAAAAGTACTTCAAGTTCCAGGAAGAGGGCAAAGAGGGCGAGAAGAGGGCCGTGGTCCACTACAGAGAGGACGAGTCCATGTAAATGCAAATTCACACGTTTGTTCAACAGAGATAGATAAATATGTTCATGTTTATTAGGTGTTGTGGATATAAAATAACTTACTGTCTTAGTAATGAATAAAATAATGAAATGAAAACAGGGTGATTATGAGACTTATGATGTTGCACAGTTAAAAGACATATTTGGAGTCCTTTTGGATGAACTCTTCTGAATGGGAAATTAGTATAGGCCTCAGAGGACCAGGCTTTTAAAGCCTAATGTTTTTTTTCGTCTTCTGTTCAGGTATCTGGAGGCCAAGAAAGACAGAGTGACGGTTGTGTTCAGCACGGTGTTCAAAGACGACGACGATGTCATCATCGGCAAAGTTTTCATGCAGGTGTGTGAGGCCACATGTCCATAAAGTCGAGGAGGAAATGCAGTGAGGTTATATGAGACTGCAGCAAGCTCGTCCACTCCCAAGTTCCTCTCTGTTCAGCGTCCATTAGCTACATGAGCGTAGCATTAACATGTTGAAATGGGAGCAAAGAGTTATCTAATATTAAGTCGCGTGGTGCTCTCATTATTAGCTGAAAGCTTATTTATTTATGTTCTGATTAATTGATATGGCTAAGTAGCCTAGCTTACCACATCAAGCTAAGTAGCTAACAAGCTAAGATTAAGAGCCGAGCCTCTTTCCTTCCTTGCTGTTCAGTTCACATGTTCCTTTTTGAAATATAAATATATATAACTTGCCACATATGTTGTGTTTTTACTACAACACAACTGTTAACGTATCTGTTGGGTGCGTAGGAGTTCAAAGAGGGTCGGCGAGCCAGCCACACGGCCCCCCAGGTGCTGTTCAGCCACAGGGAGCCTCCTCTGGAGCTGAAGGACACAGACGCCGCTGTGGGAGACAACATCGGATACATCACCTTTGGTCCGTACTCAGGCAGCTCCACGGCTGAACTTATTGTTTTTACTTGTGTACTCATTTGATTCCGATGTATTCACTCTGCTTTTATGTGTTCAGTCCTGTTCCCACGCCACACCAATGCCAATGCCAGAGACAACACCATCAACCTCATCCACACCTTCAGGGACTACCTGCACTACCACATAAAGTGCTCCAAGGTCAGTTCAGCTCCACGGCAAGTTTCCTTTCTAATGGATTTAAAAACACTCATGTTCTGTCAGGTCTGGGGTATTTTCTCTTTGAGACTCTTTGGAGCAGAGTGCACGCAAATGCAACCTAAAAATCATGTGGTTTTTTTTTTAATTAAGCTCTGGCGTAACCGGTGCAAACCACCTTTTTGGTATTCAAATAGACCTTTTAGATAATCAATATTGTTGTAGATAATCAATGTCTGTTTCTTGGCTGCCATATGTGTGACTCAACAAGTTCTTTGGTCATTATGTTTTATCACTGGAGCGATACTTTACGACTTGAAGCTCATGACACGCTAAATGATGATCGTGGCTCCAGCGTTGCTTAACGCATATTAAGAAGGCAACTGTCGAAAGTCTGCCTTAATCACAGGCTGCACACGAGTCGTAAAGACCTCCGTAATGGTACGTTCCATCCGCGTTCAAAAACCTTCTCCACAATAGAAAGCCGAGGTATTTTGACACGCAAAATGAGACATTTTTCAAAAGGATGCTTCAACCCCGTTCAAAGCTTTCCGTCAGACTCAGAATCTCCTCTTGAGATCGTCCTGGTTGTGAGTTTCGAAAAGGGAAATGCATTTCGCACAAATTTCTGTGATTTTGCAGATACGAAAAGATTATCTGCGCTCGGAAATACTCAGGAACATGGACTCAAAAGTGGAAGTGTGTGTTTGCAGATTTAAATCTCAAAACACCTGCTGTCCAGGTGATGGAATTAGTTGTTGGGGTTTTATCCCATGGACAGTGGGGAGCGTGACACAAGAGAACAGTTTTCATCTTCATCTTTGTGTGAGAAAAAGAAACTGTTCATTTGTTCTTTGAGAATCTCCTCATACGATCTCCTTTCCTTCAAAGGCCTACATTCACACACGCATGAGGGCCAAGACGTCAGACTTCCTCAAGGTGCTGAACCGCGCTCGACCCGACGCCGAGAAGAAAGAGATGAAGACCATCTCGTACGTACCTCTGCTCCGTCTTCACCCCTCCCCTCCCTTCCCACGCCATTGCTCACATTCAGGTTTTCCTCATCCGGTGATGAGACAACGTCATTTTTTTGGGGGGCGGGGGTTCTTATTTCAGGTTGATTTTAACAAGATTTTATTTGACCACTCCTTCTTTTTCCATCTGTGGCTTTGTGTGTTTTTGAGGTGTGACTGTTTGCCGACATTGTTTCTGCAGTGTTTGAAGTGAGTCAGGGAGGAATTTTTACAGCACTCTGCTTTTTCCTAAAACCTCCAAACACAGCTTTTTTAGCCTTGTAACTTTAGAAATGATGGGGAAATATAAACTGTCGGAGCAGAGGGAGTCTTTGTTCCCTGGTTATTGTGTAACTGAAACAATCAGAGACCCCACACTCACACACACGGTCACACACAGCCATCATGTTTGTGAGTTTCGAAGAGGGGAAAACACTTCGCATGAATTCTGTGTTTAAAGATACGAAGAGATTATGGGCTCAGGAATACTCCGATACTGGAAGTGTCTGTCGCTTATTGTTTAATGTGTCGGCAGATTAATTGATGCCACAATTATCCGGCGGTTTTTAGTTTATTTAACAACCAAACGGCAAACGCGACGAAATGCCAAATGATTACTTAATAATGTTTTCATGTCGTTAAAGCAGCTAACAAAAGTTGTTTTTAACAAACTTTGTTTCGACTTCACGGGTTTGAAGTCCGTGGGCGGCACCGGGGAAGACGATAACCTGTTGGGTGTCTTTGTGTGGCCTCTCATGTGTTTTTGTTTGATTTCTTTCAGTGGGAAAACGTTCTCCCGCTGAGGCTGATCCTCCCTCCCCACCAGAGAAAATCCGAACGCTCGTGGACACGAGCCAAAACGCGCTCCACTGAGACGCCACATCGGACCGGACTCCTCTCAACGCTCTCGCCCAGCCCCTCAAATACATGTCCAGTCTTTTCCTTCCTTCCTTTTTTTTTTTTTTTTGATTTTTTTTTTTTTATGAATAATAATGTCGGCTGTACTTCGGGAAGGCCTCGGCTCAAGATAAACGGAAACATGGGCTTTCCCTGCTTTGCATAGTTAAAGAGAATTATTAGTCCTATATAAATATATATATGAAAAAAAATTGAAATTTTTGATACGATATCTTTTACTCCATTTGGTACTCTTGCTTGCCCCTCGACCCTCACCATGCAATATCTATTGTTGGATGATTCAACCCCCCTTTCCTCCCTCTGTGCTTTCATGTCGTCTGTACCATTGTCATTTGAAAAAATAAAATAAATCACTCTTACTCGTGCTGTCCTTTCCTCTCCACCACTTCATGGCACATATAATGTGTTGTCCTTGTGGCTTTGCTTCGTCATGTTTACTTTAAAATATTGATGTTGAAAAAATCGTATCAAATAAATTGCATATACTTCTTTGTATATTGGACATAATCACCTTTTTTAATGGCTTTCTGGCTTTTATTTTAATAGTAAAATATATTTTATAACACCCATTAGAAATAAAAAAATGCCTACAAAAGAATAAATGGTGCTAATGACATTACGGTAACTTTCAATTTTCACCTGAGTGACATTTTGGCAGATTTCTTCGTTATAAATTTATCTTTTCACTTCTTCCCATGGAAGTCATACTCTGTGAATCATAATCTGTTCAGTAGTATCAATATAAGTACATATGCAGATGTATTTCTACTTCTACCTTCAGTCAGAATAAGTAAATGAAACACTTTAAATCCAACATGTATTTATTGGTGAGCTCATCCTTCTCAGGTGAGACAACAGCAGGAAACAGTTTGACATGATGGAGACAGAAAAGCTTTTTAAGTTCAGGTTTCGGGCACTTCCTCCTTTATCTTGGGCTTTTCATCTTCTTTCTCGTCTGAGGAGGAGGAGGAAGAAGACGAAGAGGAGGAGGAAGAAGACGAAGAGGAGGAAGAAGAAGAGGAAGAAGAGGAATCTTTCTTATTTTTGGACTTTTTCTTTTTCTTTTTGCTCGCTGCAGCTGCTTCACTGTCGACAGCAACCTTCCCGTCCTTGACGAGGGGTCCTTCCTCCTCTTCCTCGGGGGCTTCGGGCGGGGTGGATTTGTCAGAGGAGCGTTCTCGCTTCACGAGGGCTTCTTCCTCCACTTGTTCCTGCTGCTTGGGCACCTTCTGGTCAGGCTTTTGCTGATCTGGAAACAAGGAGATAAAAGTGTGTTTAGCATCCCTTCAACCTTTCAGCTCTCCTCGCGTCAGTGTGGGATTCTGCTGCTGCTTTTGCGATTGATCATAACATTTATGGTGCCAGTGTGTTAAAACAGTGCGTGGTTACATGCAGTGACAGGGTGCAGCGTGACAGAAACAGTGAAGCGACACCATTAGTGTCACATTTTGGGAAACAGGCTTGTTTGCTTTCCGGCTCAGAACCAGAAGAGAAGGCCCGAACGTCTTCTGTCATTGTATTGTGTCTGGTATGCAAACGGGCGTGTTTCCCCAAAGCGACGTCTCCAAGAAGTGACGTGAGGGTGACATTTTTCAAGTTTAACTCTGCAGGTACAGAAGCTGTTGATTTGAACCGAATATAAAAGGTGTAAACCATGTGGCCAATCCACAAAATATTACAATTCAAATCTACAGCTGCGGGGGTCAAATCCTTCTTTTTCCTTTTATGAAAGAAGCCAATGAAGAAGGTGAGCTTTCTGCCTTGTAGAGATAAACTTTTCCAACACGTGCTGCAGTCTTTGCGATTCTGGTTCACTCGTTCTGTTCATTTGATCGTCGGGCCAGATCCAGAACTTACCGCCGTGCACCGCATCTTCTAAAGAAAAGTCCAAGCTGTCGGGAAAGAGGAGGATGAGTATGCTAACGAGTGGGAAACAGGTATAAATAAGCCAATAGGTGGCCACTTCCCAATATATATAGAACTATTTCAACTGCAGCCTTTTACCGGACGCTTGCAACTATTATTTCTCCTGAGAGGTGTCGGTATTCACCGCCGCCATCCTCACCTTTCGGGGTCGGCGGCGATGCCCTGCATGAGCCGCTGGTAGTTATTCATTTCCGTCTCCAGCTTCATCTTCACGCACAGCAGATTGTTGTTGTTGTGCACGTGGCGCTCCACCTGGGCCCTCACCTCCTTCAGCTCCGCCTCCAGCTGCAGGATGGCCTGGTTGAGGGGGCCCAGGCGCTGGTCGTTCTCCAGTTTGGTGCTCTTCAGGGCCTCCTCCAGGTTGAGGATCTGGAAGGAGCACACAGAGGTACTTTTTTAAAGCCGGGTCACGTCTCTTAATGTCTTTTTTTCTTTAGATATTTGACCGCCGAGGCCAAATAGTATGGAGCGGTAACGTTTTAAAAGGTTTACAGTTTGTTGTGAGAGCAGATTCAGGTGTCAGTGAGCCGGATGAAGAGTGTGCCCGTCTTAAAGTAGCAGGTTCACGTGGTAATGACAGAGCAGTCAGGTATGCTAAAGGCAGTGTTATCTTTCCGACTTTGATCTGACGGCTGTTTACCGGCCGACTACTATCAGTTTTGCTGTCGAGTCCATATTTAAAAAACATGGAAAATATTGTTGAGGGGGGGGAAAAAATGTGTTGTTACCTTGCTTTGGTAACTCTGGAGCTTAATTTCCAGAGATCTTTTCTGCCCGAGCAGTTCCTTGAGCTCTGATTTTCCAGAGTTCAGGTGCTCGGTGTTTTCGGCCTCCGCCACCTTGATGTTTTCAAACTGGGGAGAGAAAAGAGGAGGAGGGGGTGAGATGAAGATGAGTGGAGTGAACAGAGGAGACGAGAACAATGTGTAACTCTCCTAAAGCTGACGCACCTTGCTCTCGTACCACTCCTCGGTGTCCTTCAGGTTCTTCTGGGCGAGCTTGTCGTACTGGTAGCGGATGTTGTTGACCAGGTCGGCCAGGTCGGAGCCCCGAGTCTCCATCTCCACCTTCACCTCGGAGACCTTGACCTTCTCGCGCAGGTCGTCCACCTCCTGCGAGAGCAAAACAAGTTCACCTCGCATTTCACGCGGTGCACATTTTGTGACGCGTTCTTGAAAGCGTGTTTGGCTCGAGTCTCACCTCTCTGTGCTCCCGCTCGAGGCGACCGAGCTCCTCCTTCACCAGTTCGATCTCTTTCTGCGTCTGCTTGTGGTTCAGGTCGGTGTCCTCCATGGTCTTCTTCAGGTCCTGCAGGTCTTTTTCTAATTCTTTCTCTGCCTTTATCTCATCGTCCAACCTGCACGTGAGGGAGAACCAACAATGATCCACGCGAACCAAACAAATACAGTTGACCGAGGCAATGTTTTCCACACAAAAAAAAAAGAAAGAGAAAGCATGAGATTCACTTCTTCTTGAAGTCATCATTCGCCAGTTTGGTGTTTTCAATCTGGAGCAGCAGCTTGGCGTTGTCCTTGGTGATGTCTTTGATCTAAGAAGATGAATGCATGACAATGAATCAATGAAAATTGAGCTCCGTACGACATAAGAAATACAGTGAGAAGGCCACGTGACGCACCTGCTTCTTGAGGTTATCCAGGGGTTTCTCAGTCTCATCCCAGTCGCGCCCCGCGGGTGTTTTCCTCTTGGCCAAAATCTCATCGATCTCGTTCTCCAGGTCCTGGTTTTCCTTCTCCAGCTGCCTCACCCTGCCCAGGTAGCCCGACAGCCGGTCGTTCAGACCCCGCAGCGTCTGCTTGTCGTCCGCGGGGGCCGCGGGGAACGCGGCCGCATCCGCGGTGGACTCGGCGGCTGGTGCCGGCGCGGAGAGGGCGACGGGAGCGGCGTCTCTCTCCGTCTCGTTGCGCAGCACGTTGCGCAGCCCCTGCAGGCTCGCCACGGACGCCCTGGAGCCTCTTCCGCCGGCTCCACCGAACATGCTGGAGGCGGTGTTTGAAGGCATGATCGCTGCTGGATGAGAGGGAGCTGAACCACAAGGAGCGCTTCTTGACTGGAGAGACACTTGATGGGTGTGATGGAGACTGGTGGGTTTTATACCGGGATTTTACGCATGAATCCGCCCCGAGCTGGACCCATTGGCTCACGGTGCCCAGCACCACTCCTTGATGAACTGGCTCACACTCAAAATTCAAGTATTTCATGTTTGTTTTAGTTTGATTTCCTGAGTGTTTTTCTGCATCTGTCCTCTCTGGATTGGACGCATGCAGAGTTTTGGGGAGGGGATGGGTGGTCCTTGTCCACTTTAAAAGCAGGTGATGCAGAGCCGCTGGTACCTTCACGGCTCACCTGCTCGGCTTCTGGGTTTCACCTCGCGGGGACAAGCTGCAATATGTCTAAAGCAAAAGATTACAGCAGCCAGTCCTACTCCCCCGGCTCCTCGGGGCCGGTCAAGAGCTTCCCGAGCAACAAGAAGATCGACCCGTCGGGCAAATCCAGGGAGAAGGACGACATGGTGGGACTCAACGACAAGTTCGTCAGGTTGATTGACAAGGTGTGTGAACTACTCATTACTTATTGTACGTTCAACAGTTGGGCTAAATTAATTAATTGGTTTATTAAGATATTTCCTATACTGTTAGGCTTATTATGTGTTTGCTACTAAACCATATTAGCCTATAATAATTACGCTATCTGTATTATATATTAAACAATGTATTTATGAATTGCATTTTTCACTATTTTGTATGTTTTTTTCATGGGCTATAATTAAAAAAATATTCTAATTACGACATTTATTTTAATATTTTTTTGGCCTTTTTCTTTTTTTCTTTAAAAAGAAAAGAAGATAGTTGTCGTTTATTTGTATTTGTTTGTGTTCATTGACTCATTTAAACCGACGCAAAATGTCACAATCACTCATAAACAGAACAATATCGGCAGTCCCAGGACAATTTCCTGCACATCCCTTCATACCTCACATAGTAACGCAGATGTCACTTTCACATCACTCTTGTTTAAAGTACTCTTATCTGTTTGTCTGTGCACTTTATTTTAATTGTATATTATAGTGTAAAAGTAACATGTTCCTATTTCTTACACTGTGTTTACTGTCTCATGTCATGTTCCACCTGCAGTGACGAATATGTGAAACTCTTGGCAATAAACTTTTCTGACTCTGAGATTCAAAACAATGTTGAATGCACAACAAGCCCTTTGTTGCGGCTGTAGCAAAGAACTGACTTGTATCAGCATCTGTCAGCTGTAATTAGTTGTGTAACCGGAGGACATGAATCATTTCCAGTTCTGCTCGCCTCCCTTCAGGTGTACAATGTCAGAGGTACTTGTAGGACGCCACCTTGTGGATGATGATATATACCTTTAAGTCTGAGGGTGTGTACGGGTCATCCGTCAGTCATTGTAACCTGGACTATATGGACTTAGTGTTGTTTTTTGAGTTAATAAAAATGTGGCCAAAAAAACCCAATGAAATCGCAGCACGGCAGGAATCAGCTTGGCGCATGCGCATTGACACGATTATGCTGGTTTTGCGCAGAATTATAATAATAAACCACACTTCTATTTTGTTGCCAGCAGGTGGGGCTGAACTTACATATTTAGAGTATGAAAAAACACACACAAAATTTGCATCCAGCTACAGTTTATACTGTATTAGACATGGCATTCCTCACTGTTTTCCCCATCACATTAAATAATGGGAGTATTTTCTTTCTTTGTCTCAGGTGAAACACCTGGAGGATGAGAACAAAAAGCTTGACACCAAGCTGAAGGTCCTCAAGGACCAGGACGACTACGAGGGGAAAGTCGACGACATCGTCAAGCATCTGGAGAACGAGATGGAGCAGCAGATCGAGGTCTTGCTCCACGACAAAGAAAAACTGCAGGCGGAGCTGCTGCAGAACCAGGAGGAGGTGGAGGACACCAAGACGAGGTCATTTTTTAATATGTCCTTATTTGGGGGAGAATTATGTCCCAAAGCATAAATCCAGGGGACTCAAAACTAAGTCATTTTTGGAAAAAAATCACTTTTCACCCTTTCTATTGGTTCCAGATATGAGAAAGAGTTTTTAAAGAAATCCGACCTGGAGAACATGTTTATCATCAAGAAAAAGGTGCCGTCTGCTTTTTTTAAGCTGCTTATTTATTCAACCTTTTCAAAACATAGTCTCTTGTGAAGTTTGAAATACATTATTGTACTTTTAAAGGATTTCAGGCAACTAATAAATGTATTATTCTGTTTTTTTAACGTGTGTAACAGGACGTCGATGAAGGTCACTTGGACACAGTAGATCTGGCTCTGGAGCTGGAGGACCTGATGGGGAAACTGGACTTCCTCAGGGTCGGCTATGATGAGGTAAATAAATGGTTTATTGTATTTTTCATCGTCGTTTGACGCTTAGCGATTGATCCGCGTGTCTGGCCCCTTGCAGGAGATCAAGGAGCTGGAGTCGCTCATCCAAAACGAGACAGTGATCCTACGCGACAACAGCAAACGGTCCCTGGACATGGAGAAGATCATTGAGGGAGTCAAGAACCAGTACGCCAACATGGCCGCCCGCACCAGGGAGGAAGCCGAGCAGTGGAACCAGAAAAAGGTGAGGATGAGGAAGAGTCTCTCTTAAACCAGCTCCAGTGACAAACAGACATGGTCAAAAAATGTGCCTCCCTCCCTTCCTCAGATGGATGCCATGGTCTCAACTGTCGGGCAGCGTGAGAAGGATGTGCGTGACTTAAGGAGGGAGATCTCAGACCTGCTGCGCCACATCCAGAGGCTCAACGGGGACCTGGAGGCCCTCCACAGGAAGGTTGTGACCACGCAGATAAAAACCCACCCCAGAGTTCATCCGTTCAGCCGCTGACGTTCTCCTCACACTCTGCATTGGATGCTAGGAGGAGTCCCTGATGAAGGACATCGTGGACACGAGGGCGGAGGGAGACAGCAACCTGGAGAGGGCTCGGGAGGACATCGGCCAGCTGGAGGAGGCCTTGAGGCGGGCCAAGCAAGACTTGGCGGGACAGGTCCGCGAGCACCAGTGCCTGATGAACCTGAAGCTGGCGCTGGACATCGAGATCGCCACCTACCGCAAGCTGCTGGAGGGCGAGGAGCAGAGGTACGTGAGGTCATGTCTGCCATCACATGTACCACCGTGCGGTAACGCTCCAACTAACAGCCGTCTCTGTCTCTGCTCCCTCTCTGTGAAGAATGAACCAGCTCATGCGCAACGGAGGTGAGAACCATTTTGCAATCATTGTTTAGATGTCTCGAGTTGAAATTATCCAGTGATTTACAAGACAAATCAATAGTTTGGAAGAAATAAATACATCATTTAAGTTGGCATAATTGTGTATTAATTATTTTGTGACCCCCTTGGTCTTTTTTTCCCCTTGCCGGGATCTGGACCCTCATGTTTGGAATTAATGTTAAATCAGTACAGCAGTGAAGGCCTCAATATACCAGAATGCAATGCAGCAAATGGGCACAAAGTGGGTGCTTGCCCGCCTTTGATTTAAAGCAACTGTAAAATAAAATGTCTTGAGGGAATCTGAGAAAGAGGAAGACAAGGAAGGTAGCGAGGAACACAAATTGGTTATAGCAAATATTTAATCGAAAGAAAACCTGCATCGATTTCATGCACATCAACATTCTCATGACTGATTCATGTTTGTGTCCCGCTAAAATCAAACCTCTCTTCCGCTCAGATTTCTAAAAACAAACCAACCAATCCACGTCCTTACTTGCACGCAGACGTTCCCCTGCCATCGAAGCAACGGCTGCAACACACGACCGAGAACGAACACCTGACCGAGAACGAACACCAGCCATTGAAGCCCCACCTGCCCGAGAAGCCACGAGCCCCAGAACCCACCATCGTCCCGGCTCATGGCCTCACCCGGGGAGTGCACCCCACCTCCAAGAGCCGCCTGCTGATCCGGGTGGAGGTGGAGGCCGGCAGAGTCTTATCCGAAAGCTCCCAATACATCGAAGCTTGACCGACGCGGTCCATCGCGCCTCTCGTCTGCAGCATTACAGTGCATCCGCAAAATGTGAATTAAATCATTTAAATTGAACCCCTCAGGGATCATCTGGAAAGTGGCGTTTAGATGCAAGAGTCGTCTCGTGCTCCGTCTGTGTGTTTTCTAGGATAACACTATAGCTACTTGGCAGGTGGGACGTTTCTTCCTAGAACCCAGAGACGTTTTGTTTATGCCGAGCAGTGTTTTTATCTTTGTTTGTCTTCGCAAAGACTCGTGTTCTTGGTCCCATCGGTGTGTGTTTTGCAGTTGTTCCCTCATGCCTTTGGGAGCTATGTATGATTTTGTCTGACCGTGTAAAGGTTTCTCAACGACAACAATAAAATAAGTAACCAACAAACATGGATCCGGGGGGTGTGATGTCTTTTCCTTCTGCTTTACACCACAAACATGTCCAAATGATCACAAGAAAGTCAAAGGGCAAGAAAGGTTTACTATTCAATATTCACAATTGAACACAATAAATAAATAAAGCGCCGTGAACAATACGTCCGCTCTCTTTTTCATTTACAATAACACACAGGGAGTATAGTCGCCGGGAGAAAAGACATTTCGTGGAAATGCGTAAGTGACGTCACTCATATTTTCTGTTCCATGAAAAGAATCCAGACACCATTTGGACACAGTGTGTTTCCACTTGATACACATTGCAGTCACTCATCAGGACCTGGAGCCCAACAGTCTTGTCCTGTCCTCCTCCTCTTCCTCCTCCTCCTCGTTTCCCGGTTCGTCTCGGTCTCTCATGCGCAATATTCCGATGTGGAAAACATGCCAGAACATGGATGAGCAAGGCAACACGTACACACAACACAGTGACGGTGGAGTCAGACCCCGCGGTGATATCCCATCCCTCCTCATGTCCCATCGCAGTCGGACCTTGTTTGCTCTTTAACTGGATTAAAGTCTCTTTTCCACCCACATACTGTACGTACACGTCTAAAACCGCACTTTAATAGGGGAAACAAAGACTAATTAGTCTTGGAATACAGGTATTTGGACTCAGCAGATGTTTCTACGGTACTTAAGCTCGCTGTAACAGTTTATCTAAATATGGTCAAAACTGGGAACTCTTCTCTAACTTTTAACTTGCACACATGGTTGTGCACGTTCATGCTGAAGCTCTCAATTCTCCTCACGTCGTGAAGATTAATGAGCCTGCATACCGGTATAGAGATAAACACAAAGTAGGAGTAAACATTGCAGGCAGATGGAGAAAATCTACCACCGGTTCAACTGATAGCCGAGAAATCAGGACGGTAGCATGTTAGCATGTCGCTGTCGTGGCACTAACTCAGGTTAAATGATAAGAAACAAACAAGACTAAAGTCTTGTTTCAAACAGTGCTTGGTTTTATTGGTGTTCTGAAAATCACCACTAACTTGTCTTCATCTTTTTGATTATATCAAAGTAGCATTATCAGACAATTTATCAAATTGTAATGGAAACCTATAAGGAAGGTGGTGTTACAGACAGACAGGATGTGTCTTAGTATTGTGCAGGTAAAACCATTTTGTGGATGGAAACTTGTTAAAAAAAAATCAACTCAAATGTGTTTTTCTGCTGTGATGCAGCATTTCCTCCTGCAGACCTTGGTGGGCATCAACTCCACATCGTTACAGGTTCATCTTCATAAATATTCCACCCGATTTCCTCAGACCTCCACCTCTTCCGATTCCTGCGTCCTTCGCCTCCACCTGTCTCTGAGCTTCTGGAGAAGCTTGTACGCGGGATCGGTGTACTGCCTGTTGGCGAGGCCGAGCACCAGCGGCACCACCGCCATGCTCCCGATGCCGGTGCACGACAGCACGATGTGAGCGGTGGAGCTCCTCTTGGTGTCGCTGATCAAGAATACGATGCACACGTGCATGTATATGAGGTAGGGTACCCAGCACGCGAGGAACGTCAGCGACACGGCCACCACGCAGCGCGTGTAGCGCAGATTCAGCCTCTGCTCGTGGTCCGAGGCCTGGCTCCCCCGCTCCACCGAGCGATGGAGGCGGCAAATGTCCTTCAGCTGACCTCGGGTGATCCACAGAACACGGCCAGTCATGCCAGCGATGGCTAGTATGGCGGGCAGGACGAGTCCATACACCTCCAAGTAGATAAACGCATTGGGGAACACTCGCTTGTACGAGCAGCACTTGGTTCTGTTGGGTGAACAGTTTGAAAACGGCGTTATGTTTTGGCTCGCACAGCAGCCGTTCCAATCCGGGGCCGTCCAGTTGTTCCACCCGAAAGCGGGTAGGGATGCGTACAGAAGCGGCGGCGCCCAGACCACAAGCAGCGCCAGAGGGAAGCTGCGATGCATCCACAGGTTACTGTAGTGCAAGGGCTCGACGATGCAGATGTAGCGCTCGTAGTGGACCATGACCAGGTTGAAAAGGAACGCCAGGAAGAGGAAGTTTGGGAAAACGTGAGCCACCAGGCAGGAGCTCAGACTCAGCTCCCGGTTCAGGCCCATTAATGGTATGAATGGCAGCGCCATGCCCGTGCACAGATCCGCGACCAAGAGGCTGAGGAAGAAGTAGTTGGGCGTATTGTGGAGCTGGCGGTTACAGGCGATGCCCAGTATGATGACGAGGTTGGCCAAGATGATGGAGGTCGACAGCGGTACGGTGATGGCGTAGATGAGCTGCTCCCCCGAGAGCAGCGATTGGGAGTCGTTGCAGTCCATCATGTGTGAGATATGTGGCCTTCCTCCCCTTTGCAGTCTGTTTCTACTCCCATCAAGGCACAGCTACCCTGCGGGGAAGGAGACGCACGGTTGAAGTAGAGCTCTCATGGCTTAACAAGCTGAAATGTGTGAGACTGGGATACTCTATTTAAGAAGACGCAGTAAAGGATCCTCTTGAAAGGCAGTTGAAGTCAAGCAAAGCTACAATTTCACTGTTAAACATTCAGTAAAGATCAAGCAAAGCGGCCTGTCAAACATCATTAGGACTAAAGAGAGAGACAAACTCTCCTTGTTGAATTCAAGGGAGCATGTTTGTATTTATATTCCCTAAAATATCCCATTTCGTCTTTGGTGTGACAGTTACAACACTATCAGTCATCTCTCAAGCAGTGAAACAAATGCAATCTGTGTGTTGGCTCAAAGCCGAGATAAGAGCAGGTGTTAATGGATTTGAGGCTGCTGTCATTTAATAATTCATCAACTGGGACTCTGGAGTCAAGAGATTACACCTTGTCATCATTTTTTAATCCAATTTTAATTACATGAGATGCACACTAATTGTCTGTGTTTCCGGAGTTGATATAAAAATAAAGAAAAGTATATTTAATTGTGCTTTCTTTGTTAGCAAACAGGTAGCTAGCTGTAACGTAGCTCGGGTGCTGCAACGCGGACGGGTGTTGTTGTTGGGCCGCGGTGCATTCTGGGAGACCTACGAGGAAATTTCTCTTGAGAAAAAATGAAACGCACATTTAAAAGCGGTGTCCAAAAGCAGCATTCAAAACAGAAAAATTCTGAATTGAATGCTAAACTTCCCAAAATTATAAGTCTTTTTCGACCAGCCGGTGAAGGAAGCACTCATATGCCAGAAGAGACAGGTATTTATTGCTAAAGCTAACGTTACCGCGAAGCTAACGCTACACTTCGACATGTGTTTCCGTTACGTCTGGAGTTACCTCGCTTTGTCGTCATCCCGGAGATCATTTTACAAGTTTGACTTTAGGAAACAAGTCAGTTTATGGTCAAGGTAAATTCTCCCATTGAACTACAATAAACCATATTTTACACATAGTTTTATTTGTGAAATATGTTTTATAAGTATACTTTATTATGTCGGGTTAGCTAGTATTGTTTGCAACTGTGCTGTTAATGTGCAAAAGCGAACATTATATTACAATCTCTAACATTTTATGGTGTCAAAGTCCTGCGACAGTTTCAACAAATGCAGTCTTTAAAGGGTCTTTAAGAGGTGAATACACAGAAACAAATTGGTTTGACTTCAATTACTGCTTTAATGCTGTTTGGTTTGATTTCATGGGGTTTTCTTCTCCACTGAAATATGCTTTAAAGCCATTTTCAAAATATGTCTTCTCATAAAAGGAGACACTTTTTTTATTTTTCAAGAAATAAAACAATGCTTTTAAAAAACAATTGTTCAAATCATTTGTAACCCTATAATAATGAAGAAAGTGGTTTAAAAGAGTAGAAATGATGCTACCTAAATAAATCACCAGAAATATATAATAACCTTTGCAAAGTATGAAAACTTTTTGAAATAAAAAAGGTAACGAAATAAAACAACTATGAAGGTTTTTACCTGTTTTTTCTTGGGATGAGCGGTCCAGTCATGTATCCTTCGGCAAAGTAAATTCAAGTAAAAATGCTTCTTATCGCTCTCCTGATGCCGTCGACCTTGCACCCCTGCATGTCACATCCACAAGCAGAAGATGCCACCTTCAACATGAACGACAGGAGCTTCTTCTGTATTGTTTAATAATCCTTTCAATCAAGTCAGCCACAGCAGCCTCACTACAAACTCCAAGGGAGCGAGAGCGAGCAGCCAAGTGTAACGCTGTTCCTCTCAGATACTTTAAAGGGGAAGTGCACACTGAAGGAGGAGGCTCCAGCAGTTGTTAAGGGTCACTGGTCACACTGAGGATGAGGCAGCAATGTCTGTTAACCCTTCCCTCTACTAACTGCAGCTTTTGTTCACTGTCCAGGGTTGTGGTTCACGTCCATGAATTGAAGGAGGATGGAAAGCCGTTATCACTGCAGCCTGGATGGGATAAGGACATTCCTGGGTAACATCACCAGGTCTGGCATGTGGTTCGCTTTCACACCCTCCATTAAGTTCTCCAGAGGCTTTTGGTGTTTATATTCTTTAAGTGAAACCTCAGTTAGAGAACCAAGGGAGGAACATCCAACTGATAATAATATTTTCAAGCAAAGAGAGAGTCTCTCGATTCTCTCAGAAGTTTACAACTTTTAAGCTGTCCCAAGGGGAAATCAATATTGTATATAGAAATATATAGAAGCTGTACAAACACAATTTTCTTTAGAAATGTGGACTAAAGTAGGAGTTTTCAGGAAATGAGCAATCTGAATTCATATTTTCTTAATGTATTTCTTTTGGCCATTCACTGACCGAAACATACACATGCAATAGTGTGTACGCCTGAATTCATAACAGCCGTCACACACGACTCAGATTTAAACACAGTGTGAGATGGAAGGCCGCCGGTGACCTGTTTTTTAGCCAAACACGGAAACTTTCCCTGATAGTCTGGAGCAGACCTGGTGCTGTTCGAGATGGACGAGCTCCCGTCAGATATAGGTTGTAAACAGAGATGTCCCCCGGGCCCGGGAGCGTCTGAGAAGACACTACGCAGGAAGGCCGAGCTGGACATGAAACCACAACATCTTCCCCATTACACAGGAGGAGATGGAGCATCTTGGCTTTCCCAGAACACCGGATCCTATTCGACAGTACGTCAGTGATCTAATCTGCATCATTCGTAAACAGTAGAAACACGCAGTGTGATATGAATAATTAAAGGTTGTCTGAAGACTGTGGCTGGCAAACTTTAGCTGAGACGTATGGTGCCACTTCCTCGCTCCAGAAGACACTGGAGGTTTGATTTTTCTTAATTTCTTTCAGGGCTTATAATTCCTGACATTCCCAAATCAATTTTTCACATACACCTCATCTGACACTTCCTCCCAGCACTCAATTCCAACTCTTAACTTACTTTAATCATACATGTTACACTTAAATTAACTATAATATAATTTTAATGAAAATGTGGCCACGCAGATTATCTCCCCCGCTCTAACAGGCTGGAAAGTGAGCTGAAAGCCACCAGTTGGCACACATATATCTAAACTGACTCCCCTATAAGTGTTTTTTTCCTGAGTCAGTTTTTGTGAAACCGTTTTAATGGGTCCTTCAGTTGCCTCCTCTTCCTCCAGACGTGTTTACCTTGGCACCAGCACCTGCGCGTCTCTCTGTGCTCGACCGATTTGTTCGGCGTCGGTTGTCAGCGCGGCAATACGAGCTGCAATTTAATAGACCAGGCTTTTGGCCCTGTGGAGATCTAAAAGTGATCACCCTTCAGGCCACTCCTCGCCTTTGTCTTCAGGCAGGCTGACCAAACACACGGCTGTGACGGATGAGGAAAACATGATGCCGTCATTGGCCGCCACACTCGACAGGTGGTGTTTTCTCCTGGTCACTAAACAGGCGGCTTAACTACTGCTGGATGAGTTTTGTGCAACCTATAATGCAAAAATACACAGAAAATCAAACAATATTGTTTATATTTTGTGCCTCATCTTCTGACTAAGAAGCACACAGACAAAACATGTCTGCTTGTGCATACATTAGCATCAAGATACGAGGAAGAAGCACTTGTGCTCAGGATACCGATTGACGGTTGTTTTCCCCCTCATGGTGACTTACGACCGGCGGGAGAGGAGAGAAAAATAAATAACAGAACAATAGAGTTCGAGGAGCAGAGCTGGTTTTGGCCTTGAAACAAGACCTTTTTAAACTTTTGAGTGCGAGAAGGAGCAAGGAGAGGTGCAGCGGTGGTGTTTGACTGAATCAGAAGGCGTTCCAGTCTGGTCTTCATCAGGACGCCTGAAACCGCAAAGCACCGACTCACCCGTTAATTACACATCCATTAATACGAGGGATTGCACGCTGGTCAGTGAGTCACTGCTGAGGTGTTTCTGGTGTAATTGCGCCCTTTTCATTCATTCAGTGTTTTACTTTTTGGGATCCCGTACTCTGGTTCCTTTACTGGGTTCATTACGTCTTGATTTGTATGCACATTAGCAGAAAGAACATTTCACATGGAGCGATTCTTGTTGGTCGAGTCCCAGTAATAGCTTTAGTGCCGGTCTATTTTAAAGTTTATCTCTTGAAGCATCAGAAACATACTGTTTATTTGTCGTTGCAGCAGGAAGACCGGAAGATAAATGTGGAATTCAAAAGGAGTAATATAGCTCTGAGTAGTGTGTGCTAGTGGAGGCCCCATTGGCTAAACAAAGCCTTATCTATTTAATGATAACAATCTAAATTTGGTATTAAAGACAGGGCAGAACGCATTCAGGCTTTACTAAATCAACTTCGGCCACTGTGACTGTACTCACCACTTTCCTATTTTACATTTTTATATCTTGAATCATATCGGCTGTGGTCTTTGGATCCTTAAGGGTCCTGTCGTCTGCCGACTGACTCAACTGCTGCCGTTACTCATATCTGATCAAATGGATAAAACAGATTCAAACTGAATCAAACCGCAGTCTAAACATGTGAAGAGGCTGCTAACGACCACGTTGTGCTCGAGCATGAAGCCGCTGCTTCGTCTTCTCTCAGCTGACACACACAAGTAGAAACTAGTGTTTCGAGAGGCGGGGGCAGCCATTAGCCAAAGAAAGTAAATTATTTATTATGTTGTATTTACACTTGAGTTTACATTACAAACTTGGCGAGATAAATCCTGAACAATGTGTTGGAGAGCTGGAAGACCACACATATTCCATCTGAGTGAGTAAACGAGGGGGGAAAAAAACAATAATGGAACAACTTATAACTAAAGACCAAAGGAAAACCTCTTCTGTGTTGAAGGCATTAGCTGCTGTAATGCATCTCTTTTCCTCCTCTGTTTAGAGTCTCAGATTCTTGAACAAGAGCGTACTTAAGGAAGTCATGAGGGAACAGTTTGATTTAAACACATCAGATTCGAAACTTCATTCCAGACAAGATTCTTTTTGTTTTAAAACTTTCTTTCTCTTTTGAAAACTGGGGAAAGTATGTTGCATTGCTACAATCTCATATGAGCAGGTCAGATATGATGGTGAGGCCACACACGCACACACACATTTTAAAATCCTGAGGAGAGGGGGAACATGTTCTCAACGTGTGAGAGAACAAAAAGTCTGATTGTGAAATGTCTCAGCAACATTTCCTTTGCTCTTCTTCCTGCTCTCTTTACCGGTCGGGTCGCTGGAGGCAGAAGACCTTCGCCTGGTTGTCTCCTGACGCGGTTACTGCGAGAGTAGCTTCCCTGAAGGAGAGATCAAGAAAGACAAAGACACATCATTTAGTGATTGGAGGTTTGAGAGAATATTTAAGTCTAGATATAACGACGCAGCAGAGTCGTACCTGTTGATGGTGAAGTTGAGGATCTCGGCGGTGTGGCCGCGGTACTCGGCCACCACGGTGCCGGAGCGGCCGTCCCAGAGGCGCAGCGCTCCGTCTAAGCAGCAGGTGGATACCACCGAAGAAGACTCCTCCCACTGCAGGTGAACGATGCCAGCCTGGAGGACCACGGAGAGGAAAATAAATAAAACAGTTCAGGAGTGTATAATTCAACATATTATCTGCACACGGGCCACATCAACTCAACTGGACCTCCCTGACGGCACTGTAAGACCTCATACAGTTATGACAAGTGAGGATCCATGGCGGCACTCAAGCTAAACTAAACGTTCTGCTGCGCGGTACCTCGTGCTGGCACCTGTTCCTCAGGACATGTGTGGCGAGGTCATATATGGCCAGAGTCCCGTCCAGGTACGCCACAGCAACGAGAGGCAGTCTGGGAAGGACAAGAGGGACGAAACGTTTAATGAACCGGAGCTGAGCTGGGAAACTTCCCTCTGACACTCTCTGGACCAAAAGAGCTCTGCCGAAGGGAGTTCTCTCTTAAATTATCTAAGAGAAACTCGCTCGAGGACGTGAAATAGATTGCCATTTGAATTGACCCGATTTCAAATCATGGCGACAAAAAGTAAAATGCACGTCACTTATACTTCTCTGAAATGGAAAACTTCCTGCAGTTTAATGGCTCAAAGTCGTCCATTCACAACTCACATGTTGCAGAATCCCACAGACTCGACAGAGTTGGATTCAGCCTCGTCTGTCGACGCTTTGGGTTTGCCTTCGTCCAGAGAGAACGTTCCGACCACCTTTACGCACAAAAAACACATCGGAACGCTCGTAAAAACAGACACCGGACAATGTTTCTGTGCTTCTCCGTCTTTTCGGACACCCACCTTGCCTGTGACGGTGTTGATGAGTTTGGAGAGACCGTCCACTGAACCAGTGAGCACCAGAGAGCCGTCCTTGTTACACGCCAGGCAGGTGAGCGCCCCCTTGTGTCCGTCCAGACCTGTCAGGCCGAGACGAAACCAAACCGTTTATGTAACGGTGGTGATGTGTGTTATCTGGGTCAGGGGCTCAGATACTCTCTGTATTGTGGAGCATGGTCTATTTTTAAATCAGGGCTGAATCTTATATAATTGGTGTATTTTCTGGCAGCTTCTGTCTGTTTTATTGGGTTGGAACTCTGCATTTGATTGATGGTTGATACTTTTACGGTTTCCCTTATTTACTGTTGTTTTCCATTAAGCAGTGACCTCTCCTAAACCTTTCTCCCAATGGGATTGGAGCGGCACAGTCACATGGAAAGTTCTCCAGAGAATCACATCCTTCCTTAACGGGAAAATACATTTTTTGTCTCTCCTCAATTCTTTTAGAAACTGATTCAGGAAGGCGAACTCATCTAGATAATAAAGATCTACTTAAAAACCTTAAATCTAACAGGATAAAGCTACATCTTGAGCTGCCAGACTCACCTTTAATGACGTGGGCGGCGTTTCCCTGCTTCAAATCCCACACGCGTACCGTTCCATCCTCATAACCCACGACGGCCCGTTTACCTGGAGAGCATGTGTGTAAAAAGTTCACAATGCAGTAGTTTTACACCAAGACGTTTGAGGAATGTGTCTCCAGAATTTGTATCTTGTACTGCCGCCATCTCACCATCGGGGAGGACTTTGCCGCTGGTGGCCTGGCATGCGGAGCTCTGGAAGGTCTTGCAGTCTCCTGAGGGGATCTTCCACATCCACACTTGGCCATCGTTTGTTCCCGCCAGCAGCACTGGAGCGCAGGGATGCCACTCCAACCACTGAGGAGGAAGCCGGGCAGACGGCCACAAAATAACTTCACACACAGATTATGTCCCTCTAGTTTGCTACTGGCAGCCAAGGAGCACTTACAACCATCTCAGGTTGGGTGCATTGAAAAAGAGTGAGATTCAGCAGTTTTGGATTGAGGAGAGGAGAACGTCTGATCGTTCACTTCCTCCACGAGACCACACATTCTTAGCCCGAGCCGTCATCCCCTCTTACGTCCTCATAAATTCCTTCAGCCCAAATAAAAGACTTTTCACAAATGCTTACAGATGCTCAAACTAAGCAGACACATGTTCGTGCTGATGCAGAAGGCTATGGCGGGATTACACCCTTTCACCCTCACCTCCAGATCTCCCACTTCGAAGGACCAGATCTCCTCCTTGGCTTCCACTTTCCAGACTTTAATCATGCCGCTCATGTCGCCCGTCGCCACCATGGAGGAGTCGTGGCTGAACAAGGCGCACGTCACGGAGTCTTTATGACCTGCGGAAACAAAAAAAGGGGAAACGGTTGTGGGCAGATTCAAAGTCACGTGCGTGGCGTGAACACGGCCTCCAGTCGGCCTTCAACACTCACCGGTGCACTCCAACAGGACTTCTCCGTCGCTCACCCTCCAAACGTAGGCCTTATCGTCCTCCCCGCCTGTTACTGCCAAGGTGTTTGTCGCAGGATCCAGATTCACGCAGAACACTGAGCCTGGACAAAGAAAGGCGTTTACAGGAGCTGAACCGACTGGATCGGGCCCGCTGAGGAGAGCGTGAGGTCAAGCGAGGCGAGACGTCTACCCGTGTGCTTTGAGAAGGTGAACTCGCTGTCGTCCTGCTCCTCTTCCATCTCGTCATCGGTTTCCCAGCCTTCGTCGTCATATCCATTTCCGGCGTCTTCAAAGTCAACGTCCTCCAAGTCCTCTGCCAAATCATCTTCATGAGAGAGAGAGGGGAAATTAGGAAGAAGATGCGCCTTTATCACAAGCGGGGGGGATTTTGTTTGTGCAGCAGTACAAGAACCTTTATGAACACATACATAAATACACAAACGGAGTAAATATCAACTAAAACAAGAGAATCGAAACGACATAAGATAATTTAGAAACAAACAACAAGATGAGTGGTGATAAATAGCATTGTAGAAAAGGTTATTATTAAAAAGGGGCCCCACAAATCCTGAGCCCTTAAACTTCTGTCAGAAAGTTTAATTTGGTGGCATGTTGCCCCAAAGTGACTTGCAGTGGAGATGCGGACAGTTTTCAACCCACCGGGATCAGGCTCCTGCTCGTTGAGGTCGATGACTTCAATAATTTCCTCATCTCCGTGCAGATCGATCGTGTTTTCCTCCGTGTTTTCCATGCTGTTAGCGGGCTGAAAGCTAGCAAAACGACCAAAAACTAGGCTAACCGCGCGCGTAAAGCTCACGTTTTCTTACGGGACCGGTAAGTAGTTCCACTTCCGGTCACACACGTCACAGTTAGTGTTGTGTGAATATAAATATAGCAGTTGTTAAATGTCAAATTAACTGCCTCCCCGTGTTTTTCTTCACATGCTGCGGAGACTTTCAGAAGGCAGACGCGCAATGATGACGTAGTCGCGACAACCTCCGCGTCGTTCCCCTCCGTGACCACAGGATGGCGCTGCTGTGCAGAATTATGATACTGCTCACAAAATACTGTGAAAGTGGATGATTTTAAAGGTTGTTATTGTGTAATTTCTCCGAATAAACAAGAACATCGTTATTAACACTAAAATCATCCTAAAATAAATGTTGGCGTTTTGGAGGACATTTTATTATAGCACAATAATACTAATAAACTGGTTCTAAACGAGTTATCCAGGGCTGATTTAATTATGTTTTTTTCTATTATTATTACATTTTGCTTGTAAAAAAAAATGTTTTTGTGTCCAGATCTTTTCTGTCTAAATTTTGTATTCAGCCAATTTCAATAAAGAGATTTTAACCTCAAAGTGACTCAAATAATTTTGTGTGAGTTTGTCTTAGCTTCCCTCAAGAAGTTAAAAGTGAATTGAATCACCGCAACTACCACTAATGAAAATTATGATAGTCAATTTCATCCTCAGTATCTTCATCAGCATCATGCAGAAAATATGTTTTACATAATTCCAAGTTTCATGCTGAGTAATTTCTAAGGAAGCAGCACAGGAAGCAAAAGTCCTTTCACATGCAAAAAACTAATTCTGGGCCACATACTGACTTCTTAAAATATCCCCGTGAAGTGTTCCTCATTGTGTAATCGTCCCTTTCAGTCGGAACAGAAATCCGTCCCTCTCATTCCCTCCATGATTAACACTCAGCGGCCCTCCAGTGAACTGACACTTAGGATTCATCATGCTCCATTACTGATGTGTAGCGACACAAAAACTGTCATTTACGTGGCTGTTATTACCGGAGCAAAGGGTAAGCTCTGCGTCGTGGGATTTTAAACTCAAATAACTCGATGACAAATGTGATGAAAATGTTTTGTAGATTGCTGCGTTATGAACGCAGGAGCGTTACTCAAAATCATGTTAGGTGACAATATCAAGCTCCTCTCGTGGTTTAGAGACATTTTTAGGTGTAAATAACTGAATCTGTCCTCCACATCACCTCAGTGCAATCAAAGCGAAAGAAAATAAACTGTTTAAATTCTCAGGTTTCCACCAGCTTGAATTCCTGACCTCTGACCTCGAAGACAAACACCTCTCTCTGGGTGGACATGTGGAGATATTTGTAAAACGAGCTCCCTTCTCTTCCTTAATCTCTCCATCAAAAGTTCCCTGGCCTGAGATATTTCATGAACACTTAACACAGTTTGTCTACCTCAGGTTTTTCGGGGGGTTTTATGTCTCCAGCGATAGATGCTGCTGGCAGCGCTCAGCCGCTGTGTGCCCAAATAACTTTTACTGGCTGCACGGGCCTCCGCTTTAAGCCGTCCCTGGAAAAATACAACCGTCTCATGATGTGGTGAGATGTGGAAACATCAGAGTGTACATTATTTAGACGTTTCCAATCTGCAGTAAGTGAGAGATTTATAAACTCTCGGCTGGGTTATGAGCGACCGCTGGAAAGTTAGATGACATTAGTTGCCGCCGCTTTATTCCGTCAATCTGTTTCGACAGTTCATCGGCTTGTTTTTTCTGGCCGTCGAGCCAGAAAAGGACTTCATTCAGCTCCTGTTCACATCACTCAAAAGCCTCTCAATTTGTTGGATTTATTTAGGAATATCAATCAGGTTTTGGGACATTTTTACTACGGCGCTGATACAAAACACTAATCCAAGAGCTGATGTTTTAAATAAACTCGTTTTTATACCGGAAAACATAACAAGCCGCCACTGTTTTTCCATGAAAATGAAAAAAGCAGTTGGATTAAAACCGAGACGAGAGATTAGACGCTCTTGAGGTTCATCAATAAAATCCAAATATGAACACAAATGAAATTAGACCGATTACATCAAAGAAAGATTACACGACTGAATAAAGATGGATCTGCAGGTTTAATCCTAGTCAGGAGCATAGGCTGTAAATACAGTCTCTGGTGGGGAGAAACAGGAAATACCATGTATGCAACACAGATCATGAGCTGGTTTGACCTCAGAAGTCATGTGATCCAGTCCCCGAGCAACCGGGACCGCCAACAAAACTCCAATCCTCAGTCTGAAAAGAAGTTTCACCCCCGTCAGTCAGTTATCATCTTCCACATGATTTAGATCACAGAGTTTGCTGATTATGCTTCTGTATCTTGGGATTGGATTGGAAAACACGACTTTTACGTTTAGCACTGAAGCGAAAGATCTGAGGACGTCTTCTGAGTCTGAACATCAGCAAATAAGTCAAATGTAGGATTCAAGCAAAAACACTGACAGTTGGAAACACTCAAAAGGGCAGAGGGAGAGTTGAGGCCTTCAGGGGCAACAGAAAACTGCAGGATTGTTCAGCGCTCCTGGAGGTTTTTTTCCTAATCGTCCTATTTTTACCCAGCAGCACATTGGGTGGGCTTCTCTCTGCCGTCATCAGGTCAGCAGCGACCCCCGTCATAAAAACATGTCTCGGTTTATCACTCAAGCTGGTTTATGTCTGAAAAACAGGACACTCTGGGGCTGTTACTTTACACACACACACACACACACACACACACACACACACACACACACACACGGAAACACACACTATGCCTGACCAGGACATGAAGGCAAATTCATCTACTTTGTGTGTGTGTACCTTTTACACACACAAACACACGCACACACATACACACACACACACACACACACACACACACACACACACACACACACACACACACACACACACACACACAGTATCAGTAATAAGGCCCGGGAGCTGTTGCTGTGTGAGAGGTAATTACTCCATGCAGCTCAGCTTTGATGGAAAGTTTTAGACTAACTGGCTCGACAGTAAGAAGCCTTGACTCTGCTTCTTTTATTTATTAATTTCTTTAACAAGAACTCTTTATGGCTCCGTTTGCTCTCCTTTCGCTCTTAAACGCTCCAGCTTCACCTGGAAAGCGCGCGCCGTCTCCAACGCCGCAGGTCTCGGCCGCGTCCTCGGCGCGCATGCATCTGACTCATGTGGGGCCGCGCTGGGTGAGACGACGGCTTCCCTTCCTCCAAACCACTAACAGCCGGTTGTGTGCGCACTGCAAGTGGTCTGGTCCACAGCCTGCGTGTGATGTGTCGGCTGTGGTGGTGGGAGCGGCAGGCCGCGCGCGCGTGCACGCCTGTTGACTTTCTAGCCAGATTACTGACCCCCCCCCACCCCACCACCCACCCTTCCTTCCTCCGGCCACTGACCAAAAAAACATAACACAAGTATTTTTGCAACATCCTTTTACTCAGGATTTGTGTGTTTTTTTCCCGCCAGAGCCATGGAAGGTACTTTGTTTTAAAAAAAATTAAAAAGGCATCATGCTCCAAACCAGAGGTCAAACCAGAGGTCAAACTAGAGGTCAAACCAGAGGTCTTCCAGGTCTGAACTGGAAGGATGTGATGGCGACCCTCCTCCTGGATGCAAAGTAGATGAACTAACGTGATCAGCGATTTGGCGACCCGAGTGTGACGCTCACTGAATTGCAAATGTGCTGCTCTGGGCAATATAAACCAATCTAATCCCTGCTTTGACATCACTGCTCTGGACACACACACACACACACACAGACACACACAGACACGTAGACACACGTTTGAGTGTTTTATGCATAACTGCGTCAGCAGAAGCGCGTATAAACAAACAATACAGAGGAGAAAGATGTGAGCTCCCTGACAGAAACGTTTCAATGTAGTGCTTTTGTGTCACAATGACGTATGTAATCTTGCAGAATAGGATGAGTTGTTGAACAGTTTGCAATTTGATACATATTTTAAAGCATGTATTTATTATTTGTTTAGGATAGCTCTGTCCATCACTTCACAGGCAGATTTAGATACTTTATGTAATGCTAATTTTGCAAATGTTATACAAGATCATTGTTTTGCAGGTTGTTTTCGTTTGGTTCTTGTTTTGAAGTTGTTGTTTTTTTTCGAAAGAGGGAACTGAAATTTCATAATGAAACTGTATTTACCTCTAGCAACGATGTATGCATCCTATATATAGCTGTATGAAAGTGAATAAGATGTCCTGCATGCACACAGAAGGATCATAACGATATGCATCTCATGTTTGTTTTCATATGCAGATGCAGGGTCTGCAGACACTCGGGGTCGAGCCCTAAAGAGCTTACTCAAGCGCAACAACATCAGAGACGCCTCCAAGACCGAGGCCTTACGTAACCGATGCTCCGTAGCTCATCCACAGAAATTAAAATCCTCTGTTGCCATGGATACGGCTGTCCCAACTGGCCTCCCCCCCCCCCCCCCCACTAAAAAAAAAAAGAGGAGCGACTTTGATTAATAAATGCATGCACAGAGCAGGGACGAGCTAAAAATAATGAGAATTGTTCAAATAGAAAGAAAGAGGTGAAGGACAGGCAAGTTTATTTGTTTGGTGTCTTTTAACAACAACAAGTGCTTCACATGAGACGATAATAAAGGAAGCAGGAGGCAAATAACAAGTCTAAAACAGGAATATAAAACATTAACATGTATATAAGATAGTTAAAAGTATTGGATTAATGGTGAAAACGATTGGATACATCAGGTGCAAACTTGAAATATTAACAATTCAACTGTATGAATACATTAGTGTAACAACATATTCTTTATTATCATGAATAGCATTAAATAATCCAGTTCAAATGAACTGGATGGGATCATCAAGTGCTGCTTGAGTTCATCGAACGGAGCGGCGGCACATCAGACCAAAAACATCACGCCAAGCAATTATATAGAAATTCAGTCCAAGTATATAACAATCGTTCCAGAGCACCTGACCTTCGGCCTCCAGGCAGATGAGGGGTTGACAGTATGATGTTAGTAATTCTCTCCTGCTCAACTCTTGGTTGAATATCAGATGTAACACACATGCAGAAGCTGGTTAGCATATTACAGTCATCCAGTCGGCAGCAGTGCTGCACTCTGCCTGTGGGTGGCTGCTGAGACTCAAAATCAAATATAAAGTAATGGAAATAAAAGCATATTGGATTAGAGCAGGCAGCGGGAAGGCGTTTCATGTTGCAACGAGCCAGAATTGGATAAAAATGTTTGTTTCATTTTGCCACGACCGGTTATGGAAAGTGTTGAATAATGGAAGGAAGGTTAGTGAAGTTGCTTTCTGTCGTTGGAAATTACAACAAAAATGCTGAGATAGTGCAAAATAAAATGTGCCGTAGATGAGCTTGATTTGCTCAAGCTTTCCCTAAACTTAATAATTCTGTAATCTATAGTTAGTCCAGGTTCTCTGTTCCTTATGAACACGTGACAGCAAACGGTGAAATGAAGGGATAGAAACATCACAACAGAATATAATAAAATATAATAATTAGTCATAACATGACAGAAACATAAACTACTAAAACTACTACTAAAAAAGACCAAATACAAATATATTAATGCGCCGTAATAATAACACCATAGAATATAAACCTCTAGGTTATTAGAAACATGCAACGGCCTATTATGATTATAATAAAGCATATTAAAGCTATAATACTCACAATGGTATTATTAGTTTACCATAATGTTACGTAATAAACTAACTATAAGTTAAAGTATATTATAGGGGTGTTATAAAGAAAAAGACTAGCAGTTGACATGAAGTTATAATAAACTCACCCAAATGCAAATATGAATAATGTGTACTTTATTCTGTAAATAACATACAACATTATAATAAAGGTCTCATTAAACTTGCACAGAAAGACTGTTATTGTAATAATTATCAATAAATACGCTTTATTTATTTATTTTATTGAGCACGACGAAGAAACCGGTCCTTGCAAATATATTTAATATAGAGCAGTTAAAGGAGATGCAATGCATCGTAAAGTTATTAAAAGCAAATGATGACCGCGTTAGACCGGAACAGAGATGTTTCTTATACTAAACAGAGACGTTTCCTCTTCGTAATGACCGCAACGCCACAGAATATCCTCCCAGATAATCACATTTTCATCAGGCTAAGCAGGGGCGCTCCATGTGACGCTGCTGGGGCTGTTACAAAAATCCAGTATGGCGGAATCTGTCAGGAGATGAATTTTCTTGCCCCCCCGCTCCTCCTCTCCCCTCCCCACTACACCACCACCACCACCTCCTCCTCCTCCTCTACGCTGAGAGAAAGAAAAAACACCCCAGAGTGTAACATGGGAGAGAAATAAAAAAAGCCCCGCGGGACACATGTTGGGACGACTGGCTTCCTGGTGGCGCGTGTAGGTGAGCTCGCGTTTGCGTCCTCGCGGGATGAATGTGTAGCCGCGCGCCGCTTTGATGTTGATATTCATGCAGGGGATGCGACGCACAGACGGGATTCATCAAAACAATGTCCGGCTGAAGTTTCCACTCCGCTCCGCGTCGGCGTCGGCGCGCCGGTTGGGTTTATTTTCCTCCTCCACGGCTTCTCCGTCTCCCCGACTCGCGTCCGCTTCTGGTAGGAGTGATTTCACATCTTTTAATTCGTTTTGCGACATTGTTGCGGGCGGTTTATTCGCGCTGTAGCGGGCGGGAAGTGTGAAGGCAGCGAGGGAGCGAGGGAGGGAGGGAGGAGGGGGAGAATGGACAGGCGATGTTTATTATGCCGATTGTTGCTGAGCTATTTTTAGTGCGCGACCGAGCCTTAGGCTTTAACGCAATATACAGACTGCTAACACGCTTCTGCTGCCGTATGCGCGCGTTATTGGCGAGAAAAAGTCGTAAAACGAAGACACGGGCCTGCGTAAAGTGTGTGAATGGTTCGGGATGGGCGGTGGTAATTCTCTGCATGCGTCAATCTTTTTTTTCTTCTTTTTTTTTGTGAATGGGGGCGTACGGGTTGTTTGGAGCCGTTCAAGCGACATCTGAAGCAGCATATTACGGCTGGGTTAAAGTGTCGTAAAGCAGACGAAAAGGCAGGACATCTTCGTCAGGGGTGGCGATTTTGTTGCTGTGTCGCTAGGTTAGTGAGGGAGTTTGAGTTTGGAGTGCAGGGTGAAGCTAGTGACATGATTAATGCTACGCTGAAGTCATATGCAGCAAACTTTGGCGTTACATCCCATCATAACTGTGTGTTTAACCCATTTTCCAGGTCTGTTTTTGTGTTATTTCTTCACTTTGGGCTCCAGGGCTTGTCTCCTCAGATCTGTCACCCTGCATCAAGCAAGCTCTTTTAGGGACAATGGCCTGGGACACGCACGCACACACATGAATACCCCTCCCGAGACAGATGAGATGCCCTCGGAGAATGGTGTTGCATGAAGCCCCCCCTCCCTCCCCTGGAGTGTCAGCTACTCCCTGTGACACACACGTTCGACCCCTCCCCGTCTTGCTTTTCCATCACAAAGCACAAGTGTACATGCACTGTGCAGTGACCGACTTTTTTGGGGGGCAATTTGTCCTGCGGCTGCACTGTCTGGCCCTCTTGTCTTAAGACCCACTACCCCCCACCCCCCTTTAACGCACACACACTCATGCATCCATCCTGCTTTACAGGACCTCTGCCAACACACACACAAGGGCGTGAACATGCACGCTGCCCCCACGCCGCCGCCACCCCCCACCCACTTAGCCTCGGGCTGTTTTACCCCTTCTATCGGCGGTGGTAAAGTCGACTTGATGCTTTGGTCCTGAGCCGTTATTACATCTGACAGTGCTGCTCCAGGCACGAGGAATTCAAGCTACCCTCCGAAAAAAAAGAAAGAAAAGAACAATTATTTATTTCCAGGAACACTTGAAAGACCAAATACTTGTAAAAAAACAAAGAAAAGATAATTTTTCTCCAAAACAAACACAAGAATCAAAGGTTTCTGCTATGTAAAGTACACATGTTCATGATACTAACGGGGCGGTACAGTGAAAGTAATGCATCATACTTTTTTCCATTTTTTCCATATTTTCCATATCGGAGCGCTCCAGTCAAAAACAAACTATGTCCGGGATAGGAAATTTATAGCCCGATTGGTTTACAGGTTTCTTGCAGTGTAAGCACGAGGTTGAACTTGAGGTCGTATTGAGTTTTTCGGCAGTGGTCTTGGATCTGCACGGCAACAGTAATTTACTTTAAAAAAAACAAGGGCGTGTTTCAAAGAGCAGGATTAGAAAGCAAGAAATAAATGTTGTAAAAGTGTCGATGAAAACCAGTTTTAAGTGTTGCGTGTCCACTCTTATCATTGTCAGAAGACACCTCTCAGAGCCCGTGGTTGCTTATTCAGCATTTCAATGCAACGGAAATATAATTGCTTTGATGGACATACAACTGCAAGAGTTATATTTACATTTACAGACGACCACGCCATATCAGCCAACAGTCATCATTAGTGTCACTGAGGGATCAATACTATGAATAACTTGGAAAATGAACGGGGTGTGCATCATTACCAGAGAGGCACCTCGACAGCTTTTTCTCTGATCCCTCAACTTGTGCTGTCTTTATTTTTTATTTTTTTACCTTTTCTAACCTCCTGTCCTTTTCTTCCTCTCTGATAGGTTGCCAGACAACAAGCTGGCTCTTTGATTGGAGCAGCCAAATCAGAAGCCTCATGGGGATTGGCTGCTGCTGCCGGACTTTTGCTTCCTATTTCCAGCCTTGAGAGAGCGTTGGATCAACCCGAACACACAAACACTCATTTAAACACACACACACACACACACACACACACACACACACACACACACACACTCCTGCAGCCACAGTTTTGGCATGATTATAGCTTCCTGATTGCCGTCTTGTAAATCACACCTGCTCCTGCAAATACACACACCGAGCCGGACGCCCGCCTGACCGACCTGTCAGCGATGACGTCACACAGCCACCAAGGTAAGATCTACGCTGTTACATTCAATCTATTTTTTTACAGGATGTCAGCATGAATCAGTGTTTGTTCAAGGTGGATATCAAAACGTTTGACTCACGGTTGGAAGGATGACAGAGAGGCAGAGAGGAGGTGACGTTTTGCAGCATCTTCTCCGTCTTTGCATCCACTCTCACGTGAAGAGTAATGAGAGTTTCGCTCCTCGATTTGGGAAGTCTCCCCGCGGCTCGATCTGCCACGTTGATATACGGCAACATTCATCGCTAAAACGCAATAAAACATTTTTAATCCGGCTGTATGACTGTTAATTGGCTTGATTCAGTATGAATGAGCTCCAGAGGACGAGAGAACAAGTCCATAACCGGCCTCATTAAGAGAGTCTACTCTCCTCTTTGACGCCCAATCAAAGCTCAGTTTAGAAGCTCCTGTTGTAGCGAGCTGATAAATTATTCGGGAAGCAGCTGGCAGATGGAGAAAAAAAGGTTAGCCCCCCCCCCCCCCCCACCCACCCCTCATGCCCCGGTCGCCGTGGTACCTGACGGTGTCGACCGTGTTTACCTCGTGCACCTGGGAGTGTGTGCCCTATAAATACCACCAGCGGGGCTCCCAGGGGGACGTGGACGAGCTGCAGCCTCAGCCGGCGCCCTCGGCCCTCCAGCATCTCCCTCACGGACACATCCGAGCACAGCGCCGCCGCTGCGAGAGGGCGCTTGGTACTCGGGTGTACACGCGTGCTCTTTGAGACACCTCGCTTCCCGTCCAAGAAGGGCCAATCTCATTATATTGTTAACTCAACCTCGGATTAGCGCGGCTCAACCGATATCATTAGACGACCCATTGTGGTCCCTTTACACCTTCACTCGTCTGCTCTTCAAACAGAGCTGACAAAATGAAGAGATGAGATGATTTAGACGGTAATATCGGCCGACATATGCAAAGCGACGTGTTCAACTGTCAGAGGTGTGTTCACCGCCTTGAAATACACGATAATAAACATTCAAGCAAGATGACATATTATAAAAGTTATATTATAAAAATACCATCATTTGATTCAGTGTCGCACTTCCATAGAGATAGATTTTTTTTAAATGTAATAAAAAGGTCAAAAACACTGGATCATACATGTCCCACAATGCAACCCAATAGCATCTTTCATTCGAAGATAAACGATAACTTCTGATAAGTCTGAAAACTTAAAATAGCCTTTATTTAAATCAATAGATGCTAAAAGTTGTCAAATGCACTAATAGCCGATTTATCTTTGCGCTGCTATTTTTGGGAACGAGCCCGAGTCATTTTACAGCCGCTGAGCTCTCTTCACACGTCCGTGACCTCGACGAGGAAACTGTGTCAAATCCACAAAAAAGTATGTACCCAGTCACGCGGACTCGCAGAGGGTGTTTCCGCGGATCAATACGTGCTCTTATTTTCTAGAAAAAAATGACACCGTCCATCATTATTTAATCACAGTGGCGATTCTGCTGGAAGAAGACAAACATTGATATTGAATCGATGCCCAGATCTGAACACAGCCAAGGCAGGAAACTTCAGCAGCTGATGGAGCAGATAAACTAAGCAGCTCCTGTCAAAACACCATCATTTTAATTTCCCACGCTGCACCTCTTCTACCCCTCGTCTCCTCAGGTGCGGCGCCCGATAGAGGGCCAAACCCACGATCTCTCACCTCTCTCCAAAACCCCCCAAAAAAAGCCGCGATCTGTTCGCGAGTCCAGGAGAAACGCTTCCCAGCCGCCGCCGTTCCTCTCTGTCTTGTTTGCCTCTGAGCCGCCTTCAGAGGAGACGGTCTCGGTCCTCCGGGTGCTGCCAAGTGGTGTGGGCGTCAATTTAAGGTGTTGCTTCTCCCTCCTGCTTGAACGACAGCTCAGAGACGCACTTGTTGGATGTCGGCACGATATGAAATGTGCAACGCCGTGTGGCCTTGTGGCGCTTGTCAGGCTCCCTCTGAAGTGATATTTTAAGAAGTGAGAACGAGCGGGGTCAGGTGTCAGTTTGATTTCTCTGGTATAATTGTTCTTTTTAAGAAAAAGAAAGATAAACAAGCTGCACGGGAATTGATCCCGCTGTTTCAGGTCAGAGCTCGTCTGCTCAAACTGTTCAAATGAGTTTGTTTTTTAATGAGTGTCATCAAACAACGTTCGCTTTGTTCTCGGGGGCGAACAGCGAGACTTTTCGCATCCGCGGCTTTTGTTGTACTCTTGTATTTGCGATCCGGAGCTGCCAACTTTTTTCTTTTTTTCTTTTCTGAGGTTACTTTGCACTTATTTCCAATCATGTACCAGGTCTCAAAGTGTAAAGCCCTGTGTGTGTGTGTGTGTGTGTGTGTGTGTGTGCGTTGCCACGTTCCCGCGCTTCATGCTGCAGCTCTGGCGGGTGTTTGCCAGCGTGCGTGCGTGCGTTCCTGCTTGTGTGCCATTTCTGTAATCTGCAAATGAGCTTACCAGCACGCATGTTTTTGATCCAGGACTTACTCATTTTCTTTATTACAACGGCAGCAGGATTTTTTTTTTTTAGATTAAACATTTACCATAATGCTCTTCGTAGAAAAGTGAAATGTAAAACGGGTTTACATTTTTCCAGAACAAAGGGGGTCAGGCCGACGCGGCCCTCCCAACAGCAGTCTTTTTTTTTCTTCTTTTTTCGCGTGCATTTCAGCAAACAAGCCTGAGTGTTTGCTCACGAGTGATTACTCTGTGTGCGGAGAGCTTTAGCATATTAGCCTGAGACATTTGTTTTACACTTGAGCTTAGCAAGGAGCTAACGTGTTGAGCTAACGCGTTGAGCACGCGGTTTCCCTAAACGTCTCGCTCATGATGAATTGCGACAGATAGGCAGCTGATCTGAATAAAGTACAAGACAATGAAAAGCAGCGTGCTGCCGAACGGATCCAAAAAACAGACAGCGTGTTACTTTGTCAATGAAAGCCCGTCTTTGTGATTCACTTAAAGGTTAATGTAGCTGTTAGTCATCCTTTACGCATGAAAGTTTGTTTCATCCTTCTATTTTCTGTGGGGGATCGGTCCGTATTCGCCGCTCATGTCGACACCATGATGGGCCGGATGATGATGTGTGAGTGGAAGTGAAGCGTCTCAGAAGAGGGTTCGCAGGTTTCAGTGACTTGTGAAGAAGGAAGGGGGATGCCCCTTTTTAAAAATGTATTTTTACTCAAAAGTGCACCGTCTTTCAAGGAATATCTGCAGCTTTCCCCATTGGAGCAAGAACACGGTGTGCACATGAGTCACACACACACACACACGCGCGCGCGCAGGTACCGCAAGTAATTATCAATGAATGAGAGGTTTGATCTTTCAGTTGTTTCATGCAAATATGTAAAAAAAAAAAAAGAAAAGAAAAAAGGCCTTTCAGCGAACATTATCAGAAGCAGGCATGAATCAGGATATTAAAACCGTTCGGATCACATTTCTCCGGCTTCATTGTGCAGGGTGTGTGCGTGGGCGTGAGCGCCTTTTATGGCAAACTTGACCCAGCGCTCCCTTCCTCGAAGGCTCAACGATATCCGAAGTTACAAGCGCAACCAGTTCCAGTTTTATACGGCCTTGATGGACAACAAAAACAAAGGCGGGGAATGAAGGAAACAGTGTAGGAGGAGACGCGAGTTGTGCTCCCGTCAGTCAAGATCCGCTGTACGATCAATGGTTACGGGTCATTTTATAAAAGTGTTTTATGGCCACGCGTTGATGTCGTGTTGAATTGGAACAGATAGGAACAAAGGGAGTGGAGCGCTGTCGTTCTCAAGGTTAGCCATACGGAGCTGGAGCATACTGGTTTTGGTTGATCGGCGTCTTCAACGTGTCGTTGTTCTTCCGTGACGGCGCTCTCGTCGTTCCTTTTAGCCTTTAACACTCGAAATGTGGAACTATTCCTTTAAGTATCCGCTTTCTGCTGCATGTGAACCTGTGAATGCACTTTTACCCTCTACTTTTTTTGGTGTTTTGTCTGGAGCGGCGAGGGACCGCTGCTGACATGCACACACGTCCACCGACGAGGTAGTGACACGCATATGTGTGTGTATACACACACCCCGGGGACGCCGGAACGTACCGCGCAGCACACGCATGCATGTCGCCGCAAATATACACAGCGCTCCAGCCACGCGGTGTCGTAAATGTTGAACGCTGGTGATTGTGACTCATGTGACGACGAGAATAATCTCCTCGTTTCATCAGTGAGGGGCTCTAATAAAACCTCCGCACCGTTTTTGTACACGGCAGAGACGGAAAAGCTTAATTTCCACTCGTGTGTTCACGTTTTTCCCGCTTTGTGCGAGTAATTTGACGGCCCGTCGTTGTGGCTCACGCCCGTACTTGATAAACACCGCAGCACTACGGATCTCTGGACGCCTATAAATCCATATTATGGATTTTCTTTTTATTACACCTGCCAGATACTATTAACGGGGCAGCAGCGGCACGGAGATTTAGGGAACAGACTCGGGACGGGAAGATCACTGGCTTGTACTGGCTGGTCGACGGAGGAAAAAAAAAGTGAATGGAAAACACTTTCCCTTCCCCCCAGTAAGAGAAAGTAAGGAAGGTGTCCTTGAGCCAGACACATCATTCCTAACTGGTCCAGAAGAGCACATCAGACATAAAACTGTGAAGAACGAAGCTTCCACACCAATCATCATCTCAACATTTTAAAATACAGTGGAAGTACTCCCTCTGCAGTGGCTGCCTATATGAGATATGAACAAAAGGCCAAAGTCCATGACGGTTCATGCATTAAATTTACATTTCTCTCATCGCGTGCGCTCTCCCAGAGTGACCCCCTTTGTTCATCCTCTTATCCAAACGCACGCATTCGCACATCACGCTGCTCAAATCCTGGGGTGAAGGGGTTAAAAGTTTTCGCTGCAATAAAGAGGGCCCGGCTTATCCCTGCGTCTATTTTTAGAAACACACACACACACACACACACACACACACATGATAAGCACACGTGCGTGCACGGCGAACAAACAATCATTACATTTGGTCTCCCGTGTTGCTTCTCCTCTTCACGACTGAGCGGTTTGTGACATGAGCGCGAGCCTCGCGGGGCGCTATTTCGGGCCCCTTGTCGTGGCGTTTGTTCGGCCCGTCCACTCGCGCCGGCGTGTTGTTTCCCGTGCTGCAAAAAAAGCCAGGTACTGTACGGCGGGAAAATAATTGTGACAGATTGCGAAACACACATTTCGGCAGAGTGTTCCCGCCCTCGGTGAACCCCGGTGAGCAGAGCCGAGGTTGCTGCCAGCCAGACAGTTCGCCGGCCCGCCCATGTGCCACCAACTTGGCTGAACACGACAAACAGTCCATCCCAGAACAAACCCCCCGGGGGGGGAGGAGGGAGAGAGGGGGAAAGGGAGAGGGGGGGTGTCTCTTGTGCTACGAGCGACCCCCTACATGCACAAGCCCTGCTTTGTCCTTGTGCAAATGGAGCGCAGCACCCATCCCGTCCCGCCACACCCATCCCCCTCCAATAACAAACGCCCAATCGTGGCCTTTAGACGGGTTTTATGTGCGGGTTACATTAGAAAAGCTCTGTTTTTAATTGGTATCGGGACAGAGACAGCGGCGAGGGAGCATGAGCTAATGAAAGGAACGGGACGCGTCTTTTGTCCCCTTGTCTTTTGTCCCGTCCCAGCCGAGAAACGGGATACACTGTGTCCTGCCAACGAGCTGTCAGCGGCAATTACGGTTTACACTGCCTCCTCGGAGCCCCGTCTTTGCCTTCTGACATGACGCGCCACAGTGCCAAACACCAAAAACACCAAATATGAAATGGTGCACCTGTTACTCTGTATGCATAATGGCTGCAGAGCAACCGTCATCTCACATACTGTGGGTGTTTGTTGTTTTAAGGCATTAGGCCCGGCTGCTGAGGCTTTACAGTTGCATCACAAATCTCCTAGCAACCTGTGCGTGGACGTCCATTAAGAATCGACCGCGTGCGATAATCACGAAATATAGGGAAAGCGTTCTGAGTGGTGTATGCCGAAGGTGATGTGTGCAGGTCAGTTCAATAATTGCTTTGATACATTTTTCATCCTTTATTATTATTGCTGCACTGGGTCACTGCAAAGGTCTGCAGTCCGTCCCAGAATGCAACGGGCAAAAAGCAGAGAAACACCTTTTGCAGCTCGACGCACATCGTGAGAAATAGAGACTCCTGCCATTGATACACAGGAGCTTTGGACATCCAATATGGCCGCCTGGGTAGTGAATTGCACACTACTTAAAGGTAAACTTTAATCATATCTGATTGTCAAAGTTGCATTTCAGCTGTCTGGTTGAGATAAAACACTGATAGTCAAGTCTTAATCAAGATGCAACTCAGTCCCAGACCTTTTGTATGCATACCTATATCTTCCTGAATCTGAACTCAATCTGCTTTAATACTGAAGGAGTTAATAAATCACTTCCAGATGTCAAATCAAATTCATGAATCTGAACTGCAGACACAACTCTGCATGTTGTTGTGACTCTTCTCTCTCTTCATTGGTCCACTGACTTCATGACATGCGTTTTGGACGCACGGCATTCACCCGCAGCCCCTAATGAAACAATTCCCAACTAATTTGTGATTTTATATCAAATAACGGCATTCGCGGAAAAGCACAGAGAAGCGCTTACACACCACGCCAAATTACATTACCCCCCTCCCCGACTCTCCCAGCGTGAGATGGGGGTCAGACGGTCGTTTCCGACTCTTCGTCGGAGGCTCACGCAGGGGTCACCGTCCTCTTTTATCAGTCGGCCGTGACGTCAGCCCGTGCCCCCGGGAAGCAAATTTGCGACCCTGAGGGAAAACAGGCTCTTCAAGGAGAGGCGTGTTTGATTAATCGTATTGTTCCTGTCGGGTTCACCTTGCGCGCCGGAGTCACCCCTGGACGAAGCAGCCAGAACGGAAGTGCGCTGAATGTAATGAGGCCGGAGCATCCTTCCTCCCTTTCTCTCGGTCTCTGTCGCTCTTTGTGGCACAGACACACATCTCGCTTCTCCTGCACAACAAAGGCCTCTGTCAACACGGAGCATGCAGGCCGGAGTGGAGCCCCCCCCCCCCCCACTCCTCCCCCATCCTGCCTCTCTTTACCGTCACAAAACTACGCTCAGCAATGCAGCAGACGGAGCGCTACACCATTTAGCTCCGCGCTCCTGCATCCCCCCCCCCCCCCCACACCCCATTCAGAGCGCAGATCATAACATGCATGTTTTTCAACGAGCGGTAGCTGCATTAGCTCGAGCTGACTGACTCTCTGCCTGAGGCGAGCCGAGGCTATTTATAGCTCCCTGTCTCCCGATGCTAGCCCAGTGGGACCTGGAGGAGAGAGGAGGATGGAGAGAAAGAGAGAAAGGAGGGAGAGAGAGAGGGAGGGAGGAAAGAAGGAGCTGGAGGGGAGGACAGGGGAGGGGGGCTGCTGGGTAACTAGGCTACAGTCGAGATTGATGGACCCCGTTGCCACGGTATGGGGCACTTCTCTGCAAGTGTGTGGCGGTTGTGTTTGACGCGTGTGTGTCACACCTGCGCGGCCTCCACGTGCGACTCGGGTTACAACCGCGCCGCCCGGACTGAAAGCTTATACGCTGTTTGTGACAACTAACCGCAGACAAAGACGTCCCCCCCACCTCCTCAAATGATTCCCCATACTCCCCCACAGGTTGGAGATGTAAAGCTGCAACCACCAACCCAGCGTAGGATGACTCCGAGCCACAGGTGTCATCACACATTTACATCGCAAAAACCCGCCAGCGCACGCATGTTTTCATTTGAATAGCCTCCTCCAGAGATATCAGCTGTCATTGGCGTGTTTGTTTTGGGGAGGCAGGAACGTGCGAGGTGGCGTGACCGCCCGTCTGCTTTATTTACATACATTCTGACACTCACGTGGAAGAGGACGCAGATTTAAATTTGTTTTTTCTTACTTTTTTATTGATTAATTACGATAGGTAGGGCAGCAATGTCTGGCAGCTGCCGGTGAGAGGATCACGCTGAGCTAAAGTGGGTTGACATTCGTGTGAACAGGACCAAACGTGATGAGTCCACACCCAAGTCCTCAGAGGGATTGGTGCATCATGGGTGCAGCCATTCATGCAAGGTGGTGCGAGACGAATACACACACTCACGCACACACACATATATAATCAGCACACGGCGCGTCCTCCAGCTTCATGGCTAATTAAGTGTGTGCGTGTGTGTGTGTGTGTGTGTGTGTGTGTGCCAGTCTGGTCCAGGGAGAATTCCAGAAATAGATCATGCACAGTGAGACTGTTTTCCTCTCTTTTATTCCTCCAAAGGGATTTTACATGGGTTTTCATCTCCCATCCAAAGGAATAATTGCATGTTTGAGCGCCTCAGATGTCTTTTTTCCCTTGAGCTCAGAATATACACACACATGGATCAGGTGCCCATGATTACTAAAAATACATGCACATATAGAGAATGTGTGTGTCAGTAGTCGCAGATTGGTGTGCAGCCGCGATGCATGTCAATTCCATCCTTTCCTCTCTCCTCCCTTTTTTTTGCGCCTTTTTCGTTGTTTTTCCTCCATCGCCTCATCCTCAACACCTCTCTCTTTCTCTCTCTCTCTCTTTCCCACTCTCTCTTTCTCTCCCCTCCTTACCTCTGTCTCCCCCCTCTACCCCGATGCGTCCTCCTCCTCCTACTCCTACTCCTACTCCTCCACCACCCCTCTCTGTCGCTCTGCTTTTTATAGCCATGTCTTCCCAGGGCTCGGCAGCTACAAAAGCCTTTTCATGTTGCCACTATAATTACAGCCTACACACTTGCACACACACACACACACACGCACGCACACACACATACATACACGCATGCACACGCGCACACAAACACAGGAGAGCGGCAACGGCAGTGTGTCTTTGTGTCTGCATGTGTGTGCGTTGGGTGTGCGCTCTCCGCATGTGCTGTTATACACAAAAGGGTGAGCTATTTTTACCTCTCTCCCTCCCACCCCTCGTCTCCATCCCCCCACCCCCTCTTCATCCCTCTCCGCTGCTGCTGCCAGCCACATTTGCTATGCTGAGCACAGGCAGTATCAGTCGAGCCCCACCATCCCTCCTCTCGCACACCGAACTCGCACACAAGCACACGGGAGCTAATGAAGGCTGCTCCCTTCGGCGTCCCCTCCGATTTCGGGCTTCTTTCAGAGCGCCTCTGCAGCCGAGCCTCTCCGACTAATTTAGCAGCTTGCTCTTTTCGCTGGTCATGCAGCGGGCAGTCGCTCAGGTGGCGGTAGCCGCGGCGCGGCATGCGCTCGCAGCCCTGCAGATGACCTAAAGCCCGCCCGCCCGCCCGGACTGTGGTCTCGACCGCCTGAATTAGCACGCTTTTGTCGCTGGAAGCCCGTCTCAATGTTGCGGACCATATTTGAAGCGGAGTGTGCTCTCTCTCCCACAGAGGGGATCCTGGGGAAGGAGCAGCCGCTGGAGGTTCTGAAGACGTCGGCGCTCAACCACATCCCAACAGGTTGGACACTGTGTGTGTGCGTGCGTGTTTGTGTGTGTGTGTGTGTGTGTGTGCATGAGCTTCTGTAAACCAAAGACAGTGCGTGTGTGTGTGCGTGTGTGTGCACCTACGTGATTTCACTATTAACCACATCCTGTGCAACTTTGCATGCATAGGTGTTGTTCCGAGAATGAGTCCGATTTCCATTCAGTTCCAATTATCAAAGTGTCCTCACTTTAAATAGCACCCGTTCACGGCTGACCCTAATTGCTCGTTGATTTTAATAAGTCCAAAGGAGAGTCCACGCTGACTCCTGTACGTTTTAATTCATGCAGTGCCATTTTGTTGAATGGAAATACAGCCGCCTGAATGTTGGCGCTCCGCTCGTGAGCTCATGTGAAATTGTTGTCGAAGGACTCGGGAGGAATGGCTGCCAAAAATATGAAGCAAAACAAAACAAGTAAATTGTGACTGTCTTGGTGATGTGTTTGCCGCAAGAGTCCCCGAGGCGGGAGCAGAGATAGTCCCAAAACAAATCAGAGCTTTCCTTTTTTTGAGCTTGTGGACTGAAAATATACATCTATAAATAAAAATAGGTGAAAATAGGCTTCTCTCTCTCCAAATTCCTATCTGCTGCAAGCATTGTGTCTCCTTTGCAAAGGACACTGTCAAAACATCACAAAGTGTTGCACCGTGTTTACAGTAGCTTCCTCCACCTCCAGTCCATACAAACAGTGGCAGGGGGGACGAGGAGGGAGCAGAGGCGAAGCTGTGTCGAGGCGAGAGTGCAGAAAAGAAAGGGGCACAGATGGAGATGAGGTAATCTGAAGGAGGAACGAGTCCGAGGTAATATATGCATAATGTATTATCTGAGTCCATAATGAGGGAGTTTAAATTGCTCTGTTCTTTTCATTCATCACCGCGGAGAACCATTTTTGATTTCCCCCCGCCCCCCTTCAAAAATAATGGAAATAGTAGAAGTGTGATTCATAATTTACTGCCCATGCTGCTCTTTAGCTCCTCTGATGCCACGGAGCGGCGGGAAGCTGCTGTTCAGCACTCTGTTGCTCTGGAAGAACAAATGAACCACAACTTCTTCCTCACTTTGACCCAAAGTACCTTCTTTCTCTCCTCCCAAAACCTTGTTGTCGGGGGGTTATGTTCTGCGCGCCTCAGGCGAGGCGGATAAAATATTGAAATTCGCTGGAGTGACTTCATCGGATATTCTCAAAATCTGTTGTCTTGGATACAGAGCTGACGGGGAGCGCGCGTGACCCCGACACTTTGGACGCGCACCTGTTTTAAAAGCATTCGCGCCGCCTCCCGTCCCTCCACCAAACAGCGCCGGAGCAAATGCAATTGTTGCGTCATTAAAGTGTCGAACGCTCCGTCGTCTCATGTTTACGTACTCGTATCCCGGCGGAGGAAGCGTGCAGCGCTTTCTTTTGGGATGCAAAGCGGTGGTCGCCGGGCCCTCTGGGAGCTTCATAGCTCAAAGCAAACACCCGCGTTTGGTTTCTCACGCAAAGCAGCACCGGTCGTTTGCAATAACTGTGCTCAGGACGCGTTGAGCCATTAACCTGCACCTCACGACAAGCGAGCAGAAGACTGTGGAAACGACAACAGAAAATAAACAAATGTTCAACCGTCCGTTGAATCATTGAACTCATTTATCGAGCAAACATGCAAAAGTCTTCTCTGTTGTAAATGTTTGGTTTTGAGCTGTTGGTGAACGGACAGTTTCTACTTCCTCATATTTCACCGACGCGAAACTGGAGAGTTGCAGCAGGTTCACTGACCAGCTGATGATGTTCTTAACTGGCCGATTAACCGGTTGGTCAGTAAAATGTTTCGTCTGGAGCGCAAACTTTGGACGTTGTCTACAAAATGACATAGAACTGTGAAGAATTAAAGATAATGTCTTCAAGTGTTGTCAGACCAGCTGTCCAAAACCAAACCAGGAACCAAAAAAACCATTTTTTGTGTATATTTGACAACAGTTCTTCATCATGCATGGACTCAAGATTGGAAATGGCGCAGCCGGCGCTCGACTCGTCTCCAGTATAAACACTCACAGGCCTGGGCACGTTCCTGCACGTACTGCACCTCAATCTCAACCTCCACCCGTCCCCTCCCCGTCAGGCTGCGGCGCTCCAGACCGTTGCGTGACGTCAACCGTGGGCCGCGACATGTCTGAGCTCGCTTTCGGGCAGAACAAGGTCCCCCCCTCCTCAAACCCCCCCACTCCCCACCCCGTCAGCGTCTCGTTCTCGCTCCTCAAGAGGTCACAGCGATCACAGTCGGGCTTCTGCTGCAAGCTCAAAACCAGGATATGCTTGTCGAAAACCAAGAGTTTGGAGGCAGAACTCTGTGATAGAAAGTAACGTAGGCGGATGTTCACGCAACCCACCCTCAGAGACCAATCAGTAATCGACCGCAGCTATTTTCCACCGTCAACAGATGTGCTACTTGTTGCCACTCATCTCGCCCCGCTGCTAAATTCACTGTGAAACCCTGTGCAGAATATCTCCTCATGTCTGTCATCGCTTTGCATGCATAAAAAGAAGGGGAGGAAAAAAAAAAGAAAGAAGAAGATCTGCCGCTCCAAACAGCTCGGCTCGCCTCAGTGTGACGTCTATTAAGCCTAACGAGTGTGGAGCTCAGGCAGTCGGACCGCGGGATATACACTCGGCGAACCGAGCCTCAAATCAGAGACGCCAGGCCTCTGCATTGTCTGGTATTAATAGATCTGCAATTGGAGCCAGAAGAGTTGTGGAGTGCGCCGGAGGGGTTGTAAACAGATTGTGATCCGTTGCAGGGAGATGGAGGGAAGAAAGGTGGGAGGGAGCCGCTGAACAGGGGAAGGGTGCAGAGCGGGGCCGGAGGACAGGGCACGAAGGAGGAGGATGGAGAGGAGAAGAGGTACCTGCTGGGAGGAAGAGAGGTCAAGGAGGAACGGTTCGGCTGAGGGAAGAGGAAAAAATAAAAGGTTCCAGAGAGTGGGATGAAAAAACATTAGGATCACGATTTCTGCGCGGTGGAGCGGGGATCCAGCCCTCATGCCTCAAATATGTTCCGTATCAAACCGAAAGGAAACTTTGAAGCGCTCAAAGGAAAAGGGGCGAACAGGAACAGACGCAGACAAAGTACCTGCTCCTGTCAAACTGATGTTGGCTCCAGGTGAGCTTGTCAGTTGTGTTCGACTCCCGGAAGCTCCTCCGGTCCCCCGCCAGACGAGACGTCTTTGTTTTTCTCTTTCCTCCGAGTGCCCCCATGCCGGCTGCTATCCGGCACACATCTGTGAAGCGAGGTGCGTGTCTGAAGGCACCGCTCGTACGCAAAGACGCCGGGTTGATCTTCACCAGGTGCATCTCATGGGTCGCGACAGTTTTTTTTATATCCTGCCATGCGATTTACCGGGTAGTTTAGTGTGCGTGTTTTGACCTTTGAGGGACCGTTCTGCAGCCGTCGAGCCTTTTATTGAGCTTGACCTGTTACAGCCCTGCAACCAACGATTGTTTTCACCATCGATTCGTCTCGTAATGATATTCTAGATTACTGTATCAACTGTTTGGTCAAAAAGCGTTTCAAGACAGTGAAAAATTGGTTAAATTTAAATATTAAATTGCTTAAATGTGTCCTGTTGACCGTGTAAAACTCAAAGATAATGAGTGTATGATGAATTAAGACAAGAACAATTTACAAATGTTGCACTTTTGCTTGAAAAAATACTGAAATGGTTCATTGGTAATCAAAATCGCTCGACTAACAAATTGAAAAATCAAATATTGTCTCACAGTTATTCTCATTTTGCTGAACCATTTATTGCTGAAGATTTTCTCGTGACAAAATAAAAATGATTCAGCGAATGCAATATAAAGATATAAAAAGAAGTAAATGGTAAAAAGCCTGCAAATCCATCAAATCTGCAGACAACAATCATGTGAAAAGAAAAGGAAACACACATAACAAGTCTCTCCAGGTGTGGGCATGCGTGGACACACAAAACATAACGTTTGTGAAACAAATGTCAAAATACGAGACCTGTACTGTAAGAATGGGGCGCGGGATTACAGTAGCAGAGTTGTGTTTAAAAAACAACAACAAACCATTATCCAACACTAATCCCACATTATTATTTTTTTCTGATCCTCCATCTTGTGGTTTTATTTGTTTGGGAAATGTTGGCAAATTCCAGGCCAGGAATTTGAGCACTGGGTATTAAAACCACATGGTTATTATGGGGGAGTACTGAGGGGAGGGAGGGAGGGCAAAGGACACGTGCAGTTGAGTGGGTCGCCTGCAAGGAGGAGGAGGAGGAAGAAGAGGAGGAGGAGGAAGAGGCCGGACATATTTGATGCACTACAACCGGCGTGGAGGGTTTTCCTTGGCCTTTAGAAGCTAGGGAAGCAGGTCGAGGGGGGGAGAGGAGAGAAGAGACACAGTGAGTGAGAGAGTGCTGTGTGTGTGTGTGTGTGTGTGTGTGTGTGTGTGTGTGTGTGTGTGTGTGTGTGTGTGTGTGTGTGTGACGTTAGTTCCTGGAAAAGCAGAGGGCTGCAGAATAAACAGGCTGCATGCCTGAGACTGCCCTGTGATGTCACCACTGGGCAAGCGAGGGATGAGGAGAGGGGAGGAGGGAGAGAGAGAGAGAGAGAGGGGAGAGGAGAGAGACGCCCATCGGGTTTAACAGGAGAGGGGATGAAAGGAGGAGCAAAAAGTGTCGGAGGTGAAGAGCAAGAGGAGAAGTCAGATGAGCAGCAAAGGGAGCGAGATGTCATTCGCCGCAATAGACTGAAGGAGGTGCAATCATAAGGGGGAGAGAAGAGGCTGTTGAAAAGAGGAAGAGGAGGAGGAGGAGAGCACCGATGGGTACGTTCAACGACACCGCCGATCCCCGTCTCTCTTTCTGCAACTCCGGCGGAGAAGCGGCGCGTTTGTGCACGTCACCATCGTTGTTTGTGTTGTGTCAGGGATTCAATACCCAAAGAGGAACATTTTGTCCGAGGACTGTGTGTGTGTGTGTGTGTGTGTGTGTGTGTGTGTGTGTGTTTGTGTGTGTGTGTGTGTGTGTGTGTGTGTCTGTGCGTGCATGCACCCGTTTGTGTGCATGAGTTATGAATTTGCATGCCTTTGACAAGTGCAGCTTTTCTGTCACAGTCACATCGGCGCGGTCCTTTCTTTCTTTTTCCTTTCACCTCTGACGGGAAACGGCCGGCGTCCTCTTTTACTAAAACTACTCTGAGATTAGAATTAATGACCCCACCGAAGTCACCAGTCATGGTGGACCCTGAAGACTTAATACCTTGGCTGTTTCCAGCCTACAGACTTCTTAACCGTCATGCACTGAACAAACTGCAGAGTGACTCATACGTATGCAGGTCAGAAATCGAAATATACACAATAAGTAATATTTCGATATTTCTTTTCTTCGGATTCCAGCGTCTTCCTGTCAAAACTCTCTGTTCGTGTTGTGAAATGATGATTCACGACGTGGAGGAGTCACTCTTTCCTAACGAGCTCTTTCCTCTCCCCTTCCCTCGTCGTCTCATCAACTGCCAAACTTGAACCGCCGTCGCCTCTGAAATGAGCGCGCGGCCGGAGAACAGCCAACGACGAGGGCGTCGCTGCATTTCATTAAAAGATTGGGCACCTTGTTAGTCAGATTCACAAATAGCGAAACACTCCAGGCTCCTTTTCGTGGAAGGAGACCAATAGTGTAAGAAAGAAGGGGGGAATGAAAGAAGGCATCTTATGACGAGTGAAATGTCAAACCTCATGTCCCGGGGGTTGTAACGGAGAGACTGATTCTCACTTTGGAGACATTGTAAGCAGATTAAGAGAGAGTGCTGACTCCTGCCTCACATGCTGTTGTCATCCGCCACATGACGGCAGACCCTCAGGGGCCCGCTGCATGTTGTTACTCTGGGAGGAGGGTTCAACCGGCTTCGGGTGCACGGTTCCAGTCCGTCTGCAGGGAGGACGATGTGCAGAAGAGAAAGGAGAGGAGGATCCTCTGTGAATGCTTCACTTTTCAAACATGGCTCATGTCAGAGAGGGATGCGTCGTAGATCAAGCAGGGCTCGACAGATTGCAGGAAACTTGTGTTTTTATGATCACCGGAGCCTCCTCACACACTTCAATTTGTGCGATTGTGTCCGTGTGGGTTGAGTTCAAGCGACGTCCCTAAAAAAAAAAAAGGAGTCCTGAGAAATCCCTGCAGGTTTTTAGGCACAAGTGTCAATTTGCCGCTGGATAATGCTCGCTGTGTACTTCCCTCATGTGAGCGGTTTGTTTGGTCGTGTGGCTCCGTAACCCTGATGCCATGAAGTGTGCCAGCGGCGGCGTGTTTGCCTCTTTATTAACACAAAGTATCTCTGGCTCTCGCCGCGCTCTCTGTAAACATGTAGGTAAATAATCAGCCAATCGGCTCTCTGTTTATTTGGATTTAATGGGGAGGAAGCTGCGTGATTGGAGGGCTTCCTGTGCTGTGATTTGTGGGTGGCTCAAGGTCCGCACCTCGCCGGGTCAATGCAATCTTTGTCAGCTGTCGACGGGCCCCGCGTGGAGCTGCAGCATCAGTCAAAGTTTTTTTTCTTCTTCATCGCTACGGATGTAAAGCTTTTATTGATTCCCATAAGAAGATTATGTCATCACCTCTCCGACAAAGAGGTCAGAGGTCAGGGTTAGCTTTGGAAAACCACTCTGCTGTCACTTAGAAAAAAGAAATAGAAGATGATCACCACCACGGGGGACTCGAAGCTGCTGTGAGCGCCGCAGATACTAAAGATTTAGACCTTTTGTTTGGTCGAATAACAGTCAATACTTGACACATGATAACATCGGTCATGTTGCGCGTGGCTGTAAAGGTCTTTTTATTATCGGCTGCTGTTTGTGTGTTTAGGTAAAAGCATTGGCTTCAGTTTGATGGCAGTTTTATTCTTCACTGTCAACCGAAAGCATCTGTTGAATCAATGCGCACACAATAGTTTCTATGCAGCCGTGTGTTTTCCTTCTCTAAAGCTGGTAAAAACTAATTGATTCAAACTCCAAAGCGTTGAAATGCGTTTGATGCTGATTGGCGCCAACAGGTATCTTCTTCATATCGCTCATCCCCGAACGTTTTGAAGAGCTTTAATTTAATCCCGTTCAGCTGCACAATGCTTCTCCTCGCGGTTGTAAACACCAAGGTGCTTTTTAGAACCACTGTTTTGTAGTTTCACGCGATCGCAACGTCTGTGCCAACGTCTGTCCGTCTCCCCCCGCAGTGGACATCAACTCGGCGCTGCCCCTGCGTCTCCCTCCGGCCGCCATCCCCATGGACCTGCGCGTGGACCATCACCACCAGCAGCAGCAGCAGCAGCAGCAGCAGCAGGTGTGCTCGCTCTCCCCGCCCGGTCAGCAGTCGCCCGGCCCGGGCTTGCTGGGGGGCACGTGCCAGGCCGGCGGGGGCGTGCGCGAGCAGCAGCTGCAGCAGGAGCTGCTGACCCTGAAGCAGAAGCAGCAGATCCAGCGGCAGATCCTCATCGCAGAGTTCCAGCGGCAGCACGAGCAGCTGTCCCGCCAGCACGAGGTCCAGCTCCAGGAACATATTAAGGTATGTCAGTGACAGTACTCCAGTGTACTCCTGAGGTACTTGTACTTGTATTTCCATTTTACACTACTTTCTCCTTTCAACCGCCTCCTCAGAGGTTCAGTGTTGAGTTCATTTGACCTTCGTTTGGAAGGAAAATAGCAGCATCAATCGTTAAAGCTGTAGATTAAGAGCAGCCAACAGCAAATACAATTAAAGTAAAGAGTAAGCAGCAGCAGGAGCAGCAGGAGCAGCAGGAGCAGCAGGAGCAGCAGGAGCAGCAGGAGCAGCAGGAGCAGCAGGCACGCGGCCCAAACCTATTTAAAACTTGACTAAACAAAGCAGAGGCAGCTCTTGATTTAGTCTTCTTCTTCATTAACAGACTACCCTCACCGAAAGAGAGCACCTCCGTCAGCTTAAAATCACTTTGCTCTGAGCGAAGAGGCAGCGGAGAACAAGGGGGGGGGGGGTTGGTTTGGCTTCTTTTGCTTCACCTTCAGCGACGGATGCGTTTAGATCCAGGACCCCTGTGCAAGACGAACTTACCCAGCCTTACTTTGAACGACGCAGGCGTCTCAATAAGCAGGTGTTTGGCTCCTCAGACCATAACGGCGCTTTGAGTCAGACTTGCTTTACATGTTGAGCGCCGGATGTTGAAGCTGTGACCGTCGCGCGCGTCGCTGTAGAAGTGACCTGGAAATACAAAGTGAATCTAGATCAGCACGCCCACTCGGGGAAGCTCTAATACATCGGGGGCCCCCGACAGCTCCTGTGGGACTTAAATGTCATATAAAAATATTCCAGTGTTTGTTCTTTTGTAGAATATTACTGCTCGTACTATGAATTGCATCACATGCAGATTCAGCTGAAGTACTTCTTCTTCTTCTTTTTTCAGGACTTAGAATCAAATGTCTAAAAATGGATTGTGGGGGCAGGAGATTAGATCGCAGTGTGCAGGATTACATTAGTTTGAGTGTAACGGTTTTAATTCCTCCTGTGCAACTTGGTCCATACAGGACGTCTTTCTTTCTTTATGTCTTCCTTCTACCATCTTGTCTTTCCTCCTGTTTTCCTTCCTTACTGTCTCCCTGTATTCCTTCTTTCCTCTCCTCCTCGTTCACTGATTTCCTGTCTTCTTTCTTCTCCCTCCCTTTCTCTGCCTTCATTACTTCCGTCCTATTTTTTTCTAACTGGCCTTCTTGTTTGCCTTTTCTCTCTATTTCCTCCTTTTCTTCCCTCCTTCCTGTCCTTAATTTTTTTTTAATGTTTTCCTTTTCCTGCTCTCTTCCTTTTGCTTTTCTACATTTGTGTCCTTCTTCATTACTTCCTGTCTTCTTTCTTGCCTCATTTCTTCTTATGGACCTTCTTGTTTTTCGTCTTTCCTCTCCTCCTTTCTTCCAGCTTTCTCCTCTCTTCCTCTCCCTTTTTTCCTGTCTCCTTTCCGTCTTATCTTCTGTCTCCTGTCACCCTTCTTATCTTCCTTACTGTCATCTTCTCTTCCTTCCTTTAATTGTGTCTCTCTTGCTTCTTTCCTCTCTGTCCTTCTTTCCGACTTCTTCTTGTCCACTCCCCTTTGCTTTCTCTTTGGTTGCTCTCTTTCTCTTTTCCTCTCCTCTCCTTCATGTTTTTGTTCCTCTGGTTGCGTCCCGTCTGTCGGGTCGTCTTGTGACACTGAGGGATGAGTGATGGCGTCTGAAGGGTCGTCCTGCCTGTGGTGGGGCTGCAGGACCACTCAGGTGGAGGCCAGTGACGCACAGCCTGAGCAGGGAGGCCCGGCCTCAATCAGCCCCATTCACTGCCCCTGCGGACACACACACACACACACACACACACACAGGCATTAAAACATACACATCCTCTCAAATGTCAGCAAACACACACTGACACGATGCCCGGTTTAGAGCTACACACACACACACACACACACACACACACTTAAATGTCTGCAAACACTCACATTTCTTGCATTTTGACAACAGGGAACCCTCAGAAAGTGAGAGCTATCATGAAGCCCTTCGGAGTATTAGTCATCTGTGAGTACATCTTTGGTCCACTGAGCCACAGGGGTTTTGGTTGTGTGTGTCTGTGTGTGTGTGTGTGCGCATGTGGACGTGCGCATGTGAAGTTACTTTGAGCCTCTCCACTCTCAATCTCAAACGTTGATTGAAAGACAAAAATGGAGGCCCCCGTGTTGGATGCCGGCCAGAGAGCCGATGTGCTTTTCTCACGAGCCCCTCCTCACCTTCCTCTCACCTTCAGCCGCTGATTTATTCACAGACTTGTTTCCAACATTTGATTTTGCCCTCACTGTAAACACAGGAGCGTCTGTTGAAAAAAAAAAAGAGAAGAAGTTGATTACATGCAGTTATGGCGAACTGATCAAATATTGCCATTGGGTGTGTGATGATAAGGGGAAGAGGAGGGCAGAGCGACGGGTCCTTGACGCGTCAGAAAGAGGTCATTATGGAGCTGGCTGAGTGCAAGCAGAGACAGCTTGCCTATTTATTGTATATTACAGTGGCATTAAAGAGTAATTGGGACTCTTGATTTGGTGCCTTGAGTCGAGGAAATGTATTAAGACGGTGAAAGCAGCTTTCAGTTTGCATCAGCGGCATTTAATTGATGTTCTTATGCACAGTGACTCATTCAAGGACACTTCAGTGAAACGAAGAGGTGTTTCAGAGCACATTTTGGCTTTTACGCAGACATTATTTGTGACCTTTTTGGTTACAGGATGAACCGTTGAGTCACAGCCAGGTTGTTTTTTCACTTCATTGAAAAGGCCTGAGGTTTTCTTTTTACATTTAAAGTGATGAACAGATTCTCCTCTCTTTCTCTCCCGAAGTTATGAAGGAAGTGAGCAGATTGGATTATGTGTCTTGCTGAAGCCTCAGCCCCAGTTAAATTGTTTATGTTTATTTAAAGGCTCGCGCTTGGGGCATGAGGTTTTTATAGGATTGCAAAGGTTTTTATTTTATTGCTTCAAACAGCTGTCAGACTTAATTATTTCAGATGGTAACTTACCAGGAGTGGAATGTAAATTGATGTTTAAAGAGGAGAAAGTAATGAATTAATTACATTTAGATTAGAAAACTCGAAGGATCTTATCTCGCAGCTGAGAAGGGTCTCCTGTTGTGCTGAGTTCGCATAAAGTTTGAATATAAACGGCTGCATGTTGAAGACGTTGTTCTGATGCTTCTCCCCGCAGCAGCAACAAGAGCTTCTGGCGTTGAAGCACCAGCAGGAGCTGCTGGAGCATCAGAGGAAGATGGAGAACCACCGTCTGGAGCAGGAGCTGGAGAAACAGCAGCGGGAGCAGAAACTGCTGCTGCTGAAGAACAAGGAGAGAGGACAGGAGAGTAAGTACATGCAGGAGATGGCACTTTGAGGAAGCGCTGGAGTTTGTCCATCAGGCATCTGATGGACAAACTCAAACTGCACATATTCAAGTACAAGAAAACACCCCGAAAAAATACATCCTAATTCAGGTCGTTTTGTTTTTCTCTCAACTGTGCAACATGTATGTCACACATTAAAGAGCAGCAGCAGATATCGGAGGTTACCGTTGGAGAAAAGACTGCAACAAGTTGCTTTTTTTGGGACCTCCGCAGACGATAGACAAAATAGTCGCCCCGTTCCTCCCGTTTAGGTTCAAATCGGTTGAAACGGCCGTTGGGCTCCACAGTGTGTGTGTTTCCATTTTGCTTGGAGAACCTGTGTGTTTACTGTGGTTAAACGAGCTGCGTTAGCCGGTGGCCTTGGCGGGGGCTAAGCCAGGTTATTACCGCTGCCTGCTGGATGTCTCTCAACAGTTCATTGAAAGCGAGTGGACAGGAGTCCTTGAGAGTAGTTTACACACTATATGGAAAGTGGTTACAGATCGAGGCTGCATCCGTGGGAGTCGACTGGGAGCGAGTTGCTGTTTTTGCGGGAGAAATGTTACTCCTCAAAGGCTATATATAAAGTCCTCATGAGGTGGGGTAGGGCTGACCTTTATTCTCTTTGTCAGTTAATCTGCTCAAGGCTTTGTCAGTGATTGGTTAATTGTTTGGTTTGAAAAAAGTCAGAGCATAGTGGAAAATGTTTTTAATAAGCCCTTTATTAGGTTTTGTGCAACCAGCAGTTCAGAACCCCAAAAATACATTTTCAATAATATTAAAAACAGAGAAAAAGTACAGATTTCTCACATCATCAGCTGACATTGTGCTTTATTGTCTATGCACAAAACTAATATTCTTACGGAGTAGGATGTAACAGTATTTAGTTTGTTCCAACTGCTTACTATGTGGATTTTGTCTTTGCCTGCATGTATACTAGATTAGAAAGAATTACTGCGTTTGAGGCGTGAACTCATTGGACATAGTCGACACTTCAGCAGCCGGTTTGCATCCGCTGAGTGGACGAGGTAATGTTGCAGAGAAGACGTGTCTCATGAGTGTACCTGACGTTGGTAATTTAGTAGGCAGTATGCATCGCGTACTGATCGAGTATAGTACGCAGTACGTTGGCATGCAATCTCCAGCAGTCATGCTGTGCTGACACGTTTTGGAAGAAAAGTTTCCTTTTGGCTTTTCATTTCTGTCAAACTTGAAAGGGAATTAACATGTGAGAACTGGATGTTAAAGTGTAACTTGTTAAATATACTTCTGGTGAGACATTTAAACCATGCCAACTGTCAATAACAACTTTCTTCTTCACAGACCAGCACAACCTTCTCTGCAAGGACTTTTCTTTAAATACAGATCTCACTTTCTTCTTTATCCTCACTCCATAGGCGCCGTGGCGAGCACGGAGGTGAAGATGCGGCTCCAAGAGTTCGTCCTGAACAAGAAGAAGGCCCTGGCCCAGCGCAGCCTCAACCAAGGAGGCCTCCACAACGACGCTCCCTACTGGTACCGGTGAGGGACAGTTCATGCTTCTATACAAGCTTTGATTGCCATGGCTGGCGCATTTCAACTCCCGTCCTTTGTAACGATTGCACTAGAAGCGGATCATTATGAGTTTGAATGGTGTTTCTCTCTCTAACTGCAGCTGAATTATGTATTGGATTGTGTCTTAATCTGTCAGCGAGCCTCTCCTCTTCCTCACCTGCCACACAGTATGAGCCTGACTGAGAGACGGACCGAGCAGGGTTATAAAACAATGATGGGAAAAGGCGTGCACGCTCACACACACCACCCACGCGCACACACAAGAGCAGGATATTGAAACCTGATGATAGGGGCTCTTATACTGAAGGCTAGGCCTTGAATGTTTATTGTAGCATCTCTGGAGCCCTTTGCAGGTGTGTACACTTGCTGTTTCCTCTTTTGTTTGCTCTCTTAGTCGCTTTCATTGTCTGAGTAACATGGAAACATGGTGACGCAAACCAATTTATATTGGTCCTTTCCTACTTTTTGCAGGTTTTAAATGGCAGTTACCTGAATAAGGATCTCTTTTAATATTTTATATTATTATTCTTGGTGGTTTTTAATGGAAATGAAGCACTGGAAAAAATATCATAGCTTTTAAAAACTGAGAAAACTGTTTCTTTCATTATTTTATTGAACAAATTGGACATTGAACTGAACACAAAAGGCAAAAAAGAAAAGAATGGTAGTTACATTTTAAAGTATAGGGGATAAAAGCATTATTTATTGTGCAGTACACAACACAGTGCTATTAATGTACTTAGTGACTTTCCAGTGCTGCTGCTTGCTCACCTGACACAACACTAAAATATAAAATAACGCAGCAGTGGAGCACTAAGCGTCATTTACAAACCCTTTTCTCCATGATTATGTATTCCATTTGGCACAATACAATCACTGAAACCACACAATGCAAATACATAACCAAACAATGTTACATAATCTGGATGTGTGACCCAATGAAACACCCACAAGCGTCGACTCTGCAGCTCAAAGTGAGACCAACTTTCTCGTTCTATATCCTTTTCCGATGCCGTTCTCTCTCCACTCATTGGACTCATCGGCCCCCTCGCTTTTGGAAGAGATGTGTGTGTACATCCGCTTGTCAGGAACATGCATTTGGTTCGAGGCCAACTCGGCTTAACTTTGCCTACAAACGCCACTTTATTCTGTCGGCAGTGAGGGAACAGATGGCAGCGTGTGTCTGCAGCCGTGCCAAGGGATTTGCATGAGGCGTTAATCATACAGATCTTTGACAGCCATGAAGTCAGTCACTTTGCTTGGAGTCGGTCACATGTACACTGAGTTCTGAGCGTTTCGCTTGGTTCTGTGATCTTGGTGACACCTTTAACACTGTGCTTGTTTTGTTCCATAGAAAAACCCAGCACAGCTCTCTGGACCAGAGCTCGCCACCACAGACTGGTGTGTCCACCTACAACCATCCTGTGCTGGGTGTCTACAACCCCCGGGACGACTTCCCACTGCGAAAAACTGGTACATAACACACATACAGACACACACAAACACTTAGCATTGGCGGTGCAGAGCTGTCTATTTGCTCCTATGCAGGATTACACACACACACACGCGCGCTCGTGTCTGTAACGTCCAGTAGCTGCTATGCAGACTCACGTCTGGCATAATTTAGATGGCATCAGAGCTCTGCACCATTAATCACATGCACATTAGGCTGTCAGGGTCTCCCAGCATACCCCACATGAGACTGTTAGCGAGAGCAGAAGCGTAGGTGGTTCAAGAGTTCAATGGAGTGAGAGAGGTTTTGTACATTTAAGCACGTTTTATTTGTTTTTAATAGTTCCTTTTCCTCAGGCGTTGTTTAAAATCAGCTGTTGTTCAGCAACAGCTTTAGAAAGAGCATTATATATATAACTCATGTTCAGATTTGAGGCACTCAGCATCACTCTGATGCTTGCTGTTGCACTATTTTTTGGTGCCGGACCTTTCTGCTGCCTTTGAATTGTTAGATGATTGCATATTAAAACTAACTGTCTCTCGGAGATCTGTGGGATTTGGGAACAGCTCCTCCAGCAGCGCAACAATTACTTCTGGGGTTCCACAGGGCTCGATTCTCGCACCTTTATTGTTTTCCATTTGCGTGCTACTTCTGCTCTGGGTCAAGTAATTCACAACTGCAATATTTATTTTCCCTGTTATGCTGATGATACGCTCACAGTGAACCCATCAGACCTGTCCTCTGGTTACTCACTGTCTCCGAGATGTTGAATCATTCACATCCAATAATGTATTACAAGTTGATAAAACCTTCGGGTGGAAAAGAAATATAGAAAATGTACTAAATTGATCTGCCTCCATTGGGTTTATGCTATAAAAATAAATTATTTTGGCACACATAAATCTTTATTTATGTGTTTGTGTCCGTACATTTTAACTCAGTGTTGTACTTTCAGCTTGTTAAAAATGCATTTCAACCAATTTATATTCCAACTGGAGGCCATAAATCCCTGATTGGAATTTCACAAAACCTGCCATTTGTTAATCAGGTGTAAGAATGAATCCATTTTTTAAATTTCAAATCGTATTCATGCTTTTTTTTATGCCCAGCCACGTAGCTTTTATTAATTTGCTGTTTTTTCCAAGAAATTAATTGACCACCCTCAGCTCCAAAAAACACAGCGGGCACGGTGATTACAACATCGGATTTTAAATTGGCTTCTAAGTTATGCTTTGTGGTTTACTCCAGTAACAGTACCGCTGCACAGAGCACCATGGTTTCTTATAACTGGGTGACACAGCTTGTCAAAACTCGTTGGAGCGTCCGTGACGCGGCCAAGTGCACCGCTGGAGTAAAGTTTCCTCGTGGCCTACGATCTTAACGTCTTCAGGATTTTGTGCTTAAAGTCAAGAAGCCTTTTTAGAGTAAAACCAGCTGTTTGCAGTGTGCTTTTTTTGTATCAGGTGTGTGTATGTGTTCAGCGTTGTGTGTGTGGAGTGTGAGTGGTGTGTGCGGTGGTGTAGCCGTGATGCAGCGGTCGTCTTACAGTGCAATTATTCACTTAGCGCGGCGGCGGCTGGCCCTGTTGACTCTGAGCCTTCGTGGCGCTGGCTACGACAGCAGATAGACCACAGTTGACACTGGCCCACGAGGACGCATTCCACGCTCAGAGAGGAGAAGACGAAGACGGAGAGAGGGAGGAAGAGAGGAGGGGAGTATGAAGGACGAGAAGGGAGAACCGTGGCAATCAGAAAGATCGATCGAGGAAGACGAGGGTGGCTTCACTGACCATTTGTTGTCGAGACAAACATTTGAGGTGGAGGATGGAGGGAGTGTCGGTTTCTTTACAGTAGTAGAGCTGGCAAGCAGATTTTAACACAGTGATACCACACTCCCCCAAAAACTTGCTCCATGTAGAGAAAGAGGAGAGGAGGGGGGGAAGGGTACGGAAAATGGCGGGAAGTGAAAGGATCGTCCCTGGAGTGTCAGCTCGTCTCCTTGATTTCTATAAGGAGGATTGTGTTCGAGAGGAGAGAAACTGTGCCACCCTGATATTTGCCCACAGCGATGACGTGCTTTGCGGGGTTTACTTATGGTAATGCCAGCTCGGGAGAGGTTAGAGGCTCTTTTATATCACCGCCTGGCCATAAAGTAGAGGACTGGCACCCAGGGAGGCAACAGCGCTCTTTTGTGCGTCTCCTCTTTCACTTTTTAGACATTTAGAGCCGACGATACCCTTATCCGCGACACAATGAGAGCAGTACGACAACAGATTGATGTCAAAATTGTATTATGAGAGTAATTGGATGCGGCTCTGATACGGTGTTAACAGTAATGCTTTATGGAGAGGTAATTACAGAGTATAAATACATTGAATGCTTACCCAGAAAGAAAAGAAAAAGGGGGGGTTTGATTTCATGCAAATCCTAAAACTGGTGATACAGTGGGATCGTCTAAATGTGTGGTGGGAAAAGAGTTGCGTGACAAGAGAGACGCTGAGCTTCAGTCAAACGGGCGCCTTTTAAAATCAATAACTCCTCTTATGCGGTGAACACTTAGGGGTGAGAGAGCATTGCATGTCCGGAGCATGTTCTCACAGACACATGGATGCCTCTGAGAGAAGGCGACAAGGGTGGGAAAGTTTGAGGCCCTCAGACTCACTGTGCCCTTTGATGCAGGCAGAGCAAAGCATCCTTGTCTTTTCACTGATGAGCAACTATGTGTGTGTATTATTATTTTTTGGGAGCCTAACTGGGGCAGCCAGTCCTTCACATGGAGACAATAGCACACAGGCAGGCTGGTACCGAACATGGCACACAGCTCACCCATGAATGCAAAGCAACATGCGGCTGCCTGAATGCGGGATGTCACTCACTAACACAACCTTTCACCTCCGTTATGAGGCCCGTTTGTAGGAGGGCGACAATGCCCCGTCTGTGCATTAATATCATATGGGATTGTATGTGCTCATGCTCCCCGACAGCCTGTAACAAAGCCTTTCATTTTGCATGGAGAAAATCACCAGTGATAGAATCATGTTAAGGCTATGTGCTTGGTAGAGTATCCAATCATATTCATGCAGCCACGTCGTCGCCTCGGAATGAATGCATTAATCCACCAAAAATGGGAATAACTCATTGCAATGATCTGTAAATCTCTTACTTCAGTGTGACGGACACATGATTTTCTTCCCTGAGCACCACTATATATCTCAACAAATGCCTAATGTGTAATGGTTTTAGTGTTGTTATGGCGTTCAGTCTTGATCGGACAGATAGAAAAGTTTGTTCTTTATATCATTAAAACAAAATCCCTTTTGAATGTTTTTAATCCGTTAGGCTGAGGAATCATTTGGAGAAAGAAAGTTGAGATAAACCAAATGAAGCACACTGAAACTCAACTTCTATCTTCTGCACAGAGTGGACAGACGGTGAATTATTAAAAATGCTTCTATCAAACTGGAAGCTTTTGAATTTTTACGACCGCAGAAACAGTGAAGTTATGGAGAAGGGTGAGACTTAAGATGCCGTACTTCATGTTTTGATGGCTTGGACCATCTAAAGGACATCTTTCATGTTGTTGTTGTTAGCTTTTTTGCCATAACAGTTTTTAACTGGATACACAGATGGTAGAAATGTCCACTATACCATGATGACATAGATGTTTGTTGCCCTTGTGCACAATACTTTCGTTTTCATGATATTTCCTCAGATCTGAAGATCAAATTCAGAGAGTCTTAGAAATGCTCATTTGTAGTAAAATTGTAGTAAATTGGCTCCACAAACTTTATCTGGTTGCACTCCATCTGGACCGAGCTCTCGCGCCCACGCTGTGCTCTAGTACCTTCACACTTTGTCGTTCACACTTATTTCCACACGTTTATTTTTACCTGACACTGTAAACGGGAACAAGTGTTTGATGACATGTTTCCTAAAATGCTACTTTTTTTTTTTCGACGCACTTTTGCTGCAGGTGAAGAAGCGTTTCAGCGTGTTATGTCATAATCAGGGCTGGTGGTGCACCACGGTTGGATTTAGCTCTCCTTAGATGATTAAAAATTGGATAATGAATAGTGAAATTATCCGAGGCTGCTGATTGGCAGGGCAGAGTAAACAGAGCATTAGCCTCCATGGCTGGAGCCAAGGTGACATGCCGTTCCTTTCTCCCTGTCTCCATTCACAACTCTGTGACAGCGCTCACAAAAGACCAAAAGGCCTGGAGGCAATCAGACATGGCTCCCAAATTGCAGCTAATTGCTTTTTAGCCGCAGTGTCGTTGGGAAAATGGCTCAGAATTTGGCATGTTCAGAAAGCGTTTAAATGGGAATCGTGTCGGAGTTTGTCTTGCAAACAGGTTTCATAACAGAGTGGCTCTGTGGAAGGCGCTCCGCGCTCCAGTAGACCAGTGCTCCCAGTTCAAGCTGTGAGACTGTGGATCAGGTAACTCTCCCGCCTGTCCGACGGTGGAAGCAGAAGTCTGGGTGTTATTTGATGATTTGAATTGCCACGTCGCAGAGAAAGAAATGAGAGTAAGTTGTATAAAAAATACCAAAGATGAGAGTCTCACAAACAACACAGCAGATGTTGACTTTCGTCAGGCTGCAACAGGAACCAGTAACACGCCTCGTTATGAGTACAGCAGATAATCAGACACTGGTGTTGTGGCTGCCGAGGAACGATCATCAGGGGAGACGACGTGAAGCTGTTGTTGGAATTAAAGGGAAAAGAATGTTGTGATGCGGTGGGGAGTGGCAGGTAAAGACGTGGTGAATGAGGAAACAAGGAAAAGTGTGCGAAATCGGCTTTACAGAGGAAGGGGTCGGTGTGGGCTCGTGAAATTTGTTCCCCACACTTTTTTTTCTCCCGTTAACTAAGACTGCAAACAAACGAATGAACCGATCACAACGTCTGGTTCCTCTCTCTCCGTCCTCCCCTCAGCCTCGGAGCCCAACTTGAAGCTGCGCTCGCGGCTGAAGCAGAAGGTGAGCGAGCGGCGGAGCAGTCCGCTGCTGCGGCGCCGGGACAGCCCCATCACCACCGCCAAGAAGCGCTCCCTCGACATGGCAGGTGAGCGACGCTCGGCGTGAAAAAAAACCCAAAACAAAACAAAAATGTATTTTCAGGCTCCTGCATTTTCTTGAGCCTGCCTTTGATTTGTGTGTGTGTGTGTTTCAGACTCTGCGTGTAGCAGCGCCCCCGGCTCGGGCCCAAGCTCCCCGAATAACAGCTCCAACAACATCCCCAATGAGAACGGCATCACCGTGTCAGTCTCCAACAACACGGAGGTACCACACACGCACAAACACACACGCAAAGACACTTTAGCGCATCCTAGCTTGAGACCGATGAATTCCATCTCCATTCAAACATTCACAACATTTAAATGTCATGCATCGTGGCACAACACCTGAGCTGTGGACGGCTTCAATTCACATTCTGCATTTTTTCCTGTGGCTTTGCTCTTTTGTGTGGGTTCTGGTCTACAGGTGCTCGTTATTAGCTTTTAAACTCTGCAGCCTGTAGCGTGTACGAAGGCTCTTGAGTGAAGGATGTTCAGGTGATGGGTGTGCAGAGGAGGAAGACGGCCGAGGAGTCGGCAAGATGCTATTTGAGGCAGCCATTAGGGGCACTCAGGCAGTGTGGAGGCGGCCGACGGCCGTGACGGTTTCATGTCGGGTGCGGACATTCAATGCTGCAGTGTTTGGGCCCCCAGTGCTGTTCTTTTTCCTCCTGATTCAAACACAGATACATCATTTCAATGTACTTCCCAGGCGTCTCTGGCCCAGAGGCTGTGCAGCGGTGCTGAGCGGGGCTCCGTTAACCAGCTGTCCCTCTACACTTCGCCGTCCTTGCCCAACATCACCCTGGGGCTGCCCGCCACTGCCACGTCCACTGCTGCTTCCAACGTAAGGAGGGGGGGGGAAACTGCTGCAGACTGTTTATCGGGGGAATTTGTCGGCGTGCTGTCTGTGACCGGTTACGCTCTCCCCTCCTTTCAAGGTGACTTCGGCGCAGCAGGATGGAAGTCTGCAGCCGGCCCTCTCCCTCAGCCCTCCCTTCCTCTCCGGCGGCCACTTGACCCCCTACCTGGTCGAGGCCGCAGCCGGAACGGGCGGGCACGGCGCCCACAGTCCACTGCTCCAACACATGGTGCTCATGGAGCAGAGCCCGGCACAGAGCCCCCTGGTGACAGGTAGGAGTAGTAATGGAAGCTGAATGAAGCCGGTGAATGATGAGGCATAAAAGATGCTCTATTTGTGGTGGTAGTTGTGGTAAAATTGATCGAAAGACCTCAAATCGCCAACTACAACTCTGACTAAAAGTTGAAGTATTCCTCTTTTTCAATACGCTGTTTGGCCGCTCGCACTGACAGCCGACCGTTCACGAGCTCAGACTAATGAGCTCCTTTTCATACGTTGGCGTGCGCTATGAGAGTGTGACATGGTTGCATTGTGTGCCCTTTTCCCATCCGCTCATTCATTGACTACCACTTTGCTGCTATTTTCAGCCGGGCGCTGAATGGGCAATGACGCACACTCAGACGCATGCATGGTGCGTATGCGCGCTCGGAGACGTACAGACGAGGGACGCACGTGCACGCCCACGCCCACGCACGGCGGCCGAGGGAGAATTTGAACAAATGCAGTCATTTATTTCTCAGCCCAGGCGAGGGAAAGTCATGATTTTAGCCACAGAAAAAAAAAGCCCCTCTCTGATATGAAGTGCCGCGCTGCGTATCAGGTCCTACCTCCTGCTGACGCACAAAGAAGGAATGCTTCAGAAAAAGCTTTTTCAGACACAATCCTCTGTGATATTCCCTCAGATCATTTCCTGGGCTCGGTCGAGTCTGTTTTGTTTTTCTTACTTTCCTCACCCGGATGGTGCGCTGTTAATTCACTGATCTGTTGACTTCACAATGGAAGAATCGTGGCTGCACAGATGGCAGTTTTTTATTTGGTTCACAAATACATCTGCTGACTAATCTTAGGTCCAACACCAGTAAGAGCGGAGTTAGGAATCCATGTGTCGATGTGAACGCGCCATATATTTCTCTTTCATTTTAAGAATTTACCCCGGAAGTCCCATTAATGCAGCTGAGCACAAAAGACGGGGGTCTGCTGACCACTCGGTGTGGACTGACAAGGCTCGAAAAAGACGACAAAAAAGCTCATGTCGTGTGTCTTCAAGGGAGTCACCAAATTAGGCCTTGCAGACAGAGGCCCATGCATCATGATGACACCCAGTCTAAATACTTCATAATGTTCTGGGTTGTTGGAGTGACGGCAGGTCAGGTCATCATATAAATACTCACTGTGGTTTTCTACCTCATGGAAACTATGTTGCAACAAGTTAAAGGAATACTTCAGCCACAAAATTAACCTGTATCCGTTAATTTTCTTACAGCCACGTGTTACCTTGAATTTGATTTTGGTGAATATTTTGTAGATAAATGAGTTGAATTCTAGGCTATTTTCTCTATTTGCCTCGGAGGCATGCAAGAAACATATACAAATAGTCATTTTAAGGGTGAAGTAATCCTTTACAATGGAGTTGAACTCTCGGGCTCACTGCCGTAATGTGGGACACATCAGACCGACCCTGACTTATTTGTAGAAGAGTACAAAGTGTGTTTGTTCCAGGTTCACAGTCGAAAGCAGATCTTGTTGTGTCCTTCATGACGCCACATACAAAGTATTCAAAGTATAGGGCACTGAAAATGTTCGAGAAAGACGGATGCCTCATGTTGAAACGCCGCCATCCCTAAATAGCACAGACCGAGTGCAGAAAATGAAAGCCTTTGTGACCTAATGGGACATCCAGCATGAAGCCTGTGTTTGATTAAAACAATGCACCCTCTGTCCTTGAGGGGCGAGCGGTCTCCCGGTATGAGTCACCGCCTCCCCTTGTAACCAAAGTCTTCCTCGTCCTCATGTCCCAGGTGTGAGCGGCCTGTCGATGTCGCCGGCGGCGTCCATGGCCAAGCTGCAGCGGCAGCACCGGCCTCTGGGGCGGACCCAGTCGGCCCCCCTGCCTCAGGGCAGCGCCGCGCAGGCTCACGCCCAGGCCCTGGCCCTGCAGCAGCTGGTGGTCCAGCAGCAGCACCAGCAGTTCCTGGAGAAGCACAAGCAGCAGTTTCAGCAGCAGCAGCTCCACCTCAACAAGGTGAGGGGCGGAGCATCTCCTCATTCCCTTTCCCCGTCGCCCCGTTGGTGCGGAAGCTAAAAAATAGCAAATCCTCAACTGGTATTTCTCTTCTAGTTGAACGCAAACGATCATGTCAAGCAGTTTGAGGCAGGTGATGACGTCCCATTCGAATGAGCTGATAATTAATTGGGGCGATAAGCCGCCGTGAGCCTGCACAGCAGCTGCAGTGTGGTTGCTTGTGATGGCGGCGATGGCCAGTAACTCAGCCAAAAACACGCAAGCCTTTGATTTTATTCTGCCGTTTGCTTCCCCTCTGGAGTGTTTATGCAGGTTTTAAGGTTGACGTGTAAAAGCTGCGCGCGATATGTTCACGTCCTCGTCTGTGTGGCTGCGGCCGGGACTCAGTTGCCACGGACCGCGAGGTAACAGTGTGCTGCTGCCATGGCAACAGAGTGGAAGCCTTTTGCCTTTATATGGTCGGGGAGGAAGCGAGCAGCAGCCGCCGCCGCCCGCCGCTCTGGACGGCTTTACCTATTCGAGCGGAGTACTCGCTGGAGGAGAGGTGGGCGGATGAAACAAGGGATTTCCTCTCCTCCGCCTCCGCCTCCCCTCCTCTGCTCTGCTCTCACTCCCTCCATATGTTTCAACGCTCTTCACACAGACATCTATCCAGCAGCCTCCGGCTCGCAGAGCACAGGGTTTTTGAGTTTTGTCAGGACAAAAATGAAAAACTCCACTTCAAACGTTTTATTATAAACTCTGTAATGTGCGTAGTGGCATCAATTAATGACTTGCTGAATTAACTGAAAATTAATTGATGGCATTAATGGCCCTATTCTTGCTGGACAATACAAAACACAAACACCCATGAACACCTGGCTTACCTCGCTGATCATCAAAACACGACAGAAACAAAGTAAAACTCATTGAGATCCTCTTTGTTTTATCTTTCCACTGTTCCAACAATCACCAACTCTGGTTTGATGGCTTGAATAGCTCTCTTTGTCCAAAAATGTCAAAGAATAGTGAGAGAAATGTTGGACTGTCGGCCAGAAAGAAAACAAGCAATTTAAATGTGTAATGCGATGCGGTAAGGGTTACATATTTTCTCTTTCCTTTATCCTCTTGTATGGTGCCTGACCTATCGTACCATAATGTGTGTATAAACTCTCGCTGCACTTGCGATCGGTGAGGACAGATCCGATAAAGAGGGAGTTTCTGGGAAAGTGGAGCAGAGGAAGGGGGTCGAGAAAAAAAAATGGAGGGGAAAAAGAAGAGAAGTTTGTTTGGACGCAGAGAAGACAAGAACAGGGGAGGAGGGGGAGCGGGAGAATGAGAGCCGGTGAATACTTTGACGTCAATGCTGCACCAGCCCTCTGCCAGGACACACACATACACACACACACACACACACACACACACACACACACACCTGTAACTCACTCTTGAGACTTCCAGCAAACACTTCTCTTTCTCGCTGCTTTTTTTGTCTGCACACACACATGCACAATGTAGTCCACAGCCTTGAATGGCACTTCTGAATGGTCCGTGTCAGTGAGAGTGAATGAACAGACAACTGAATCACTACTCGGTTAACAGCGGGCCCCAGAATGAGTCGATGAAAAGCAGCGCAGCGGGGAGCGAGGAATGCCTCTGTTCCAAACAGACATATTTTGCCCCGGAGTACAGACGGCAGAGAGGCCGCTCACATTCAATTAGAGCGGCCGGGTTTGAAATGAGCAAGCCACCAATCTGACTGAGTAATCCAAATTAAGCTTGTTAAAAGAAGAATACTCCAGAGAAAGGAGTGATTTGCCAGGAATTTGATTCAGAGGAGAGAGCGCCCGTTTGTCTGAATGCAGCCTCACACGTCGGAGAGGGGATTTGTCACATCCTGCTGTTTCGATTGTGAAATTAATTTCACATCAGAGCATCATCCTCTCTTTTCTCCAATTCCCTCCCCCCTCCCCGCTCCCTGCAGATGATGACCAAGCCCAGCGAGTCGCCCGTGGGCCGCCAGCACCAGAGCCACCCGGAGGAGACGGAGGAGGAGCTGAGGGAGCACCAGGACGGAGGAGGTCTGCTGCCGGGGGTCACCGTCAAGCAGGAGCCCCCCGACCCGCAGGAGCTGCAGGAGGAGGCGCTGCAGCAGCAGCACAGGGTGCGGGAGATGCAGGCGGAGCAGGAGCTGCTCTTTAGACAGGTAGAGGATGGGGAGTTCAAAGTGAGACATCAAAGCAGCGTAGGCTTGAGAGAATCAATATGAAGGTCCGGGGAATTGATTTGCTTGGCACTGATGTATTGTAGCTGTTCCTGGGGAAGTCCTTGAGAGGTGAAAACACATTAAAAAAAAACAGGCATGAAACTGTATTTAGGACTCTTTGTCCTATGACGTCTTTGTGATTAACTGCTGAGGGAAAATCAAAGCTGAATCATTTGTTTTGGCTGCCATCTTTTGGCCAGAAGTTGCACTTGCAATATAGAGTACGTTGAAGCGATTTCTCTTCCCCGCTCGTCCTCTGATGCATTTACATTTAAGGCGTTTCACTGAACATGTTGGCCCGACTGGAGAATTAATCTTATTTATTTATGTTCCTCTGTGTGTGTGTGTGTGTGTGTGTGTGTGTGTGTGTGTGTGTGTGTGTGTGTGTGTGTGTGTGTGTGTGTGTGTGTGTGTGTGTGTGTGTGAGCAGCAGGCCCTGTTGTTGGAGCAGCAGCGGATTCATCAGCTGAGAAACTACCAGGCCTCCATGGAGGCTGCCGGCCTGTCCATCTCCTTCCCAGGACACCGCCCCCTGTCCAGGGCCCAGTCGTCTCCGGCCTCGGCCTCCTCCTTCCCGATTAGCGTCCCGGCCCCCGAACCTCTCGTCAAACCGCGCTTCACCACAGGTCGGCATCACCTTTTATCGAGCTCGCTCAGGTTTCTCTATCAAGCTGCCAGTCGGTTTTTTTAAGTCCACAACTGTGGCCTCCCTCTGGTCTGCCCCGAGAGGTTTGAGAGGTTATATTTCACTCACTTCCTAACGCTGAAACTCGGGACTGAAAGGAGGCATTTCCATCCAAAATAGCAGGTGAATTTGCCAAAAGAACGGTGTAATGATTCCGGCCTCCATCTGGTCACAGCAGAGGAGCGGATCTTGCCAAAAAGCATTTATCTGGTCGCTTTTTCTTCCTCCAAGACATCTGACTCTTTAAAACAGAGATGGAAATAACAAAGGCAACCAGTCTTGAATAAAGAATGAAGCTCCTACCAGCAGCGCCTGTGTGTTTGTCGACATGTTCTCACCAGGAAGATGCCACACACGGTAGTGGAAGATGTTTTATGACTCCTTAACGCCTACCTCCAAACCGCATAGTATACGTGGGAAGGCTTCATATCCTCAAAAACAGTGTGAGAGCTGAGATGAGAGTCTTCTGCTCGATAAATAGCTGACTGTCAGATGTCTGTCGGTGTGAAATAGAGAATAAAGCTGTTTTTTCAGCAATATTTAGACTATAAAACCTCCTCTAAAATGGCCTTACTTTCATGAAACTTGGTGGAAAGGTGGAGCACAGACCACAGGTACACACATTATTTTAGGCCTTTCGTTAACATTGCATTTGTCCTAGTTTTGCTCTCTCCTCGTGTCCCTCTAGAGACATTAACATAAACACTAAGACACTACTTTTAAACACAGTGGTTGAAGCTGAAAGTATTTGTTGTTTTTTAAAGTGAAATTGAGTCGATTATAAAAACAGTTATTGTGTTGTCGTTTGTCCAATCGCTGAATAATTACACAGTGACTGAGTGTGTGTGTTTCTCTCGGTGTGTGTTTCTCCAGGCCTGGTGTACGACTCTCTCATGCAGAAGCACCAGTGTATGTGTGGAAACACCAACAGCCATCCGGAGCACGCGGGCCGGATCCAGAGCATCTGGTCTCGGCTGCAGGAGACCGGACTCCGAGCGCAGTGTGAGGTACGTTACGAGAGGAGAAGACTCCACGGGGAACATCTCACAAAGAATGAACTGTATACGAGAGTTGTATCCCTCTGTGCGTGTGTGTGTGTGCGTGCGTGTGTGTGTGTGTAGTGTATCCGTGGGAGGAAGGCCACTCTGGAGGAGCTGCAGACAGTTCACTCTGAAGCCCACGTCCTGCTGTACGGGACCAACCCGCTCCGACAGAAACTTGATTGTAAGCTTTGACACTCTCACACTCACACACACACACACACACACACACACACACACACACACACACACACTCAACTGTTAATATCCAGTCACTAACCGTCATTGATTTAATGTGTATTGCCTGTTCACTAGGTTCAGTCACTCCCATGTTTGTACGTCTACCGTGTGGAGGGGTGGGGGTAAGTAACAGTTGTAACAATAATAATATGCATATTTGAATCTTCAACCGAATAGACTGTCATGAGTAATATGTGTGAGCATGACACACCTGTTGGTTGTGTTTCCAGGTGGACAGCGATACCATTTGGAACGAGGTCCACTCCTCCAGCGCGGCGCGGCTGGCCGTCGGCTCGGTGGTGGAACTGGTTTTCAAAGTGGCCACTGGAGAGCTGAAGGTAACCACTGGTTACTTTCTTCCCCACAGTCACAAAGGCTTGTTTTGTGGGTGAACTGTTTCTTTAAAGACATTATGGGGGTTCCTGCCAGCATTTAAAATGATTGAAAGTTAGTTTTTCTGAGACAAATAGTTCCAAGAAAAAAGTTCCAGTCAGATTGAATGTAATGTTTTTATTGTAAGTGAATAATTAGACTGCAACTCCTTTTCATTATCTAGTTTATTTGAACTAATTTCACATGTGGTCTAGAGAAATGTCAAAAACTAACCCTGACCACCTCTCTTTGTGTTTTGAGTGTGTTTCTGGCGACATGACAGCGCTCGGTGCGCGGTGGTTCACCGCCGCTCAGTAAACAGCGGTGCTCAGTGCCGCCGTGGCTAACAGACTGCTGTCGCTCCTGTCTGTCTCTGCAGAACGGGTTCGCTGTGGTCCGCCCCCCCGGACACCACGCAGAGGAGAGCACTCCCATGTAAGGCCTCAGCCGTCACCGCACTTCATCTCTGCATATACAAATACCAGCGTTGGAGCGGGCTCGTCTGGAGCTGAAGCCTCACAAGCCCTGGAGTTTATTTGCACATAAAGCACCCAACGCCTTCATTCTGCCAGCTGTTCCAACACCGCTTTATTTATTTTTCATATCCTTCTCAGAACGTGTTTAAAAGGCTCTATAAAGATGAATGTGAAGCTGATTTTCATCTCTCTGCTGCTGTTTCAGGGGCTTCTGCTACTTTAACTCCGTGGCCATCGCAGCCAAGCTGCTGCAGCAGAGACTCAGCGTCAACAAGATCCTCATCGTGGACTGGGTCAGTCTCCTGAGGGGCCGCATGTCTGTCATGTGACGCCGCTAGTCAGCGTTGTGTGTCTTTAACACTTTGTGATCAAATCATGTGTGCTGTCTGACCGCAGGACGTTCACCACGGCAACGGCACCCAGCAAGCGTTCTACGACGACCCCAACGTCCTCTACCTGTCCATTCACCGCTACGACGACGGCAACTTCTTCCCTGGAAGCGGAGCGCCTGACGAGGTGTGTGTGTGTGTGTGTGTGTGTGTGTGTGTCGTCAGTGTTGAGCAAAACCTTTCCCAGTGCATTGTGGGATAACGTTTTAAAACATTAATTCAATGATTTAACTCTCCAATATAGGACCATGAGACCTTCTCAGTTGCATTATCTAATGCAAACCTTTTGTGAATTTAGGAGAAACCGACAGACAAAATAGATGAATTAACATGAGTTTGGATTCTTAGCAATATTCCAAATGAAGTAAATATGGAGTGGTGTTGAAAAGTGTGTGGAAACTTAACAGTGAACAGCAAATAGAGTCTTTGATCTTTGTCCTGTTGTATGACTGTGGGTCACACACGTGCTTCTCTCTGCAGGTGGGCAGCGGGTCCGGAGTCGGGTTCAATGTCAACGTTGCCTTCACCGGAGGCCTGGACCCCCCCATGGGTGATGTGGAGTACCTGGCCGCCTTCAGGTACCACATCACAAGACCAACCAGTCCCACGCAGACCAGCATCACACTCATCATGTGTGTGGAAAAACAGCCAAACATTTAATTGCACGAAAAAAGGCAGAAAATGTTCAGCAACAGAAGCAACTGCCATCAAATGTCTCACTTTCAAAACCCAGAGATATTCAATGTATTAGCTCATAAGACAAACAGAAGCAGATAATGTGGGACAGTATATTATGGATGAACAGATTATGAAAAATACTTGTTGGTTCATGAATTGACTGAGGTGGGTTGACAATATTTTTTTGCATTCGTGATAAGAAAAAGTTGTTATTCTGCATAATCTCAACGCGCCACCCTCCCACCTTCAGGTCTGTGGTGATGCCCATCGCCAACGAGTTTGCCCCGGACATTGTGCTGGTCTCCTCTGGCTTCGACGCTGTGGAGGGACACCCTTCCCCACTGGGCGGCTACACTTTGACGTCTAAATGTGAGTCCAAGATTATCTGAAGAATGTGTCTTATCTCGCGCTGCAGCAGTTGACCTCGGAGGACGGTTGAGAGTTGTGTTTCTGCAGCTGACAAACGGGGAAAAAAAAAAAGCAAATTAAATTTGCATGCGTTCACGCGCTGCCCGTAACCTTTCCTCAGGTTTTGGCTATCTGACCAGGCAGCTGATGACCCTCGCTGGAAGCCGGGTGGTCTTGGCTCTGGAGGGGGGTCACGACCTCACCGCCATCTGCGACGCCTCTGAGGCCTGCGTGGCCGCCCTGCTCGGGCAGGAGGTAAGGAGGTCACTGAGACAACACACAGCCTCTGCATGCTAATGAATGTCCCTCATGTTATATCAAAGGGGGGAAAGTGGGCTTGACAGAGTGTGGCATGTTTGTCCGCTTGTCAGCCGGGAGCTTTCCTTCTCCCGGATGATTTCAAATACGCCGTCCATTTGATTAGTTTCAGTGTTTTGTGGTGATACGTTTCAGGGCTAGATTCCTGAGTAGGAGGAATTGATTATTATTTCCAGATCAACCCCTCGTGGAGAGTGTCGACAATGCAGCCTGTCCCACACTCGTGTTTTTCCTTTTCTCCAAACAGCTGGACCCGCTGCCGAAGGCCGTCCTGGAGCAGAGGCCCAACCCCAACGCTGTTCGCTCTCTGGAGAAAGTTCTGGAGACTCACAGTGAGTGCAGCGCTGACACACACGGAGACGTCTGTAAACAGTATTTATCTCCGTTTCTAACGATGCACTTTGATGACCAACCAGGTAAGTACTGGAGCTCGGTGCAGCGCTGCTCGCCGCTGGTGGGACTTTCTCTGCTGGAGGCCAAGCGAGGAGACTCGGAGGAGGCCGAAGCCGTCAGCGCCATGGCCTCCCTGTCTGTGGCCAACACCAACGCCATGGATCAAAGGTGAACTCACTGCTACCTGGGAGAGTGACCTGAGTACATTGATAAGCTTTTACCTCACTCCTACTTCTACGACTGTGCACGGGATATTGTTTATTGAGGAAGCGAGACTACTGAATTGTCGCATTGCAACAAATTATCCAACTTAAGCCCAATTAGCACTGGACCAGTATCACTAGAAGACCTGATGTGAATAAGAACATACTGTACCCTCCATGTCTACTATAAAGTACTGGCATTATCTCCTAGACATGATCATGGCTCTGTGTATCTAAAAAAAATACAATATGTATTATGATAACACACAGGAGTTCTTATGTTTATGTATTACTCACAAAGACCTCTACCATACAAAGATAAGTCAAATATTGTTTTAGTTTTGGCTTTGAGTTTTAAACACGACTGTGCATGCTAGAAAGTTTGCGAAGAGGCGATTTCTTCAATGAAGTCCCTAGACAGATGTTACAGAGTTAACCAAATTAAGTCAATTGGACAATCATTTTACAAACACAGCTGATGTTATTAGAAGTTTGTACCGACACCGAGACAGAGTCCCCTCAAAAATCCCCAATAATGGCATCACTAAAAATGTTTCAGAAGGTCAAAAGGAGTGGAATATTTCTGAGTTGCTCTACAAACAGTGGCAGGACGTATCTGCATGTAAAGCAGATGTCAGTTTGGAGGAAGCAGCTTGAGGTCTCATCTCATTTCTTTGTGTCCACCAGGCCGGAGGAGGAACCCATGGAAGAGGAGGAACCACTGTAACTGAGGGAAACACGAGGGTGTCACACTGTTACCATTGACCTCTCCGGAGAAGAGTCTCGACTGCTTCCCTTCATTTAGTCCCCCTAACCCCACTCACCACGTCAGTCACATTGATTGGCGGCCCCTCGGCCAAAAAAAACGAGGGGGAGGGGGTGGGCTCAGCCTCAGAGTAGGGAGCCAATCAGGAGACAGAGGACTGAATTGGAAAAAAAATTAAACATAACAGCGCTGCTTGGCAGCACTCGCTCAGAGACACTCATTTTTTTTCTGTTAGCCGTCGTCGCCCCACAGCGGCTAACCACGTGGCCGAGGCAGCGGGAAGAGGGCGAGCGTATTTGGAGTCGGGGAGCGAGATCCGGCCTCGCCGCAGAAAGGTGCGATGAACCGCAGAAACACACGGTGATTTACACGGCTGCCCTCTGGCCACAAGGACACCGGGGACAGCAGACGTTCCCAGCCGCCAATCACAGCTCGGGAGTTTCTTTTTCCTCCTTTTCTCGACTTTTTTTTTTTTTTTTTTTTTTTTTTTCCCCTGCGAGACAAAGGGCATCGCGGCAGCCGAGATACTATTTTACGATACGATGCGTTCACTGTGGACTTTGGTCGGCCGAAAGTTTGAGTCGGCCTTTGCAAAGATTTGATGACGAGACTGTCACCTCGCCGGACCGGCCTGTCGTTGGGGGGTTGACGAGTGAGAGGAGTGCCTTGGTGAGGGTCCGCTGGATTTCAGGATTGTTCAGGAAAAGATTGCCTTAAGTAAAAAAAAAAAAAAAAAAGATTTCTCTCGCCTAGGAATCGAGGTGCGAGGGGAAGGGGAGGAGAGAAGGTGACGAAGAGTTCCCGGCCCTTTCGGGGGCGAGAATGACAAAAATAAAGCGAACAATCTTTCAGCATGTTTACTTGGAACGTGACGAAGACAACCTTTACGTCTCTCACACGCCTCTCTTGAAGAGTTACTTTACTTTTGGATGGATCTATTTTTCTGTAAAAAAGGACAAAAATAAAACCCGCTTTGTAAAAGGTAGTTGCCAGCTTCAGTAGAAAACCGGCGCAAACATGGAGACCTTCAAAACAAGGAAATTAGATTGAAAACGGTCAAAAAGGTTCAGCCTTTGATGTAGCTTCCCTTTAACTGAAGTCGTTGCTTTGTCAACACATAAAGCATGCGTTTGAGCGGAGAGACCGGGCGTTTTTTTTTGTGCAAGATTTTTTGAATGTTATCCAAAAGAGGAAAGCCAAGCAAGAGAAGCCAAAGCATGAGTTTGCATTTACAGTAATACTTTCACTCCACTTAGCCGGCAAGTGCACAGACATTTCTCGTATTGGCCCTTTCAGAAAAGGCTCCCAGTACCCAGTTCAATGTTTACTGATTTAATCCTCACGTATCAAAGTGAGCACTTCCTGACGCGTGCCCATCGGCCTCCCATGCTTTGCCGGTTTGGCAACTACCTTGGTTGCTGGTGTGAGCTCAACATTGGTCATGTATATTGAATTGAATATATTTTGAGGGGCAGTAATCGAGTATTGCCTGTTTGTATCTACATGTATGATTTCCACATCAAGTTGTCGATTTTACAATATCAAAAAACGTGTTTGGTAAGCGTGTCCACTTTTTATTTTTTATTGTATAAGATTATTTTTCTAACTTTTTTTTTTTTTCATCTATAGATTTTGTGTTTTTATCCGTTTTCTGGATAGTTATAGGGCTGCCATTCACAAACTTAGTACTATTGTCACTTCTTCAAAAACTTTCTTTCTTTCTTGTATTTATCAAAAATAAGGAGCAACTCTTTCTTTCTTTCTTTCTTTCTACGGCTCTCTCGGCCTTTCTGCATTTTCATCAATCGTGTATTTATAACATGTACTGTTTATAGAAGATTTGTATATGGAAAATTTATAAATGTACTCTAACTAATGACAGCTATGATATTGTGAGCGAAAAACAGTATGGTGTACGATATTACTCCATGGACTTCAACACAAGAAGAAGAAAAAAAAGCAGCATATTTAACTCGTCATCGACTGCAGTTTTCAAGTTGGCCTCAAGGGAAGCGAGGGTCATTAAGCGGCGCTGCAATTGACTTTTGAACGCCTTCAGAGTAAAACGTTTGATCACTTTGTTGCCTAATTGATACATTTTCCTCTCGTGCGTGGGTGATAATGCACTTACCTTTCGACTGTGACAACATCAGACATCCCAAAAAAAAAGAGGTTTCGAGGCCGTTTTATGTAGCCAGCTGAGTTTTCCTCTGTGGGAAAAGAGAAGGAGGGAACACGGGTGTCAGAAGAAGTGGAGTTTGAACGAGTATGAGGATGAAGAAACATCAGCCGATAATTTAGATATCTCTTTCTGAGCATGTGTTGCACTATAATGTTTAATTGTCCATAACATCAGTGTCTCCTTCTTCCCTTTTCCCCGCTTCAATTCAACTGATCTCACATCAGTACTTTATCAGATGACATTGAAATGACCTCCATCTGTCAACTGCTTCGTTCCACCCGATTAAAGTCAACTGTCATGTTTAAATTATCATTTTAGAAACTTGTACAATTTTAGATTTATTTTTTCATGTCTTAACAAAACATTCCACTTGTTACTCGTTTAATTTGGCTTAACTTGTCTTTTTTTTGTTTTTTGTATGTGTTTTTTTTATTTCTTTTGTTGAAACTTTAACACTACTCTTTCTTTTCTTTTTTTTTCGCCATCTGCTCGCGACAACTTTAACTCTTTGCATGGTTTGTGAGTCAGCATGCCTGCTTGTCTATGTAACAAAAATGTATTTGCACAATAGAAGAAGAACACTGGAGGACTTTTAAGAAAAAGAAGAAGAAGAAGAAAAAAACAACCTCCCATGACAACTCCCAAGAGCACCAGGCGGGGCGGTTTTCTTCCTCTCTGGTGCGAAAACAATTTAAAAAACTTTGTCCAAAACTGATCAATCATTTGATATCGTTCTTATTGAGTATTGTTCCCAATAAGTGATTTGAACCGGATTCAGCACTTCCAACATGTGTGGACTGTGTTAGAGAGATGCTCCGCCAAACCTCTGCTACACATCCACAACTTCACAAGACTCTCCCAAAGAATGTTCCTCTTTCAAAGATCTTTGAACGGGCACAATGACGGTAGAGATGGTGGAAGATTTTGGTTTTGGGAAGGTTTGGAGAAAAGGGCATCGTCGTTTGATTGTCACACCCACCTCGGCCAGTTCTATATATATATATATAACCACTGTGGCTCAAGAGCAATTCTTGGTTTACATGTAAATGGATAAAAACGTTATTTTTTGTTTGTTGTTTGTCTCTATTGATGAAAAATGTTATCTTTCTTTGGGACCTACGCTTTGGACATTTCATCTCTGACATCTATAAAATATATTTCTGAAAAATACAACAATCTGCACTTTTGTTTTTTTCTTTTTGGTCTCGTAAAAGCTTTCCAAATGTTTTTTTAAAAAAAGAAAAAGGTCAGGGTTTGGGATCTTTTGGTGGGATTTCAGGGAGTTTTCGTCTGGTTGAAACCAGTTCAACAGATACACTCACAGTGAAATGATTTTCTAATCACTTGTGAGGATTTCAGCATTCTGTCTCTTCAGGTGAATGATTAATCAAAGTCCATGTGAGCGAATGCAAGTGTAAATAATCAAGAGTGCTGCTTGTAGTTGAATTCCTGAAATGTATTTGGAAAGACAGGACAGCTGCTTCGCCGTCATCTCATCTGAGAAACACTCCTTGTTTATCGAAAGTGTGTATGTCTCCGATACAAACTTTCCACTTTGTGACCTGAACTGTATCTGAAGGGCAGTTAGCTGCCCGGCACATGACAGCGTTGATGGTAGAAAGTATGCCACCACTGAGACGAACAGGCTTCAAGTCTCAGCTGACTTCTTGATGAGTAGAAAATCTAATTACAAGAGCCAATATCACAAGTGTTCAAAGCAGCAGCTATCAGGTGACCTCCTCTCCAGAACGACACAAAATGGTAAATCAAATTCTCATTATTATCTCCGAAAGCGCAAGCTGAAATATTCAATCAGCTTGGTCTGTTCCACCAACTGTCCAAAACTCAAAGATATTTAGTTCGTCGGTATAAGAGACTATAAGAAAAACAGCAAATGGTATTTTATGAAGCTGGAAATTGAGTTTGAGACAAACTAATGTGAAGTAATTACAAGCATAAAAGGAGGATAAATTGGTATTGGTAACGTGCAGGATCCCATATGAATGCAAATGTCTGATAATAATATAACAACATGCTTTAATGAATGAATATATCAACAAATAAACCATAGTTTAAATACAATGTGCATCATTAATATTCATACAAATTAAATGAATAATTAAATTAAAACATCTTTAAATTGTCAATATAACTCCAAAGTGTTAAAAAAAAATAATGAAAATATTCACGGAAGAAAAAATAAATATATAATACAACAAAATACAGCATAAATGGTAAACTAGAGACATCAGAAATATAAATTAAGCTGGCAAAAAAAAACAACGCCCACGCATAAATGCATTTTTAAAAAAAAGATGAATAGTATTTGCTAATCTTATAAATAGACCTCTGTGTGTGTGTAATAACGATAAACACACACACGTAATAAATGTACGTGTGTCAGTGGACTGCTCCGCCAATGAGGGGAGGGCACTTCCTTCACCGTGCTAATGCTGACCTGCTATTTCCTCTCACTGGCCCCTGCGCTGCACCACTGCGATGCCACGGCTGCAGCATTAGCTCGCAAATTTCCCCCCATTTTCTTAAACCCCCTTAAGTGGGCGACCGCGACCCCTCGGTTGTTCTTTACTCTCCTTTCCCTTTTCTTTCACGCGCTGCAGCGGGAGGTAGTCGTTTTTTTTCACGACATGCCGAACATCGTGCTTTTTAGCGGGAGCTCGCACCACGACCTGTCCCAGAAAGTGGCCGATCGGCTCGGACTGGAGCTGGGGAAAGTGATCACGAAAAAATTCAGCAACCAGGAGACATGGCAAGTAGACCAACGCATATAAAAAGTGGACTTTTTCCTCACTTTTCGACATGAGCAGCAAACGAGTTTTGTTGCTATAGCTACTACCCCCCATGTGGGTTCGGTTAGCTTGAGGCTAACAATAGTTTACTATTCAGCGGGCTCTAAAGCGCACACGTGACTAGCTAGCCACATGTAAACAGACCATGTGCTGTCCTTTACCGGACCGCTTTCTCCGCTATTATTACACGTAATTGTGCAACGGGGGGGATTTTAATACTCTCACCGTTCAAATACAACCGGCAGCCATACAAGTACGCAACCTTGTATTTTGTTCGGTGCGTATGATGCTAGCTACGCTAACGGTCCGTGTGATGGGTGACTGTGGAGGAGGCCAGGTTTTAAGTCTTCCCCCGAGCTCCTTCATCCGTCTCAACTCTGTGGAGTAACTTTATTTTTTAACACGATGAGCTGTTTGTTTAGTGCACGCGTCACAATGTCAACTGTGGGCTTAAAAAAAGAGGGTTAGGTTTGAATTGGGAACAGATTGACACAGTTATACAGAAATGTATGTTACACCTTTTTTTGAATGCCTTCCTAGCTCGATGGATTCTAGCTAGTTGTAGCATTACTACATGTTGATATGATTAAAATGGATACAGGCATCGGTACACCAGCTCAAACGCTAGTTTAGGCACCACTGTTGTCCACTTCATGGCGAAAAGAAGCACAGCAAGCTGGGGGAGAGAATGCAGGTCATTAAACATGGAGTCAACGTGAGGTTAGCTGGCTAACTACACACTAAAACATGTGGCTCACTGCAGTTGTAAGCATCTGACGAGGCGAAAGCAGAACTTCAACCATAACAGAGGTGGTGCATGTCAAATGTGGTTTATGAACTGAGAGGATACCTTGCAGTTAAATATGAATAAACGCATGTGTATGTGTAGCTATCGTTACTCCCTGTATTGCTAGGGAAGTTAGCTGAAGTCACATGAACTTAATTTGTGCTCATTTCCAAAGCTCTCAAGCTCACCATGAGTTCAATTACTATCTGCACGCCTGCAGCTACTGTAGTTTAACATTAGCATAGCAAACTACCTGTTTAATCCTGTTGCTGCCTGGCCTTGAACAGGCTGTTGAGGTCATGCAGCTTGTTTGAACCCTCCTGCAGGATGACCTTCTAGCTGCACGCTGGCCTGTTTGCTCTTTTAGTGGACCTAAACTCACCATGCGGTGCAGCTTTAAACTTTGCATACATTTAAATGCATGTGTGGCTTTCTATCAATCTCGCCTAAGTGCATTTTATTCTCTTTGATTCAGTCAATGGGAGCCACAGACTGCATTAGTGTGTTTCGTGGCTTAGTGAGCACGGCTTCAACATTGTCAGGGTTGGATTTAATTCCCTCTGGGGTCGCTCACTGATGCACTCACTGTATTGTAATGCACTCTGGATAAAAGCATCCTCCAGATGGGATGCGTTGTTTTGTAATCTTTCCTTTTGAATTACACCAAAGAGCGTTTTCCAACGTTGGTTTCCTCCGTCAAACCCCGCCTTGTGAAGTTGTATTGACCCCTTTTCCTCCAAAGACTCTGTCTGCAGTTGATGTTTACACCCACAACTCTAAAATCCAGGGAAAACTCTGATTATCCGCACTCTGGGTTTGTCTCTTGGGAACACAGCTGTTTGGGCGACGCGCAGTGCAAAACAAAGATTATTCGCTCATTCTCACAGACTAACAAGGAGGTGAGAACAATATGCTAATAACAGCTCTTCTCTAAGCGCGTCACCGATTTTACCAGGTGACGCGCAGAGGTCAAGGGACCAGTGCAGAGGGGGAGCGCATTCCTGAGACGGACAGTCTGTTTTGTTTGTTAGCACAGGGAGATTGTAAAAATAAAGACTTTCTTGTCACTGCCATGTTTGCCCTAGTGAAGGACAGTGATCCGGATTTATTGTCGATATCAAAAGATGACAGATGGAGAGGATCAAAAGGCAGGGGGAGTTGATGTTTTCAGATGTGGGGGATTTCTCTTTTTTCCCTTCTCTGAATTAAAGCCAAATATTAGCTTGTGGCAGCTTCTTGTTGCCTTCAGACAAAATTATTACATACAATACCAGATGAGTAAAATGATCTTTTGTTGCGGCTCTAGTTGTGTCAAAACAATCTCTTTCTTAGCCACATTGTTAACTTTAGTTGTCTTCAACTTTATTCTCTTACAAGCACGCTGTAAAACGTGTTTAAACGGTATGAGCGGCAGGGGATATTGGCTTTGTACGAGCTGGCCTCTGGAAAAAAAAAAACCTCCAGGTCTTGTGACCGCATGGTCTGTTATCCTTTACAACTGTACACGTCCAGTGATCACATGACTGAGGCCGGGGACGACGTTGTCATCCCCCCACAGAGGAATGTTTCACACACATGCTGAGGCTGGTGGACTGTGATTCTGGCGGTGCAGCGTTTGCCTCCCTAAAGGGCCTCAGATGAGCCGAGAGGTGTCCAAACTTGTTTCTTGCCATTCTGTCGTCGATAACTTTCTACGTGTGCTTAATACACTTGATTATAAAGTGTATCACATTTCAATTTGGAAAGAATTCTCGCAAAAATGTCGATGCTGCCGTCCAGCTGGTTTAACGGTGGTGCTGAGGAATTTGTTTCTTAAAAATGCGCCGTTTCACCGCGCACGTCGGCCTGAGATCCTTGGGCTCCAGTCGAACCCAAACGCTTTCATGTTCCCCTTTCTGTCGTTTACGTAGCGTGGAAATCGGGGAGAGCGTGCGCGGCGAGGACGTGTACATCGTGCAGAGCGGCTGTGGCGAAATCAACGACAACCTGATGGAGCTGCTCATCATGATCAACGCTTGTAAGATTGCCTCCTCGTCCCGCGTCACCGCCGTCATCCCCTGCTTCCCCTACGCCCGGCAGGACAAAAAGGACAAGGTAGACACACAGACACGGCATCATCGTCATCCTCTTCATCATCACGACGAAACCAATGTCCTGTTGAATCCTCTCCTCCATGACGCCCCTTCAAAAGACTTTGATTACACACGTGCATTGGTCACACATGACTTTGACCTCCCCTGATTTAGCATTTATTAACATCTGACAAATGATTTACAACACTATAATTAACTTTTACTGGAAGCAGATTAGTGTTTATTAATGTTTCAACAACTATAACTCTTCCCATAAGTAGAGGCTATTGTATAAATGCATAAATCACCTCTGTAGTAATATGTGTCCTCATGGATGTTATAACTACAGTACTTGAGGGAACAATTACAATGTCCTTCCAGCTGGTAACATTCGTTATAAGGCCTTTAGTAACTGTTTATATACTTCCCTGTGTCTGCACCTTGCAGGTTACATACGTCTACACTGCTGTAAAACACGTACGCAGTGCAGTCAGGGAAAAATCTGAAATTGACACATTGGACGTTCCTTCAGGCTGAGAAACTGGTTCACACAACCTGCTTATCTTGTAAATCATTATCTGGTGTTGCCTCAGTTATTTATGCAACGACAACAGCAAGTCGGGTCCAAATGAAGACAGCTCCACGAGTCGCACCTCCGTCTGCCCAAAGTCATCCAATACTTTATTTGATTTTAGTCGCATGGTAGTGTATCATGTGAGGGTCAAAGCCCTGCAAACACTGAGATTTCCCACATCCATACTTTAACGTGAGCGGTACGCGGCAGGCTTCCTGCACGACCAAGATTATTCCCTCGATGAGTCCACTTCACATTTCATTCTCCTGTCGATGTGTGATGGCATTTAAATGTTAGCGCCTCGTCGGCCTCGCTCTCCAAACAGCATTTTCTGAGACACTCTTTGCTCAGCCACCAGCTCCAGGTAGTCGAGTGTTGTGTCAACAGGCCCTGAGGTCTGCCCGGTACATTTGCACTGTGTTGGCTTTTCTTGAGTGAAAGAGCCTGCGGCATTGACTCGCCCTTAAAGGTCTCAGGTAAAGTCCTGACAAAATGTATTTCATTTAGACGGAGTGAAAACGGAGGCTGTCCCATTTTATTTCACATAAAGGAATTTTGATGGTCCTTATTTTTTTTTTTAAAGTTCCAACATTTCTTTTCTTACTTACTTACCTCAAGCGACTGTGTCTTGATGCTTGTCCCAGAGTCGAGCACCCATATCAGCCAAGCTGGTGGCAAACATGTTGTCTGTCGCCGGGGCTGACCACATCATCACCATGGACCTCCACGCGTCTCAGATCCAGGTCAGTACGCTGCCTTCTCTCTGGGTCTAACCGGGCTTTTAATGTACTCAACGTTTGTGTTTCGAACTACTGCAGTGTTTCATCGGATCATTGGTGCGCATAGCGAAACCTACTGAAAGTTAATTTATATGAAGGATTACGGGGAGATTGTGTCCAAAATGGAGGTTTAGAGATGTTTAAGTGCCAGCTTATGTCAGAGAGGCTTCAACAGAGGCAATAAGACAGAGTGCCCCAAGTAATGACATTTTGGGGTCAGAAAAAGGCCTTCTGTTGTAGTAATGGTACAGACGGGGATAAGGAACTGTTGATGTAATAAAAAGACTGATTATACGTGTACAGTTGAGTCGTTTGGCACAAATGTAGATAACATCGTCCCTCGCTTTATAGAAAACCAAACGTGCACATATTCCCGCACTGACTTTGAGCGATACTTTGTTCTTAACTGTTGTCTTTCTTTCAGGGTTTTTTCGACATCGCTGTAGACAACCTTTACGCGGAGCCCGCCGTGCTCCAATGGATACGGGAAAATATCCCAGAATGGAAAAACTGCATTATCGTGTCTCCGGATGCCGGCGGAGCGAAACGGTACGAAGACACCTCGTTGTTGGGCAGACCTTTCTGTGGATAAATGCTTGGTTTGCGCGTTTCCCCGTCCCGCTCAGGCTCATTGCCTCCAAGGAAGAGTCAACAAGTGGTCTTGTTTGACGAGCAGTTAAAGGTTTCGTCCGTGTCTAATGGGTCTTCCTTCTCGTCTCTCTGTCCAGCGTGACGTCCATCGCCGACCGTCTGAACGTGGACTTTGCTCTCATCCACAAAGAGAGGAAGAAGGCCAACGAAGTGGACCGCATGGTGCTGGTGGGCGACGTGAAGGACCGCGTCGCCATCCTGGTGGACGACATGGCCGACACCTGTGGGACCATCTGCCACGCCGCCGACAAGTCGGTGTCATTTCAGTGTTCCAAATTCACCCATTTTCAATCGACGAAGTTAAAACATTATTAAAAAAAAATTGTATTTCTGGTTCTAGACTGATCGACGCCGGCGCGGTGAAGGTCTACGCCATCCTCACGCACGGCATCTTCTCCGGTCCTGCCATCTCGCGCATCAACAGCGCCCCGTTCGAGGCCGTGGTGGTGACCAACACCATCCCACAGGAAGAGAAGATGAAGGCGTGCCCGAAAATACAGGTATGCAGACCGGCAGTTTCTGACCGTTTTCAAGGCTGCACCATCCACTTGAGGGCGTCGGACTATGTTTCTCTCTGCTTTTTAGACGTTATGTTCACCTCGGACATGCAATAGGTTTTCATGTCCCTTGCGTTTGATTGGTTTCCATCAGGTCATCGACATCTCCATGATCCTGGCGGAGGCGATCCGGAGAACCCACAACGGCGAGTCTGTGTCCTACCTCTTCAGCCACGTACCCTTATAAAGAAAGAGAGAGGGCTTCCTCCGTCCCTCTCCTCCCTCACCTCCTCCCCCCTGTTGGGCCACTCTGCTGGCACTTTTTGCCACATCTCCCAGAATAAAGGCCCGATGGTTTTTTTGCCAACCGCACGTGACTGTTTAAAGGTCACGCCCTCACATTGTCCTTGACCTTCTCACCCAGGAGACGGAGAGAAATATCATTTAATTCTCAGAAGACCAAGTTTCTATTTATGAGTATCTCTTGTTGCCGACCGTGGTCCCCCGAGGCCTAGCCTTCACTTTAACCAAAGGCTTCACTTTGTAAACATGTATTTGTACCTCATATCGAACTCGCTTGAAATGAAGCATTCCACAACATCATGTGACTAGACGTATGTTGGCTCTTTCTGCTTCACAAAGTTATAATAATGGGTAAAATAAATTCAGGCACCTTCCCCCACCCCCTTCATTGTTGCTTTAACCGCTGCTACAAGTATTAAAGTAATATAGCCTAACCCTCTATTAGCTATATTGATTGTAATAGTTCATGCTTGGTCAGTTTAAAGCTGCCACACAAGTGGAAATGTGTTGATCTGACCAAATGGGAGTCAAATTAATGAACACGCATAATCTTTAATTTCCTGGGCCTTTAGTGAGACGCTGAGGCATCGGACCTCAGTGCAACTTCTCCCACAACAAGCTGCTGTCACCCAGTGGTGGCTCATCTGCATGACAACCCTCTTCTCATATTAATTATGCTATGAAACTATAAGATTTAGAGACAACTTTCCAAACTCTGGGCAGGTGTGTTGACAGTGTGTGAGACGAGGCGTCGGTGGGTGTTTCGCCCATGTTCCAAAAGGTCATGAAAACAAATTGAGCCCGAAGCTTGTTAAAGTGTCAAGATTTCAATTGTCATTACGGCTGTAATGGGTCACTTAATTCCAATGAGGCAGGTTTCAGGGTTTGCCTGCAGGTGGATAAAGAAAAGTTGGTTAAAAAGCGTGGTTTAATTTTTTTTTTTATATGTAACACTTTGAGCTGTTTCGTTGCCAATAAAGCTTTGACAATGGCTTGCAGATGCTCATCTTTGTTTTCCTCTCAGTTAATTAAAAGTGTCATTACTTTAATTTAGAATTGTGTTTTCTAAAAGATGGACTTTTAATGCTTACATATCCTCACTATAAGCATCAGGAGTATTGCGTTAAATAAAATGATACAGTTTATCTTTGGTGTCTTTACATTTTATTAAGTATATTACTCAAGGCTAAACTAAACATATGTAAGCTCTGGAAGTATTTACATGTTCTAATACATGTTATAAAACAGGTTACTTTTTACATGAATATCAGTTCAGTTGAAATATCAGTAAAAAAAAAAAAAAAATCAACCACAGTTTGAATGCAAGAGTTTTTCACTTGATAGTAACTTTCTTGCATTTTGTTTTACTCAATTAAATCAATATTCTTCCACTAATGAACCGTCTAACTCGATCAGCGGCTCAATATGGACGCGCGATGACCTCATGTAGTAATTAAGAGACAATAGAAACGTCATCTTTAGAGGCGGCGATGCGTGACGCTCAAGCTGCCGCCAGGGGGCGCGCCTTCCCCAGCAGCGTGCAGCCGCAGCAGCTGCAGGCAGGCGGAAGTAGAGAGGAGAAATAATGTGCCATTGATACCAATAGTGTTATTTTCACATCAAATGCGGTTGAAATGAGAGAAGACTGTCAGTAAAACATCTCCGGTGGTGATACACTGAAGTGTCAGGGCGCCACGCTGCTGTGAAACAGTCAAAACAAAAAAGATGAGGGCGCGATTGCGCAACTTCACGCGCAAAGAAATCCAATACATCTATTTATTTACATTTCTTCCCTGAGCGAGATGACACGGAGCTCCTTTAGGGGCTTTTCTTCTTCAGTGTTTGGTTTTCAGCACGAGGAGGATGGAGGGCTCGCGCCTCTCCAGCAGGGGGACACGGGAGGATGCGAGCTGGTGATGTCAGACGTCATTAGCATATTTCTGACTATATCTGATGCTTGCGCAAAGACGTGCCACTACTGCTGCAACGCACTGACCAAGAGACCATCCAGCCATCAGCCAACACTTCGGTAAGCCTCTTCCAACAAAGCGTTTCTATTGTTTGAGCTCCATTGCTGGCAGCGATGAAGAGTCTGACGTGGGACATGTGATCCAGAGATGCTGCTCCCAAATACATAACCAGGGACCAGATGATTAGTTATGATGGGATGCAGCTCCTTTTATTTGACTTTTTTTCCCTATTGAAATAGCTAATTATAGGGTGCAGTGAGACGACAGGGCGAGGGCGTTATCTGTTTTCAAAACACATTTACGCATATCGGCCGATCCCCTTTGTTGCGGTCTGCGCTCGTGCTGCATGGTTTCGTCATTCAAGCGGTGCCCTTTTTATTCAGCCATAAACGTGCCTGCTTTTTTTTTTTTAGGTGGGTGGGAGGGGGGGGTTATATTTTGAACCAACAGAGTTGAACTTGGATTTTAAGGCTGACGTGAACGTGCAAAAAAAAAAAAATCTGGGCGGTGGTTCCTCTCGGATCGCAACCCAAAGGAAGAAGCCAATGCACAGCCTCCCTGTGGATACTTCTCAATCATTATTTTACCACGAGATTACATCATTTATAACCCCTCTAGTTACCTTAAAATAATATTTGCACATAAGCCATGCGGCTCCCCCATCCTATCCCCCTCCTTTTTGTTCTCTGCCGTCGCAGTATGGGAACTCCTGTTGTTATGTAAATGTCGCGGTCTGAACCCTTGTGGACTGGCTTCATTGTCTGGAGCGTTGTGTTGCCCTCTGTGTGCGCCATCCCGGGCTGTGAGTCTGATAACTGGACGCACATCAGGCAGATCACGCTGGTTTTTCAGCCGCGGGCGAACAAAAGGAGGGGCGGACGCACACAAGCGGTGTGAGTGCGCATGCAGTTGGAGTGAATAAACGGTTTTTCGACCACTGAGATTTAGGCAACGCCCTTAGACTGATAAAAAAAAAAAAAAGTCAGAGTGAACCTCAGGCTCTGATGGTTTCTACTTTTTTTCCTCTTCAAGGCATTATTGTTATTGTAAAAGCCGAATAAATACACATTGGATGGTTATATTTTCACATAATGTCTCTGTTTAATGGCTGCTCTCTCTCTCTCTCTCTCTCTCTCTCTCTCTCTCTCTCTCTCTCTCTCTCTCTCTCTCTCTCTCTCTCTCTCTCTCTGATGCTTCAGACTACCTGCAACAATGAGTGACAAGCCAGACATTTCAGAAGTGACCAACTTCGACAAGTCCAAGCTGAAGAAGACCGAGACCCAAGAGAAGAACCCCCTGCCGACAAAAGAAAGTAAGATTCAGAATTCCTGCACGTGGTGTGTGTGTGTGTGTGTGTGTGTGTGTGTGTGTGTGTGTGTGTGTCACAGTCCCCTCGACTGTTTCTGTCCTTTTTACTGACTCTAGTGTATAAAAGTAGAGCTTGACCCAGTGCGGTTGAATCTCACATCTCCTCCCCTCTCTTCTCTTCCACAGCCATCGAACAGGAGAAGGCTGGATAATAACGATGCCCCTCCCTCCCGTCATGCACTGTACACCCCCTCTTCCTCCTCCTCCTCCTCCTCCTGCATTGCCTTGTTTTCAGCCACTTCTTCTAGATGTATAACTTTGTAACCGAAAGTATGAAACAACAACAATAACCGAGCTGCGCTGGACGGGGTGACGCTTCCGCCGCGGCGGCCGGGCCTCGTCCCCTCAACCGCGAACCGCCTTCACGCGGGTCTTCCTGAAGGATGGGGAGGATTTGTGCGAGGAAGAGGAGGGTGGGGGAGCTGCGCGAGGTGTGCGCGGCCCCTCGTCGACAACACCTGAACAAGGGGACGGGGCGTGGCCCCCGGAAGCTCGCCAGCGTCTCACACACCATCGCCACATCACCCGACGGCCCCGTGCGGCTGCTTTTGCGCCCCCACCCCAGCTGAGGCGTCAAGCTTTTTTCTGTTGTTATTATTGTTTCTTCGTCTCCTAATTTTCGGAAATGCACAACTTTGTTTGTACGCTGGCCAAAATGTAAATGACCCTACCCCCCCCCAAAAAAAAAATGGAAACTGTCTTCTGTCACAATGTTTTTATTTTTATTTTGTATGTTCACGAGGATAACGATGCACCGGATTCCATCTAGATCTGGGAGGCGCTCCAATGGGACCTCACTTGCGGTTTCATTTTAACGCCCTTTTTTTTTGGCCCGAGCGATTCAGGACGGCTTCTGTGTAGCAATCTGTCTCTGAATCGTCTCAAAGGAGGAAATGGGGAAACAAAATGTGCCGGCAATTGATCCCATTTGTTCGCTTTCGACAGTAGATTCGAATTCTCAAGTGTTCCAGCAGTCATGTTACTCTGCCACAAACCATTACCAGAAATGGGAAAACCGTGAAATGTTGTAATAAAAAAGAATTTGTTACTAAAGAAATTGTGCCGCAGAGTTTCTTCTTCTGGCGTCCTCACACACGTCTCCACATTCACAGCTTGTTAGAAGCTGTTTCACATTTGCAAACGTAATGCAGCCAAACTGCTTGTCTTAGCTTAACCCACATCTCACACCAACTTACACTCTTCAGATGCCAAACATCTTTAGCATTACTTAAGGGATGACGCTGTGCACTATTAAAAGGCTTAAACGTCTCAAGCCCTGCAGGGGATTTAGCACAGGAGATACATTTTGTCTCTGTGTGTCTGCAGCGAGGCAGGGTAGCAAAGGTCTTCCTCAGCGAGCTTCACTGTCAGCGCAAAGCTCACGTTGGAGCCACCGGTTGTTGCAGAGCAACCAGGAAGTCAACTCAAAAAGTGCATTGGTCACATTGCTTATCTCTGCTGTGGAGGGAAGAGAAGTGGCTTATGGGACAGCAGGCCTTGACCCAGAGTACAGCCTCAGCAGGAGATTTACACAACCCTTTGTCCTAAATTAGCCGGCAAAGCCTTAAAGTCATTAGCATCACGTCACGGACATTCCTGCATTTATACCTCCATGTTATGGTCCGTACTTTTATGTAATTCAGAGGTGACTGGGCTCTGGGCAAGGAAATCTGTTCATTCAGCATGGTTGTAGCCTTGAACGCTAACGCTACAAGCTACGACTGCGACCACGTGGGGCATGAATCGGCATTTTTAAGCATGTCAGACGTCGCAGCGTTCAGCGGGGCGTGTTTCCGCGCTCACCGTCGTTGTTTTTGTCAGCTCTTCCTTCCCGGGCCCATCGGCGAGATTGATCTCAGGCCACGGGGGAGGATTCCTCCGCTCGCTGTGTGTCAGTGTAAGTGGATTGTTGCTAAATCAGTTGCTCTTAATAAGGCATTAATGTGCGTGGGGGAGGAGGGGCGGGCGTGGAGGTCAGGGGGTTGGTGCAGCGAGCCAAAGCCTCGCGGGGCCCTCCCCTCGGATGGGATTACGGCCCTCTGCACGCCGCACACAGGGGCGCCGCCTCCCCCAGGAGGAAAGTGACGAAGGATTTTGAGCAGGAGCGGCAGATGGGGTGGAGTCGAGGTAACCCATGGCAACAGCTGCTGCTGAGTCACTTCCTGGAGTCGGGCGGTCGGATGCTAGTTACCGGCGCGTGGAGCGTTTCTCCTTGGAAAAGGCACGGGTCATTAAAGCTGTCCGGGCGGAGCGTGAGCCAAACACGCAGGGGGATTATGAACGCAGCACATGGGGCTCTGTTGTCCGTGTTGTCTGTCCCTTTGTCTTTGGGGCCGTCGGACCCGGACAACCAGGAGATTGGTTGATTAATGGTTCCCCAATGAGCTATTGTTGAGGATCCGGGAACAAGCTGTTGCAGTTTGGGTCACAGTCGCGACAAACGATGACAACAAAAAAGTACTTAAAATAAGGATGCTCACGAGAAAACTGGCATTAGTTAAGCACATGCAACATAAATCAACGCGGACTTGGTTTCACATCGGCCTCCTGGGTGAAAGTCCTGTGTCCGTTTGACCCGTCCATCCTTCGTGGACTCTCTCTCTCTCTTATTACGCTCCATCAGCTGCTCCGACCGTCTCATAAAGAGGTGGAGCGTTTGTGTTTCCTGCTCATCGTCAACATTCTCGACTGAGTGGGTGAACACTGTAAACGTTGCACCTGCTAAACAGCATGGTTATCTGGACGTGCATCCCCACAGAGCCAGCAGGATGGCTGCAGACTCTCCAGCTTCATCGTTGGAGGGGAAATAAATTAACAGCCACATATCAGTAAAGCTCATTCCCCCAGCGTCCTTCTGTTGACTGTGCTATATATTATCCGCAGGTTGCTTCTCCACAGAGACGGCCGCCCGAGTCAATTACCTTCCTATCGCTCGCCGGCAGAGACAAACACTCGGTCTGCTCTCCATTTCCATGGCAACTGCCCGTCCAGGAGCTACATTTGGCGTCGCAGCGGAGCGGTGGACGTGCCGCACGTCGACGCCTGGCCATTAGCTTTAATGCGCTCGCAAATGTCCGCCGCCCCATCGGCGGCCGAGACACAAACAGGAAAGAACGTGCATGATTGCGTCGTCGTCGCCGCAGCTTCCGGTCCGACCCGCCGCTCTCCAGATTGGGTCGTCGTTTAGCGTCGCGCTGACTCAGCTCCCGGCAGACCGGTGGTGACGAACACACATCAAGTCAGACGCGGCATTTGTACCGCTCGCCGCCGCCGCCATCGCCGCTTGGTACGGACACGTGGCAACGACAAGCGTGCGAGGTACGAGCGGCCATGTTTAATGGGTTGAGGGCCATGTGTGCGTGAGCTCATAGGGTGTAATTTAACACAGCAATGAAAGCGCTCGGGTTCCTCCCACATCGCCTCACGGATGAAGCGCAACTGAAGCAAAGGAGTGATTTGTCTGAGCCGGAGGAGTTCCTCGCTGCATGGTTTCGCGTGACTTTGTGTTTTTAGTGCGCTGGATGCAATAACGTTGCTGAGTTGCTCACATACAGAGTACAGTACACACATCAGACAGCTTCCCCAGTCACGTCCTCCTGGTGCAACGTGTTTACAGATAAGTGCTGCTCGGCATCCGGAGGAAGCAGGAACTTACTTTTTATAGCACTTCTGTGAACAAAGACACAAAGTGCTCTGAAATCGAGGAGAGCCAAGCGCACACGCCCACGAGCCCACCCCTATGGCTGCAAGAAAGAGCAGACGCTCGCCGTTTGGCTCAGAAACGCCTCAAAACCACCTCTGAAGTCAGCGCTCGCTCTCCTGTTGCATCGGTGACAATTACAACAGATCCTGTGGATCGGGAAAAGTCCGTTAAACAGTTGTTTCACCGCTAATTGCGCCATCAAACCGATGCGTAGACGCACAGCTGGCTTGTTAAGCGGCGGTGGTGCAGAGAGCGGGCGTGGTCCCACATTACAGCAGCAGGCTGCCCGTCTGTGGCTCGGATTGATTATCCCAGACGTGCTCCATTAGCGCGGCCCCAGATGGGCCCCGATCGATGCCGTGTAAGCGGCGTTTCAAATCGCTTGTAAATGCATCAGACGGAGCGTCGCGCGGAATCAATGCTCGGACGGAAGAGCGACGCGTCGGATGGACTCGTTGCGACTTGATGAGGTGGTCCAGAGAGCCTGAGACACGCGTGGTCACACAGGATCCGGTGGACAGATGCATGTGCATCCGCCACGAGGTGCTAACACAGAGGAGCTCCCAGTGGCTGCTCTCCTGAGGGCTAACGCAGAGCGACAGCCCTGACATTTCCTGACGCTCCCTCCCTCGCCGCGGGCCTTCTCTTTCTCTGCTCTTCCTCTTCGTAGACGACACTGCCGCTGCAGACACCTGGCGCTTTTGGTCTCCCCTTCACAAAACTCAGCAGAGCAAATGTCTGCTTCCAGCGCTGATGCTCGGCAGAATCCCCTTGTCAGCGACAAACGCGGTGCTTTTGTTGATCTCGCAGCTTTATTTGTCCTTAACTGGAAGATAATAGATCTATGGACCCCCTCCCCCCTAAAGAGTCTAATTTCCTGAAGCTAACACCATCATTTTGTATCTTTACGTCGTTATGCAGCAGGAAAAAAAATGCACATGCCCCTCTCTTCACATCTCTGGAGACACATGCTGCTTCGCGTGGACTAAAAGGAGACACCTTGATTAAAAAAACTGTGAGTTGTGGTTGAAAGAAATGTTGATCATGAGTGTTAATTACCCCCGTGGTCCCAGCAGAGAGCTGCTTAATTACAGCCCCCTTGCTAATAACAAGCTTAGCCGTGTCGTGTCCTTATTAGACTTTTAATAATCAGCGCAAGAGCAAAGGCCAGGATATCCAAGGGCGCCCTTTTTAAACCCATAGATATTTTCCCACATTGGTGATTATTGCATTCGACTCGTTGCGCTGTCACCACCTCTCGGGCCTTCTCTTCACATCGCCTGAAGGAAGGGACATCATGAAAAGCTCTTTCTGCTCTCCATCAGCTCATGATGTGTGTGTCGAGGGCCCCGGGGGCTCCGGATAGCGTTGGAGACTCATCTCGCTCCGTCCTCTGGCGCGTGGATGAAGCTTCCTCATGCCGTTGCATCATATGTATGTGACTCGCAGGGTTGCTCAAACGGCGTTGCTCAAAGGCCTCGCCGGGGTCTGACACACAGGATGCGATGGCCATCGGCCTCAATGAGTCGCGTGAGTCGCACATTGATGCAACTGGAGTTTCAGTCGAGGGATCTCACAGTCAGACGCCCCCGCGGCTCCGTCCACACACTACACCCGTAATCCGCTCAATCTCGTGTCTCCCGGTTGTTTTCCCGCGCTGCGTTTATTTTCTAAGTTGCGCGGGCGAGGTCGGTGCAGCGGCGATAACGCCTGCCGGCGTGCCGGTGAGCGACAGCGTGTCAAGGTCAGCCCCGGAGCTGTATCAACAACAGCAAAGCAGGGCGAAGTAAGACAACAAGGGGAGCTGGCCGTCCTCCAAGAGGAGCGCTCACGCAGCATTAGCCGCTATAATTGTAAACCGTTATCCCCCAACGTCGAGGGAAGCCGCTGTTTGGGGATCCAGATCCATTAAAAACAGATTATTGTGAACACCCCAATGTGTCGGTTGGGCACAAAAAAAAGGCGAAGCTGTGGATCCGCTGTGGTACGAATGATTGAACTGCATACAGCATCCCACACACACACACACACACACACACACACCTGCGTCCACGCCCACGGGCCCGAACACACACGCTCACGAATGCCAAGAGATCTTAAAACCCGGAGAGCTGGTTTTACCCTCGTTAGCGGAAAGTTTGGCCTCCTCCTGAGATTTATGGAGGCTTTTCACATCTGGTCGCTGGGGGGGCGTGTGCTGAGCGGTGTAATGACCAGCTCTTGGCTGTCTTTCTCTCTGCTACGTGTGCAAGTTGGACGTCCATTAACGCAGTTGCTTGTTAAACCCTCAGAAAGGAATCAGTTTCGCCGATTTTATTGAGCTCGATTTCCAGCCGCGGCCTTCGCTGCCAACAATCCAGCACCCTCAAGGACATTAACGCAGACGTGCAGGACACAGAACGTCTATTTACCCGTGTCGGGCATTCGAGGAATTCGGGACCACGTGTTGTTTTGTCTCAACTAAGGGAAGTGAATACTCGAACTGAGAACGCTTACTTTGGCAAAACATGCATGTTATCGCAATGAGAAGGGCTGTTGGACGCAGCCCATTGTCCCCATTGGCTTATTGAAGCATCAAAGAAGGCCACGCCTCCAGCTCCTTGTGAGGACGCTGCCGGTCTGATCGGTGTGGAAACAACAGCAATAGTTGTGTGAAGACACGGCGGCGGCGTAAGGAGATCTTGCCCCCCGAGGCGTCTCGTGTTCAAGCCCGGTTTTCCTCGAACCTCCTTTAAAGCTCCCGCATCACTGAGTTTGACCTTTGACCACACGCTGCGGTTGGCGGCGAGGGAATCCAATTTCCCGATGGATCAAGCGACTATGAGATTTGTTATCGTCGCGGCAGTTTTGCGAAAATTGATTCGGAGTCCGTTTCCTCGTGTCTCAGCAACCGAACCCGCACTTAATCTGGAGCGGGATCAGTCGCATGGGGTCCTCGTCCAGCCAGACGCTGCCAGAGGTCTGGAGTTGAACCCAAGCACGCAACATTTTGAACACACGCTCGTCCGCTTCGCGGTCCTCCGGGGGTTTAACCCCCGATCGCCGCCAAAATCTGCTCGGCTTCCTCGGCCTCCTGAATGTCCCAGCATGCCATCCCTTTTATTTCTTTTTTTCATGAATAAGGTCTTTTGTGTGCTCGCTCTGTCCAAAAAGGGAACTCTGGCTGCACTTCACTTCCTCTCACGCTGTATCGGTTGTGACTTTGCCCGCTGCTTTTTGGTCGCGACGTTTCAGAATTACTTCGTGAGATCCAGAAGAGTTCCCTGTGCAGTTTGAAATGTCACAGGACGTACCATCTCTGAGGAGAGCGTGTCCATCTTAAGACTGATTCCTGACAGCGGGAGGAAGGTGCACGCGTCTTCAAGGTTAAATATAATACTCTCATTTGGTGCAACTCGTGCAATAACGGTGGAAAACACGCGGAAAATGTTCATCAACAAATTACATTTAGAAAGCCGCGTTGACACGATTTCCACCGACGTTTCCGCGACTCAGAGTGGTCTGTAAGCCGTCTCCATGGCAACAGACGTGCATCCTCACCATGGATACGTGATGTGCAGTTTGACGCCGGCCGATAAACAATGTTGTCGCGTAGTGTGTGTGTGTGTGTGTGTGTGTGTGTGTGTGTGTGTCCCCCGGAGAGGAGTGAGGCTCCCTCACAGAGGAGGAAGGCTGTGATGTCACAGGGGGGGTCGCGCAGCAGCAGCCAGATGCTCTCCCTTCATTTCTACGTGCAGATTGTGCGGCCTTGAGGAGTCTTCACTGTCGTCTCCGTGAGCAGTTGCACAAGAGATGACTAACTGACTGTCACCAGTAGCTATCAGCAATGATTGAAAGGAAAAGCAACTTCCCGGACCGTGAATCACCACCAGTGTGGAAGCAATGTAGGTCACCACCCAATCCATAAAGATAACCAGACCTGATTAACAGTATACATCATAATCTCAATTATAAAAGCACAGTCAGATACAATGATCAAGGCTGGTAATCTGCGAAGATTAAATTCGGCTTTGGTGTGTACGTGAGGCAGCAGATTATTGTAGATATGCCTTAAGACTTGCAGCACAATACTACCTCATTACAGCCTCCTGTCTCTGATTTTGAAAGTGTTTTGTGATAAGAAACGAGCTCTCAAGGCCTCCGCGGGTTCGGGCCTACAAAATAAAGCCCGTTAGACTAACTTCTCTGTTGCAGCAGCACGAGGAAGTCAAGGAGCTGATTGCTCTTCCTGTTTTTCGGGTGCGAGTCTTTGGCTCTGCCGCGCCTGGTTCTGCCAAATTTCCTCCATCTGAGTGTCAAAGGTCGAGCCGCGTTGCTCTGAGGTCTGGATTAATGAATCCTGGAGGGTTGTTTTTTTTTTTCGCGGGGAGAGCGTTTGTTTACAGTGGTAGATAGTTCCCATGAAAACCAAGCAGAGGAACAAAATGTGAAGAGGTTACGCACGACTGAAGCAGAAGAGGAACCGGTGAGAGAGGAGCAACGAGGAACTCTGGGAAGGACACATGCTCGTGCTGCTGGTACTGTGAATCAGCTAAACGGACTCGCAGCAAGCTGCTCGCTTGAGAGAGTGGAGCCGTTGCTGAGTGAATAGAATCCCAGATGCCCGAGTGCCTCTCCGTCTTTGCAGGGGGAGACAGCCGGTCCCTGTGTCCTTTTTGTCCGTTGAGGCCCCCCTCCTGGAAGAAAGGCTTTAGTCAGACGTGTGCCTGCATTCCTTCGCCTCCTCCTCCCCCCAACACCTCCGCCGTCACAGTCCCAGTTGGACTGGACTCGGGCCCAGATGCGCACCGACTCGCCCTCTTTGTCTGCAGATCTGGCACATGACTTGCTCCGGCGACTGGCGTGGCCCGGTTCCAAAAACGCCCCCATTGTTCCCGCCGTTGCCCCATTCTGGCCCCGAAAATAACCGCCAGCGCCCCAGCGTAGGCACGCCGCCAAGGCGGGCACCACAACAGTCGTGCCGTCATCGCTCGTGTGTGGATTTGAATCGTCGCCACGTCTTGATTACTCTATTCTGGGTGCTAAAACAAGATGAGCCGCGCGGAGCGGCGCGGGACTCTGTTCAAACTGGCCCTGAGAGTATATTTTAACAAACCAAACGTCTGGCCCCTCCGGAGGCAGCTGATTTTGTGTTAAAAATAAAAAGTCAGAGGAGATGTGAGAAACACAGACACAAGCCTCATGTCCTGACGTCGCCCTCGTGAGATTGTAAATGTTTAGATTGTCATGGGATAAACTGAGGCTCCGTCCCATCTGTTACACAATAGATTGACATTCCCATGTCGATCGGACCTCGCTGGATGTGGGCGGAAATAACTCGTGTGGGAGAGGAGGGAATGTCAGCTGTGAACAACTTGAGCAAGAGAGAGATGGCGGTCGGATGATATTTCCCCGAAAGGCTTTCGGGAAAACAGTTTAAAAGCATTCCTTTAATAATAATGTTGCTCTAGAAAGCCGCGAGTGCGAGTCAAATCAAAACTCCCGCAGCCAAAATATTCAGCGGCGAGAGCCAACGGAGTGAATCCCTCCTCAATCCGCCCCTTGTTTTCATTTGATTAAAACGGAGCATTTCTCCGGGCCGAGGCCTTCAGCTGTGGTGAGAAACTTGAGACAAAACAGCAGAGGATTAACAGGAGGAACAGAGAGGGAAGGGTTGGGAGGAGGCGTCCAGAAAGATCCCAAAGAATCCTCCTCTCCTCCTTCATCCGACCCCCCATCTGCCCCGCCAGCTTCTCCTCCTCGGAGGTCAGAGTGGGGTGACTTCCCAGAAAACCGGCCCACCCTCGATCCCTTCTCTTTCCATAACAAATCTCCCTACACACGAGTCGCCCGAGGAGCGGTGGAAAGCTCACGCGGCTCCAGTGTTTTGCCTCCGTAATCGACGGCTGGAGCGTATCGTAGTCTGCGTGAGGCCCCCGCCGTCCTTCAGTCATCCATCTCGACAAAAAGCAGAGGGAGCGCCTCACGCGGTGCCCGCGAGCGCCGTGACGTACCGAGACTCCCTGCGGAGGTCGTGATTTCCTGGAGCTCCAGAGCTCAAGCGCTGCGATTCGGCTGCAATATCTCGCTGCTCAGGTGAGACCGGGCGTCTCCAGTGGGGAGCTGTTTTCTCGCGATGCATCTCCGAGCGCGCCGGTTCATAATTTGGTCTTAAACAGCCGAGTCTCCGGCTGTTCTCTGGATATGTCTGACGATTTCGCCCTCTGAATCTCGTTGTCTCTCCAGTTTGACGTTTTGTTGATGAAGTTACAAGACTTAACCAAACAACGTGGTCTTAGCTCAGTTACTTCACTCAGAAAACACCCACGTGGTGAATCCAGAGTGTACACACTGCCTTTGAGGTCACGTGTGCCTCGTTAAAGGAACAACGGTAAACGGCTCGGCGAGTGTGTTGAGTGTGTTGACATTGTGACGCTAATGGAGACAGAAGGAGCGGTTTTAAACAACCTCCAGCTAAAGTATACGCAAAGTAAAGCAGGGCCTTTAAAGACGGATAAAAGACCATTTAGACCGATTCAAATGCCATTTACATCCCAGCGAACGGAGATTAGATAGAGGTCAAGTGAAACCTGCAGTTCCACCTCGATGGCGTCTCTGCCAGCTCTTCATTAACTGACATGGAAACAAGAGGCCGATGTTAACGGCTGGCGGCCTCTCACGTCCCCGCCTCCACCTGAGGCCGTGAGAAGACGATCAATTTGCTCAGTGACGGGAACGGTGCCGCGAGACGGAGCCTGTCTTTTGCACATCCATGTCGCGTCGGGGAGGAGGGGGGGGGGGGGGGCAGCAGGAGCACGCGGTCGCCAGAGGGCCGAAGTGCTTTGGTCGCATTTGCGAGGCCGCGCTCGGTGCCGACAAATAGGACAACTGGTGCTCGGAGCCACAGGAAGGCCGCGCGTCGGGACGCCGCCTGCACGGCCACGGCTCCCTCCCTCCCCGTATTACTCTCAATAGAAGAGACTGATGCAAGAGCTTGGGAAACCGGTTTTGCGTTGGCTTCGTCAGGAGGCGCGTGGCGCTGGTGCGGCCGAACCCGATGAAGAAGAGGCATGTGTCTTCATTGGCACGGCTTTCCCCCGGCAACCCACCAGGAAACACACGGATCCACCCGGACAAGCTGCTGAGCCGAGAGAGGAGAGCGATGCCAGACACTTCAGATCGACGTTTAGGTCCTGTCAAACTCAAGCAGAGTGTGTGTGTGGGTGTGTGTGTAAGTCCTCCGGCTGGATCTTATATAACTCCTGACAAACAGACTGAAAGATAAACAGGCACAAAGATGGCCTTTTGGGTATCTCACGGCTACACAAGGACGCTGACGTTGACATGATTTACCTCCATTTTAAGCATTTATCTGACGTTGTCGCCCACTGAGAAGTGTGCTGAGTTAGATCAGGACACAAAGAAGCTCCGGGGGGAAAGAAAATGTCTACTTTAGGAGGAGCTAGTGTGACTCTGCTGTTTTACTGAAGCAGAAGTACAATTACAAGAGTAATGTACCGCTATCACTTAAGAAAACTCCCCTCGCTGAAGCTTAACACTAAGTACATTAGAATGAAAGTACACACGTGTATGACCTGGTTTGAAGAAACAGTCCCTCGCTGCAGCTTTATATTTATGACAGATATATTTTGGCATAATCAGCTTTATTATCAAATTAAATACAATTTAATATAAAGAAATAGGTAAAATCCCTAATGTTATAACATATAACCCCTTAAAACTACAGACAAAGCTTTGATACAAACTTTTAATTCGAACTCAACACAAGTTTTACACTATTTAAAACCCTGCAAAGCTAATTTCCCAAGTAAATGGTACAATACACACCGCGGTGTGATGTATCTTTCCCACTTCACAAATACCTTCACTGTGACACGGGGACGCCATGAGGTTTCACTGTGGATGAAGCCGCCAATCACAAGTGGGAGTGGACGCAGCGGCGGAGGAATTGAGAACTGGTGGTTAAAATGGGAGAAATAAAAAAGGTCACGAGAAAGACGATCTCCTTTCAGACAAAAGGCGAGCGACCTGTTCTCATGGGAACTGGAGCAGCTGTGTTTAGTTTCCTCGAGCTTAACTCATCCCGTCATCTGCTTTACGTTTGGACAGACTCACAGCAGGTTGTTGTTTCTTTCAATCATATCCCGGTGACTTCCACGCCTCCTTTAAAAACCTCATAAAAGAAGATTTCCACAGCGAGTTCCCCTCCGTTATGAGAACGCTGATCCAGGATTACAGCTCACGTCTGCGGCCACCGGGCGCTCGTTTTTACTGGACACGCGCACAAAAGGAGGCCGCGGAGAGTTTACTTCACGACGCGAGCAGATTGCCGACTTAAATAAAAACTCGCCTCCATTTATCAACACTGCGTTGTCACAGAAACGCAGGCCGGGGCCCAAAAAAAGGGAGCAGATGGCTCGAGCGGTCGACTCCAACTCAAACTAGCTGATCGGCTGATTTGCTTCATACCCAGGGGGAAAGTGTTCGTACTTGTTCTCAGCTTGTGTTTCACCGGCCTTGTTTGTGTGTGTGTGTGTGTGTGTGTCCTAGCAGTTTGTAAGATGCGGGACAAACATGCGCAGGCCTGCCACTATCAGTGGTTTCAGGTGAAAGAAATCAGTGTGTGTCTCGACCATGGAGGAGGCGGTCGCGACACAAAGGGCCTCAACAAACTCCGATGGATCTCATGTGTCGAGTGTGTTGCTGTCAGGTCTTCACAGGCTGGTTTGTGTGCCGCGGACGACATTCGCCGCACCCCCTCATTTCTATAAAAACACTGTATGTGACAAACACAACGCCGCCGAAAAGAAAAGTGAACATCGAGTGGGAATCATCGCTGCAGTTGGCAGTTGGCCACCTCGAGAGCTGCAGTGAGCAGATGTCTGGGTTTCAAGACAAAACCGAGTCCTGACTAATATCTGCAAAACACTGAAATGTCCCAGTTCCTTAAATACATTGGTACCATTTTGTGAAGAAAAAAATATATATACATATTAACTCTGATTATGTGTCACAGTCGGCCTTTAAGCTATCAGATGTCCTCCATTTTATATAATCTGCTCTCAGCGCCACTATCGGACTTTTATTTTGAAATCCGCTGCACAAATACAGATTAATCTCATTGTTTCTCTCTTTGTGTCATGCATTCATATCAAAAAGTGCTGACAGACCGACAAATGAACAGACAGCCTGCCCTTAATACAACTTTCCAATTTTACCCATAATCCACCGGGATGCATCTGTGCAGGCCAGTCCCGCTGCCATGCTTAGAGGCAGCCAATCAGACTTCGTTTGATGTAATCCCTGCACCCATCTAGCAGCACATTGCAGGCAGACAAACTGTGGCGGAATGGTCTGCATGTGGGAGCACGCACACACACACACACACACACACACACGCACACACACCGAGACCAGGCATAATTGCCAGCATTCCTCCTCCCCGAGCCCAACGTGTCCTGTTGTGCATTCCTGGGACGTCGGGGCGAGCCGCTGCAGCAGATGGGAACGACTGCAACCCGCTTGTGTTCCAGTTATGCTCTTAAATGAGGAGTGACGTCTAAATCCCCGGATGTTTGGGATGCTGGGAATGACGATTGTGTTTTGGTGACCGCGTGAGGCACTCCATGCGCAGATGCCCAGATTTATATATATGTGGAAAGTAACACCTTTTTTTAAAATGGTTTTCCAGCCGCAGCGTGTTGGCAGGAGACTGTTGAGTCGATTCCTCTGGTGACGTTCTCTGGATGTGTCTGCATGCTCTTAGCACAGGGACTGTGATGTTAGTGTGGCTTATTTTCTAACTTTTAAATGCCATTTAACTGCAAAAAAAAAACAGTTTTGCGCGTCCCCGTTCAGCGCGTAAGGCTTTAGAAACGGTCCTGATGAAACCGCGGCCTTTAAAACCACAATGTGCGGCGTTTTATCCTGAGAAGTGAACTGTCCCGCTGGTCTCTGTCTTTTGACACTTTCCCAATATTTCAGTTGGGAAAGTTTCTTCCTGTGGCAGCAGAAGTGACTCACCCTCCGAACCATCAACCCACTCTGCCCGCTGTCCTTTCTCCTCTCACTGTACGGTACGAACACACCCGTGGCGGGAAGAGCCAGGCCTGCCATTGTCTGAGTACGGGGGGGAGGGGGGAGGGGGGGGGGGGGGCACAGTCAGTTGCGAACAACAGCCGACAAATAAGAGAAACCCCCCCCCCCCGTGGCGATGGCTGTCGTGCTGTTTCACTGATCTGTGGGCATTCCTGCTCATTAGCGGCCTTTGTTGTGTGTGTGCACAGACACGGCTGACGAATTGACTGTGGCAGGTATAGTAAGAGAAGAGACAAATGTATATGCGTGAGACTTCCAGTGAAGGCATCTTTGTGACTGAACACAAGATGGCTTTTTGTGCACAGCAGGTGCACCGGGCGTGGGCTTTCGCGGCGCCTTTCAAAGTTTGATCCGTCGCGGCTTTGAACGTCCACCTGGGCTCGGGGGTCCGGTCGCTTGTTTTCCCAGCGTGGGCGTCCAAAAACAAGCCTTTTCCCTCCTGGCACGCTTACATGGAACACACACACACACACACACACACACACAGACTCAAATCTGTCGCTCTGAGCTCATTTTCAGCATTTTTGCCGAGTGCCAGCTCGCGACCATATTTGGACACGAATAAGCGTTCTCTACGCAGGCATTTCCCAATCTGGCCTCTTATCTCCGGTAATCGAAGCGGCGATAACAGTAATAGCGTCTTTCAGGGAAAGAGAAAGAGGAAGAAAGCAAATAATAAACACTTCTCTCGCCACTCAGTCCCCAGAAACGTCAAATGTCAAAGCAATGTCAAATATGTGTTTAACTTGTGTGCAGAAAGGCCGAAACTGCTCGTGCATTTTTTTTATTTTACTCTGTTCATTTTTCACACAGAAACACGGAGCAGTAATTCGAGAAAGTAGGTGTTGCAACAAATAATCCATCGCAGAGTCTCAGCTAGTTTTTTGGACTTACATCCCCTCTTTTTTTGTTTTTTTTTGGGTCAGGTATGAGGTCTGCTCGAAAGAATGTGGGCCGGCCCCTTCCTCTGTTTCACTGAAACCAGTCAGACAACCTTCACATTACACGGACAACATGTTACCACGTCAAGTGTTTTGTTTTTACTCCATCACACTTCCCTGAGCTGAAGAGCCACTGTTTTTGGTACAGAGAGCAGCCATTGTTTCAGGAATGTGGGAGGAATGGTGCGTTTATTAACCCGACAACAGCAGTCACCCAGCCGTTTCACCTCTTTTCTCCATCTATATTAAAATGATGTGATCTAGTATATCACCGTATATATTACTACAAAAAATATAAGGGTCCAATAAATGACAAAGAGGTCCTGCAGATCTTGCTTTTTAGCTTCTCCGCATGTTTTTTTTGTGAGACGCAGCAGCACTACAAAGGTCATGATTAGTGCTCTGTGTGACTCACGTTACAAAATGTTTGGGACTTTTTTTTTAATACTTTTTGGTTTACAAAAGAAGAACAAACTGGGTTATTTTATCTGAAGAGGTTCAGAGTATTTGTGTGTGGAATAGCAATTTATTTATGATCGCTGATAAGAGACACGATAGAGTTCAGATAGAGAACTGAGAGTGACCTTCTACCAAACTAAACCATCTCCACTTCTGCATTTGCTTTGGCCGAGGAGGAAGTGGGAGCGCTGACTTCCTGCTGCCAGACAGCAGAGGTGGGCCGAGGGGGTGTACAGGCCTCCTGTACCTCCAGTCCTTTCCCAGAATGCCTTGCGTGAATTTGAGTAGCAGGAAGACAGGAAGTGTGACCCTGGCTTGATAACGGCGGGGGCGACTATTTCTGAAAGCAGAGCGCAAACAAGGAGGTGTCTGTTCTGTTTCCTGTTGGTTGTTTTGTCAGATGTGAGCGGCTGAATGTGTCTTTATGTGTCAAAATGAACTGTTTGTGCTCGGAGGGTTGCCACACCAGACCAGTGGCAGACAAAGACACCTCTACACGGGCTGCAAGGCTACTTTGGATGTGTATTTGTACTCCAAGTCGTTACTTGTATCAAGCCATCGTATGTTGAGAAGCATGTCTTAGTTCACTTGAAGTAGAGACTCCAGGCCTCAAAATGGCTGACCTGATAGCCTTTAGATAGTGTTAAACCGCTTTCGTCTGCTGACTCCACATCAGTCTTGGTTTGATAAAAACCTCATGTGGAATTTTGGCCCTCGCCTCCTTCCTTCCTTCCTTTTTCCCCCCCTTTTCTAGGATGCCAAATAAGGCCAGATTGCTGAAGATATGCTGAAATTGAAGTTCTGCGTCGAAGCTGTCGCTCATTGTTTTGGCATTTGACTAAAAGAATGAGAGAAAAAAAGTGTGACGTAAGTGTTTTTTGCCTGCTGACTTGATCCCCTTCATTTACTATAAAATGCATGACATCATCGATGTCCCTCCTCCCCTTCTCTCTCTCTATATTTACCCTCTTTTTACTGTCTCCTGCCTTTTTTCACTTTCACATGTTCTCTGTTATGTAACCCCGTTGAGGCTCCAGAGTAGAGTAAAACATTTCCCCTCGTTCACCTCTGACCACAGCTGCTGTGTTTAACTGTCAATATCAGAGCACACACTGATAACTCAAGGTTTTCCTTTCTTCTTTTTTGGTATGTTTAGACCAAGAAACAAAAAGGCCTAAAATGGCCATTGACTAATTCTAAACTACTGATGTAATTGCCGCCAAAAAAAGTCAATTTTGTTTTTGATTTGACTGTTAGAAGGAAGTTGAGTGCATGAGAAGTAACTGATGCCCACAGAAAGGTTCATTGTTTGTTCAATGAACCACGCTTTGGTGCTTTTATAGATCATTGTGGAGACACCCGACTGCTAACATTATAATGTTCTGCACCTTTGATGAAATGATGTCACTTGTTCTCAATGCAAATCAATTTTATTCCATTTCAATTCAAGGTAAAGTAAAAAAAGAACAGTCTCAAAACAAATATTTTATAGTAGGTCGCTCTATCTCAGCAACTGTTTTCACTTAAATTTATGTAAAACAAGCGACAGAGTCTCGATGCTATTCAACACGACGGCTCACAATTTTCCTGTTCAGTGTTACTTCCTCTGCGCTGTGTGCCAGCACATTGTCTGTGTTACTTTAAAGTTCCCCTTTTGGACTGAGACAAGTGCTACATACTGGCTCAAAGCGAGGAAGCGAGACGCAGCGTTGGGGTTTACCTCAGATCGACCGAGTAACAAAGGCCTGTAGTTGAAAATCAACGGGAATGAAAAGAGCATGACCTGCCCTCAGTCTTCAGATGTCCCCACTTAGAGTGAGTCCATGTGTGTTTCATCAAGCCAAACCTCATTTAGAGAGCAGCGTTCATCCTCTCAATAGAGTTTTAGATGCAGAAAGGGATGAAGTTAAGTCACCAGCACCTCCGACTGCCACAGATTCCACATGTTTGGCAGTTCAGAGGTTAACTATTTGCAGAAGCTCCAGCACTGGAGGACAGCAGCCGCTGTCAGACAGCCTGTCATCAAATGTGTTTGATGCCCAGTTGTGTGTTCATACCGAGCGTGTTTGGAGAGGTTAGCTTGACCTCTGCGCTGTCGCTTTTTCTTCTTCAATAAAAGGGAAAGATGCCTGTTTTACCGCTTCAGGGTTTATTCATATTCTGTGTTGGTATGAAGATCAAATTACAGCAACTGAAGCTTTCTGAGCTAAAATTACAGGGACCGAGACTCTGTTTGTTGTGGCTCTTCAAAAGAGGACTTAGGAGCTCGCTTTGAGCTAAATGCTAACGTCAGTGTAATCACAACAATGTTAACATGGTGATGTTTAGCAGGTATAACGTCTGCCATGTTCTTGAGCACGTGATCGTGCAACACAGCTAGCGTGGCTATCAACACGCCACTTTTAAGTCCTTAAAGCGAAGCCTCTACTTAAAGCTTGCTATCATTGTAAGCTGGACTGGTTATACCAGACTGAGTTGGGCTGTGGGGCAAAATTCCTGAGTGTAATAAATTCCTTTAGCTTTTTCTCTGTAGAAAGAAGATTGCATTATTTCTTCTTTCAACGTAGCGTCGTCTCGCTTTGGAGCTGATGGAACTGACTCCAAACCTGCAGATTATTCAGTGTTTTTATTTTCGTTCAGACCGAAGAACTGCAGGTGGAGTCGCACCTTTTTCTTTGGCACCTTCTCTGTTTGCAGCTTTCTCATCTCGTGGCTCAAACTAAACAGTGTGTGTTTGTCTACAGCTTGGGTCTCTTTTGATTACATTGGAATGAAAAAGAGAGAGCGAGGTGGTGACTCCTGCTCAGTTGGCTGCTAACGTCTTCGCCGCGTGACCACGCAGGCATTTGTGGGAGCGAGCGCACAAGCACATGGATACGGCTAATGTGTGTGTACATTTCCACCGCTTGTGTCTGAAAACACACTTCATCCCACACACTTTCTCACTTTTCCTCTTTGCGGACACTATTTTGGTCCTCCTCAGGCTCCTAATCGTGCATCCATCAGGCGGCTGAAAGCAAGAGGACAGGCGCCGAGGAGAGAGGGAGGAGAGGAAGGCGAAGAGCAGGAAATGAAGTACAAAGAGAGGATGATAGAAAAGAAAAAGGGGAGAAGAGAAGGATGTCAGGTGGGAGAGGTAAAGTGACACACACTGCAGGCCCACGAGTCTTGACTGTGGGAACTCAGACTCAATCACCCAACGGAAATTACCAGAGAGGGGGTTGGGGGATGGCAGGCTAAAAATGTAAAAAGCACAGTATGTGCTGTCGCTGTCCTTTTCTTGTTTAGGAAAAAATACATTCTGCGTGTGCACGTTTGACTGTACAGAGATGCTCTTTTAGTCTTAATCCTTCCCAACATCTTTCTCATGTTTGGCAGTAACAGAATCCTCTCAGACAAATAGAGATCAAAGCGGATCCAAACAATGATATGATATCTGTCTTCTGCTTCATATCCAAATGAAGATACGGCCGCACCAGACAAAAGCCTTGTGTTGCTGCTGCCGGTCACACGAGGCACCGCCCTGCAAGACAAACGCGTTTTTCAGCTCTTATCTTCAAGGGACTTGAACACACCTGTTTGAACTGTGTGATTTCCCTGCGAGGTTACAGCTCTTTATGATGAGGAGGGGCGTTCTGTTTGAATCTATATGTGCTTGAGGTCGATGTGGACGACGGGAATGCAGCGATCGGCCCACAACGCCTGAAGGTGGGGTTCAGGCTTCAGATTAACAAGAGTTAGAGATAAGTAAAAAAGGGTCTCACTGAAGACAGCACATGAGCAATACTATGAATACATTGTAAACCAGTAAAGGATGTAGTAAAATAATATAAAAGGTATCACAATGAAATCAAGAGTGTGTCTTTTAAAAAGATGATAAGAGTGTTTACAGCTTGTCTATGATCAGTAGTTAATGCTGGGTCATGCTATAGGCATTTGTATAATGTGTTTGCTTCCTTTTAAATTGTCTCATGCTTGGTCACAGTCTACAAACGTAACAGCTGGCTGGCAGGCGAGAGCACGGCTGTCTTTACCCACAAATCCTCGCGTTGCGGGGGATCCCGTTGGACAACTTTACACTTGGAAGGACCCTCGATTGGAGTTATTCGACGCAGCTCGAGCTGCCGTCGCTCTCGCGGCCGAACCACACGAAAGAGCGGCCCCTCGCACCTGCGCTCGGAGCCCCGGCCCTCCGCGGCGTCCAGTAGGTGCTGCGCAACTGTGAGCGCCGTGGGAGGAGGATGTGGTTATTTGTAACCCGGGGTGGCGGTAAGGCCGAGCATGTGTCTCGTCTTTGCATGTGTGTGTGTGTGTGTGGGAGAGAGGAGGGAAACGGGCAATCAAATCAATGTGGATAATAGTTGACTCACCAGAGGGAACACATGGCTGCAACCACCAGGACCAAAGTCATGAGAGGCATCAAAGTATTAAAATCCACGCTCATGTTTTCCTTTTTGAAG